>NC_090923.1:1219819885-1220125597 GCF_040938575.1 Ambystoma mexicanum
CATTGTAATTTTTTTAAATACTTAATCCCCTCTCAGGGGTTATTTTTACAAGCTTTCTGATTTATTTAATTTAAAAACTAATTTGTGCACACTATCGAGATGATCATGCCAATAATGTTACTCAATGTCTTGTAGGACATGTAGTGTCAAGTATATATGTGCAAGCACAGCTAGTAACCCCTTAGGGCACTTATATTTTCGTCTCGGTAAATACAAACTAACGAGTTAGTGATTCTAATAGTGATGCCTACTATCTTCTGGGAATTGTAGTGTCATTTATATATAAGCAAAGCAGTTTACAACCTTTGAGGTACTTGTAACCTAGTAATTACATAGGATGCAGTACCACATTTGCGGAATATATCACAAATATATCTGATTCCTGATTCTATATAGTTTCTCAATGCGTTACAAGAGATGTATTGTCTTGTATACATATACAAGTGCAGTTGGAAATCTATAGGGCACTTGTATTAATATCTATGCACTACAATGACTACTAACAGATGCGGACATTTCTTCTTTTTGTAGTGTAGTTTTCATAGTTCTTACAGAAAAGTGGACATCTCATTGTCTGTGATCAGACCAGTTTGTATACATCTGAAGTAGTTTATAAGTTTGGCTTCTTCCTGACGTAGTCGCAACTCTTGATTTCCCCCCATGCGTCCCAGGGTCACCTTTTTAAGTCCAATGAATTTAATGTTGCGTTTTTGTTCCATCTGGTGGAGCCTCTGCCAATGTTCTGCTAGTGGCAGGTTTCTATCTTGGCTTCCGATAGCTGCTAAGTGTTCCCGAATCTGGTGCGAAGTTCCCGGATCGTACTTCCAATATAAATGTTCCCGCAAGTGCATATGATAGCATATATCACATATTTGGTACGACAATTAATCTGTTCTCTTATTTGCATCTGGATTCCATTGTAGTTTTTGAAGTTGTCTGTCATAATAACCGCATGTTTACACATGGAGCACGTTCCACATTTCCTAAATCCTGGTCGAGATTCATGGAGCCAAGTGCCTGGTGTTCCTTTGCTGTCATCGGGTAATAGTGAAGGGCTAAGGCTCAATTTCAGGGTTCTTGCCCTTCTATAAACTAATGAGGGGTGGTCCTGGATCATTGATCCTATATGAGGATCCAGTTTAAGCAGTTCCCAAGGTCTTTTCAGAGTCTTCTTAATCAAATGGTTGTTAGCACAGTAGGTTGTGATAAATTGAACCTTGTTGTCTTGGGTTGGTCTATCTTGCTGTCTAAGCGTTTGTGACCTTGGTGTTTGTTGCGCTTTGATACAGGCTGTTAAAATGCATGCTCTGGAGTAGCCTCTGGCTTCAAATCTTGCAGACAGAGTTTCATATTCCTTCTTGAAGCTACTTTGTTCATAACAGTTCCTCCTTGCTCTGATGTACTCTCCCTTGGGGAATGTTCCGAATTACGGGTTCATAATGACAACTAGTGGCATGTAATGTGGAGTTCACTTCCGTACTTTTGCGGTATGTTCTGGTTTCGAGATGATCTCCTTTAACATAAATTGTCAAATCCAAGAAGTTAATCTCTGTATTACTGCATTCTCCTGTAAATTCAATACCTAAGTCATTATTGTTAATTTCTTGTCTAAAAAGTTCCAGTTCTTGTGGTGTGCCTTTCCATATGAACAAAACATTGTCAATATAACGGGTCCATTTCACAACATGTTGACTGTATGTCTTTGTAGTATAAATTCGTAAATCCTCAAACATGCCCATCACCAGGTTTGACAAGGCTGGTGCATACTTCACACCCATGGCTACCCCACGTTTTTGCTTGAAGAAGGTGTTATTAAATGTAAAGATACTGTTAACCAACGTAGCCATGAGCAATTCTTTGAGCATACAGATGAACGGGAAGTGTGATGCCGATTCTTGTTTGAAAGTGTAGTCAATTGTGTCTAGGGCAAGGTCGTACCCAATGGAAGTATAAAGAGCTCTGACGTCCCGTGTTGCTAAACAAAAAGTTGGATGCCAGTGTATACTTTCAATGATGTTTATTGCTGTGGTCGAATCCTTGAGGTATGCTTGTACCATTTGTACCTTGGGTCTTAGTATATTATCAATATACTCAGAAATAGATTCCGTGGCCCAACCTATTCCTCTCAGTATGGGTCTGCCTTCGGGGATGGTTAAAAATGGTTCATGCACCTTTGGAAGGAAGTAGATGGTTGGTAATACCGGTTTGGGTATGAACAAGAACCTTTTTTCCTCATTGGTGATGAGGCCTTGTCTGTGCCATCCATCTATTGAGTCCTTGAGGTTGTGTACAATTTGAATCTTGGGATTGCTTGGTAGTATTTCATAGCAATTTGGTGTGTCCAGATGGTTAAGGGCCATCTTGATGTAGTCTGGGCGGTTCATGATGACTATTTTTCCGCCTTTGTCGGCTTCTTTGATGACGATTGCATGTTTTTTTTCCAATTTTTTTAAAGCAATTTTTTCCTGCAATGTAATATTCTAATTGTTCCTAATGGGTGCTGCCTGGGATCTGCCTCTTTCTGTCTTTTAGTTCTGAGCTTCTCCTGCTCATCCAGGGGGCCTCACCTGAAGCTCATTGCCTCCCCTTCCTGGGTGTACTCTTTAGTATCATAGGCTCCATCCCTTCTCCTCCTCACTGCTGTTCTCTCGCACATCCTCCTTCTCCTTCTTGATGTTTCACCACTCCTCCACCCTTTTTAACAACTCTTCCACCAATTACTTATCTCTTTCCTCTATCCCTTTCTCTTTTGTTGTTCACCTCTCTTGGTCAGATAACTCTTCCCAGCTCTCTCGGTCTTAATGCTACCAGTCTACTGGGTCTTTCTCCTCTGAGCTTTTTGGGTCTTTCTTTTACCAGCCCCCTGGATCTTTCTTCTCACAGCAGTCCTCTGGGTCTTTCTTTTTTCAGCTCCTGAGTCTTCCTCTTTCCAGCTTTCTGGATATGTATACCATACGCCCCCTGGCTCACTCTTCTTCTTCCTAATTTATAGGCCTTCCTCTCCCCAGCCCCTTGAGTCTTTCTTTCTCCAGCCCTCTGGGTCACTTAATTCCCCAGCTTCAGGGTTTTCTTTCTCCAGCCTGTTGGGTCTCCCCTGCAGCCTCTTGTCTCCTTCTTACCGCAGCCAACTGGGCCTTTCCTTCCTCACGCCCCTCAGTATTTCTCTTCCCAGTCCTTCAAGCCCATTAATCCCCCAACCCCGGGGATTGCCTTTCCCCGTTCTCATAGGTCTCCTCTGCAACTGTCTGTGTTCTTCATACCCAGGATTTCTGGCCCTCTCTGTCAGCCTCCTATCTCCCACTCTCCGGGGACTCACCTCCATTCTCCTGTTGCATTCACCAACTCCTTCTGTTTACCTCTCCAGCCGGCTCTAAATTAGCTCTTCCCCCCTAGCATGGCCTTTTGCCACAGGACCTCTCTTTTATGGGGCTTTGGCCCCACCTGCAAGCCTCTCTCTGGTGTAAGGTAACTCATATGTGTTTCCTTCAGTAGCTGGGATGGAGATTGGACTACAGGCCCACCCTGGTAGGTTGCTTGCAGTTCTGATGTGTGACTTGAGGTTGGCTCTTCCGTCCCCTTGGGTGAGCCTCTCTCTGCCTCCCACACCCTGACCATGCCCTTGTGGTGCACTCCCTTAGCCCAATCTGTCTTAGCTGTATAAGTGTGGATCTTTTGGTAGATGGCTGATGGATTGCTCGTGTTCCTTCCCCTGATTCAGGTCCTTATCTTCCCCCTGTACATTCATATAAGATGTTTTGGCCCACATGAAAGGGACCAAGTGAACAGACACAGCCAGCTCCACTTGATCACTACACCTCAATACCCATAAATGGCTGGAGTGTTTGCTGTGACAGTGGGACGAGCCACTGCCATCCATGCATGGCATGGTAGGGGTAGCAAGAGGATCCAAGACACGCCGCCTCTGGTACCCCCGCGAGGGAGCACCCAGCGTCTTAGGTGACCCCACCAGCACAGTCAAGCAGGGGAGTTAGTTACAGTGGGAAGTGATGCAGGTGGTGCTGTAGCATGGACATCTTAAATGTGCTGGAATACTCTAGCACAGCCTCTTTAGTTCAAGCATGCATGGAAGCAGTCTGTGCTTCTACCTCTTCTATTACTTGCATGCAGTCATGTGCTATCTCAATGTTCCTTCTCTCTTCCCTTCCTCCGCATGCTGGCCTCTTCCTCAAACCAATAAACATCAGAAAGGATATTATGGGTGGGAAAAAAAAAGAAAATGAAGATGGTGCGCTAGAGTATTTCCACACCTATGTTATCCATTCCCAGGAACACAGCAAGACGTCAAGACACAGAAGGAGTTTAATAGTATTAGGATAGAGGGTCCTGCGGTGCAGGCCTCACTCGACACCGATGCTCGATAGGTCTCTGAGGACACAGCCTATTTTTTCAATTTTTATTTTTATCCAGGCCGACAAGCCTCATTCAGGTTTACAACTGGCGTCTCAGGAGGGGCCACCACAATTGTGGTATCTGTATTAACTTGTGGATCCAGAGGATGTTGCTCGCTTAACTGTTTCAGCACTTGCAGAAAATCCATGTCAAGCAGTGCATTCCACATCTTGGAAGAAATGCCTCTGAGAAGGCCATGCACACCAGTAGCTGCATTGGTAGGTCTCTTTGCATGTAACAAAAGTGAGGTATGCTCTCCCAAAAGAGGGGCTGGACCCTCTTTTAAACCCAAATGGGCCACAGTGATTGGTGTAGGCTAAGCCTACTTTAATGAAACAATCCTGGGCCTCCACCAACAATCTCCTCTATGCATGAGGTCATAACAAGAGTGCTTTGCAAGAGAAAAAGTAAAGCGGTTAAAACATTTAATACTATGTTCCACCCATCTCCTGTCTGTTGTAGATCAAAGGGTCTCTCCAGTTAATGGAGCTCAGTGTGGTTCCTGATTAAAGCGGCAGGTCCCCCTTGAAGCTACAGCGAGAACAGACGTTCTGTCTCCATCAATCCACATACTCATACCTTCTTTATGGGGTCCCACTCCGAGGATGACTACTGTAAACAGATGTCCCAGACAGGACAGTTCACTGCCCTTGGTACTATGAGGCAGAAGCTGCTTTGAAGTTGACACAGATGCATATCAAAGGTTGTTGGGGTTTCCTGTTTCTTGTGTTAGTCCTGCGACCAGGCCCCCCGTCGGCCTGTTTGAATTAACTCTGATTAGTATGCAAAGCTGCAACCAGCAGAGCCAACAAAGCACAGTGCGGATCCATGGAGCCCTTGTTGGTTAAATAGGCTGGCCATGGCTGGAGGAAGGTTTTGTCCTTTCCCTTCTGAGAAGCCTTGATGTACTCTTGGCTGTCATACCCCAACTAAAAATGACAGGGGGGACGGCGACTGTAGCATGTGTCCATCCATAGTAGACGGGTCTATGGGTATGTCGTGAGGTGACCATAGGAAAATGTGTGCGGATTAGCCCCACACATTTTCCGGAGGTTCATCTACCATCATTCAATCTCTTATAAAATTTCAAAATAAAACCCACGTGAGTACACACTTACAGTGCAGATGGTCGAAATCCTCACAGTAAGTACACAGGGGTGAAGGGTTTGCTCTTGCGGTATATTCTAGCCCAAAATTGCTGCGTGGTTGCAAAAGGGAAATTCTTGCATTACTGCAAATGCATATTTTTTTATGGATTCTGCAACAGAAGTGGAAGAGGTTTATTTTCTGATGCGATCTAACCATGCTTTTTTTTTTTACTTAGCTTTTGTAAAAGCAATACATGCAGACAAATTTGCCTTCCAAAATGAAGTGGAGTTGGTTTGTCAGACCCACCGTTTTCCGGCCTCTGTGGCTTGCGCACAACTCTTGTTTGAATCACAGAGCAAGCCTCCTTCACGCATTCGAAAAATGCAAATGTTTTTTGCATCAAAGCAGAATCTTTGTAACTAGAAAAAATCTAAAAACAATCTATTTTCTTTTACAAAGGCTGGAGTCCTTGTCTCCCTGCATACAGTGTTGAGCATGTACCAGGGCCAGGGCCACTGCAAAGGCTAATGACTTCACTGCCTTCATAGTGTCAGATATGGACTCAATGAAGGCTGAGTATTGACCACATAACCAGCCTGGTTCAGATGTGGGGAAAGGGAGGCAAGCTGACACTGTGAGAAGAAGGAGCGTTTAAAAGAAAAATAGTTATGGGTGTGCATGTCTGTGACAATGTATGTGTGCTTGTGTGAATGTGTCACTCTGTGTGCTTGCATGGAGGTTGTGGTTGCTGGATGACAAAGGACTGCTCTCACAAACTCTCCTCTCTTGTGACCCTGTCTGGGGTAAGGGCACAGTGAGGGGGATTAGTGAGGGCAATAGCAGCAGGAATAAATGTTTTACAGTTGTATGTTATGTTAACAAACATTTGTACTGCACCCATCACCCCATGAGTGGCCTTATGGCTGCTGGCATAAATTGAGCACAGGCATCACGAAGATGCATTTTACAGGGCAATATTGGAATATACTGGGTACAGGCACCAAGAACATTGTTTTATAGCGATTTTATGGGATATGTTGGGTACAGGCAGCATGCAGAAGTTTTACCAGGCAATGCTATCAGATGTTGGGAACAACCGGCATGAAAATCTTTTATAGTGCCAATGATAGTAAATGTTGGGCACAGCCGTCATGAAAGTGTGTTCTTGCAGTTGCCCGCTAGTATATTTTGAGCACAGCCAGTGTGAAAATATGTTCTCACAGTGGCATGCTGGCAAACATTGGGCACAGCGTCCACGAAACTGATTTACAGTGGCAATATTGTCAAACATTGGACACTGCATGAAAATGTTTTACAGTGCCAATAGTGGCATGTATTTGGCTCTGCCAGTATAAGAATGTGTGCTTGCAGTGGCATACTGCCATATATTTGGCACAGGCTACGTGAACATTTAGAGAAACAATGGCAAGAATGTGTTTTATAGGGAAATGCTGATGTATATTGTTGAGACATGCTTTGTGGTTTTTCATTGGACATAGCCAGCGTGAAAGTGTGTTGCAAAATGTTCCTGCGCACTGTTGCCTGGCCACTCCAGGGTTAATGTTAACCCCGCCCTCCGCAGAGGAGGGCCTCGCATGACGTTGTGAGGAGGTTTGGGGGTAATGCTGGGTAAGGCACGAGAAGTGCCAGTTTAGTAATCGTTGGATAGAGAATAAAGGTTGTTGAATACTCTATGTGCGTATGCGTCCTTACTACTGCATGATCTGTGCAACATTGGCGACGAGGATCGTTTCTGCATACGCCGGAGTCCTCCTCCTTCGCTCGGAGCGCAAACCGCTCGAGTCTTCCGTCGGCGGTCCGCCGAGTTTCCTCCTCCTCCTCCTTTGCCGACGCCGTGGACACCAGCACGAGAGCACGATACCCGCCTCCCCTGGCAGCCTGCCAAGCCTCCTCCTCCATGGCCTAAAGAAACGGGCACCCGGAGGGTGCACGCACCGCCCCAGCGACACGTGGGACAAACCCCTCCTCCTGCTCACACGCGACGCAGAGTCGCAGGCGGCCTGGCCGTCACGTTGAAGAGGGCCCAGGTAATCCGCCAGCCCGTCCTCCTCCTTCAGCAGAAAACACTGGCAGACACGGAGACCGCATCCTGGACCACATGACTACGTGAACGTTCCTCCCACATAAACTGTACGCCCTTTCCAACTCAGTGGTCAACCTCATTTCAGAAGGGTGCCACCTGACCCAGCCTGCCCAGCTGCAGAAGATACCAACATTCCTGCCAACACAATCTACGCACACATCGGTGAGTGGACCCCATAAGGCACGTGAGCGCCCTACCACGAGCCCGCCAGCGCACTCCAGTACAGGCAGCCCCTCTGACCTCCACGGGTGCCCTGCCCCGCTGCCCGCACACCACCCGTCAAAGGACACCCGAGACCCCACTCACACCACAGGATGAGCAACCCGGCATCACCCCAGTCTACCCGTGCAGCGAAGTCTATACAACTACGGATGCCGCCACCCTACTCAACGACGCCCCAGGCCACGAAAGGGCCAAGATGGACTGAATGGATGGAGGACTTCCAACATTTTGTGAGAGGGTCGGGGGATGGCGATTCCCCCAACATTAGAGACATTTTCCTCAATTTGGTAGGGGGCGAGATCAAAACTATCGTAAAGACAATCCCTGCAGCTGAACAGAACAACTTCACAGACCTAATAAAAGCACTGGATAAACTCCTCATAATTGAGGTGAATCAGGACTATGAAAGATACCTATTCAACCAATGCACACAAAAACAACACGAGACAGTCGATGAGTTCATAACTCGTCTAAGGGTAAAAGGGGCACACGGCCAATTCGACGCATATTCACTTGAAGAAGCAATAAGGCTAAGAATTATAGAGGGCTGCCTCTCCCCCGCACTCAAGAAACAGCTGTTGAAGAAGCCGCTCACCATCCCAGAAGTCAGCGAGCTCGCCCGCATATACAAGAGGGTTGACGCCCAAGCTGCTTCCATGGGATGCGCCAGTGGCCCCAAGCAAGACACTTCGGAACTCATAGCGGCCATACAGCCGCCTCGCCTGAGCGACAGATGACAGCAGCCCTACAGGACACCAACACCGCAAGTACCGCGCCAACAGAGACAATGCTACCACTGCGGAATGGCTTTTCCACACTCTGGGTCATGCCCAGCTCTATCACAAAGATGTTCCAACTGCGGGAGAGAAGGACATTTTCACTCAGTATGCAGGGATGGGATACCGTTCCCCCATCTCACCCGCAGCCACCCACCAGGACACCTTTTCGACAACCGCCCCCACAATACAGACAGACAAGATGCTACCAGCAGAATTCACAGCGATATGTCAGAACCATCGATGAGTACCAGGGGTATGTCTACCCGCATGCTCCCGAGCATGCGGACCTACCACGATACCTGATGGATGAATACGATAATCCACCAGATGAATATGGTGAGGATGGTTATTACCACAACACCCAGATGTCCCATTACAACACACTCCACGACCAATGCAATCAGGACGAGTATGTCAACCTCATTCTCGACAATGAGGAAGCCAGAGAAGCTCCCAAAATCCCCATCAAAATGGAAAACAACCTATTTCAGTTCATGGTGGACTCAGGCGCCACAGTCAACATAATGGGCGAGCAGGACTATGCCAAGATGACAAACCCACCAGCGCTAGAGCCATCACTGTCAAGGATCTTCCAGTGGGGAGCCAACACCCCGCTGCAAACGATTGGATGTTTCACGCGAAGCCTCCTCCTGAACGGACGGCAGGCAGACACCACCATCCACGTCATTCGCTCACTGACGAGAAGTCGGTGCCTACTCAGTTACCACACAGCCTCCCGCCTAGGACTGATTGAAATACACGTTAAAGCGGGTGACACCATCACCGCGACCTCGAACAAACAAAGGATGAAGGGCTTCGTCGGGGCAATCGTGTGTGGACAATCCAAGCAACTCATCTCGCAGGAGGACATCGAACAGAAATTTCCGAGGATATGTTCAGGCTTGGGGAAACTCATTGGTCCCCCCATCAGACTCCACATAGACCGCACTGTAAGACAAGTACCACAACATCCCAGAAGGGTTGGGTTCCGCCTGCACGAAGCAGTGTCCAAGGACAAGGAACTCCAACAACTACTTGACGATGACATCATCGAACCAGCAACAGGGCCTACGCCGTCGGTGTCCCCCCTCGTGATCGTCCCAAACGAAGGGGGCAAGATACGCCTGGGTGTGGATATGATAGTAGCCAACACGTCCATCCAACGCGAAAGACATCCGGGTCCGTGCATTGAGGACATGATTGTACAGTTAAACAACATCCAGATGTTCTCGAAACTCGACCTAATACAGGGCTACCATCAACTCGAGTTGCACCCGGACTCCAGAGCAATCACAACCTTTGCAACACACAATGGTTTGTTCAGGTATCGGAGGCTGAATTTGGGATCTCGTCCGCCGGCGAAATTTTTCAAGAGACAATCCGTCAGAATATCAGACCCATACGAGGTGCCCTGAACTACAGCGACAATATCCTCATCTATGGGTCGTCAAAGGAAGCTCACGACAGGGCACTCTACGCCACCTGTGAGGCACTGCAAGCTGCCGGCCTCACGCTGAACATCGCCAAATGCCAATTCAGTAAAACTAAATTGAAGTTTTTCAGACACATCTTTTCCAGTGAAGGGATGATGCCAGATCCGGATAAAGTCGACACTATCACCAATCTCAGCGAACCACAACAGGTCGCAGATGTCCGCTCCTATTGGGCATGGCAGGTTACTGCACAAGATACATACCCCACTATGCCTCCCTCACGGAGCCGCTCAGGGGACTCTTGCAGAACGAGGCCGTGTTTGCATGGACCCCAGCATGTCATCGCTCCTTAGTGGACATCAAGAATGCACTCACTGAAACCCATCGCCTTGCCTACTTCAACCCACCATGGCACACTGAAGTAATTGTGGATGCCAATCCAGTTGGCCTCTGAGCCATCTTAGCTCAAACCAGTGGTCCAGATGTCAACCCCAGGCACGTGGTGGCCTACGCAAGCAGGGCACTGTCAACGCCAGAAATAGCCTACTCCCAGGCAGTAAAAGAAAGTTTGGCAGCTGTCTGCGCATGTGAACATTTTCACAATTTCCTAATGGGAAAAAATTCACCTCCAACTTCACGCCTCCAAGAGTATGACTATGACATCATCCACCGACCCGGGGGCGACCTAAACCCTGCCGACTACTTGTCACGACACCCGGTCGGGGCCCCAGTCACGCGCAAAGGAGACATTGCTTATGTGTACTACGTTGCAGCTAGCTCGCTGCCACCAGCCCTGTCGCTCGAGACGGTCGCTGCCGCATCCGCCGCAGACCCCACGACCGCTCTCGTGATCAGCCTCACGTCAACCAGCAAGTGGAGAGACTACCGGAGAGCCATGCTGGCACACCCGGGGGTGAGCAAACTAGAGATTGAAAGACTAGCAAGAGTGCACGGTGAACTTGCCGTAAAAGACGAAAACATCCTACTCAGAGGGTGCCGAATCATCATGCCAGCCACGCTAAGGAACAAAGTTTTTCGAACCGCACATGAAGGACACAGAGGGGCCAAGAATACGAAAAAACAGCTGAGATGCAACGTCTGGTTTCCATTCCTAGATGCTGCAGTCGATGAATGGGTCAACAACTGCCATGCCTGCCAGTGCACGTCACCAGCAGAGGCCCCTGCGCCGTTACAGCACACACAGATACCCGATCATCCATGGGAAAGAGTGGCCATGGACTTCTATGGATCCACAGAATCAGGCGACTACCTATTACTTCTAATAGATGAGCACTCCCGGTTTCCAGTTGTAAATACCGTAGCCTCCACGGCATTCCCTCACGTAGCGGCAGTGCTGGAGGAAATACTCAGTGAATGGGGGATCTCCAAAGTCATCAAGTCGGACAATGGACCACCATTTTGCGGGCACGAATTCGGGACATTGGCAAAGCACCTAGGATTTATTCACATGAAAATCACACCCCGCTATCCACAAGCAAATGGGATGGCAGAGCGATTTATGGCATCGATTAAAAAGAAAATCCAGAGAGCGAAGATCGAAACAGTCAACACGCACCAAGTGCTGTGTCGTCTCCTCAGAGACTACCGAAACACGCCACACGAGGCCACGAACAAGACGCCTGCGGAACTCATGTTTCGCTATGAAGTACGCACCCGCATCACACGGAACCCAACTGTCACGGAGCCTGCAGATGGTGAGTTGCCCCGAAGAGACGATGAAGGAAAAGAGAGGGCTAAGCGGGACACTGATGCCAGGCGCAAAGCGACGCCAAAAAAATTTCTAATAGGCGATGAAGTTCTGGTACATCAACCGATGATACGCAAGACAGACCCGCGGTTCGCCCCGAGCCCCATGAAGAACACCGAAATAAAGGGGACGATAGTCACAGCCCAGAATCAAGAAAAAGCCATCACAAGGAACTGCCAGCAGTTTAAACACTATGTCAAGAGAGAAACCCCTGAGGCACCAGGGAGACCCGTCACCCCAGAGCCGTGGGATCCAAGGGATGACACATGGGCCCCACCTGGAGACGATCCGGGAGGAATGGAGGACGACGCCTCATGACAAAGCTCGATGGAACCAGAGGCCCAAGAGGGGAGGCCACGTCGGTTAATCAAGAAACCAGCACGCCTGGTCGAAGAGTGCTAGAGCAGACGTTTGGACATATTTGTCTGGGGGTGGTGTTGCCTGGCCACTCCAGGATTAATGTTAACCCCGCCCTGCGCAAAGGGCATCGCATGATGTTGTGAGGAGGTTCGGGGGGGAATGCTGGGTAAGGCGCGAGAAGCGCCAGTTTAGTAATCGTTGGATAGAGAATAAAGGTTGCGTAATACTCTCTGTGCGTATGTGTCCTTATTACTGCATGATCCGTGCAACACGCACTGTTGGAGTTTTTCACGCATTCCCCTACTGAAACAATTTCAAATTGTATGGGCCTCATTACACGTTAGGCAGTAAGGGAATAGCGATACTGGCCCAGCAAGCCACATCAGTGCACCCAGTCATACCACAGAGGCAGCCAACAATCCCCAGGATTCTAGCCATTCCATTCAACCAACCCCTGAGCAGATACACACCCTGTGCCGCCTGGACCGGGATACCATCACCACCATGGTGGACATGAATCACAACGACATAGTGAGCCACATACACATTCGTACTGCCATCCCCCCCCTACTGAAGGTGGTAACTGTGCTCCACTACCTGGCCACAGGCACCTACCAGCATACGGTAGTGCAGATGCATGGCATTTCACAACCAGTATTCACACGCACGCTGACCCAGGTGCTCGATGCCCCCCTGAAGCACACCAGTGAACACATATCCCTGCCACGGACAGCCGAGGAGATCTCCAACGACAAAGTTGGCATCTATTCACTTGCATGCATCCCAAGTAGCATCGGGGCAATCGATTGTACCCATGTGGAAATGGTGCCCCCACATCACAATGAGGCTGTCTACCGAAACAGAAAGCATTACCACTCCATCAATGTCCAAATGGTATGTGACTCAAAAAAGAGAACAACAGTCGTGACCGATACCCCTGATCAACCCATGAATCAATGGTCCTGCGGAACTCAATGATACCACGCAACATGGAGCGCCATGCTGGTCAAAGTTTGTGGCTACTTGGTGAGTAGCAGGGCAGGCACATGGCAGTGTGATGTGGGGTGTGTTTGGGGGAGAGAGATGCATACTCCAACTGGTTGTGGACTGTCGTCCGTACAATAAAGGGACATACAGATGTACGCCAATGTCCACCAACGCAGCACACAATGGAGAGGACACGAAACCACATGCAAGTAGTAAAATGCACAACAAAGGCATCAATCCATAACGCAATACATGACACATCTATCCACATGCACATTGCACATCATACCATACCCTACATGACACAAAGCTACTACATGCAGCCAATATGCATAATGTAAATGTGCGTTGAACAACATCACAACAGATATGCGCCCTTGAGTGCATGCAAAGGGATCACCTGTAGCCATTGTACAGAACCACACCTGTACACCACTACTGATGTGCCGCTTCACAGCATGGGGACATTGGAATCATAATGCCAGTACCCTAGCAGTGTCGTACAAAGGTTGCCTGGGCCCAGGAACACCTAGGACCTATCCACACCCAGGACATTGGAAATACTGCCGGAGGCATGCATGGTGCACGTCCACTTGCAGGGACTAGCTTCCCTTCTCATATTGCAGTTACACTGATCGTCTCCATGCATGCTGGGAATCGTGGATGCTAATCAGAATTCTAACAGAATTAGTGTGAAGTGTCCAGGTTGCAATTGAGGTGACCAGTAACAAGGCCCAATTCTTCCAGCCATGCAGGTGATGCTGGCTATGCCCTGAAGAGTTGGCTCCTTACCCCTATACGGAACCCACAGAACAGGCACAAAGAGGACTAGAACCTTGCACAGAACCGTACCCGCGTCGTGATTGAGCAGGCATTTGGCCTTCTGAAGACACGGCTCCGGTGCCTAAGCTGGCCGTGTGAGGCTCTCCTGTACGGCCATGACAAAGTGCTGAAGACAACCATGGCATGTGTCATGCAGCACAATATGTGTATCAGACGGAATGTGTCTATGCCCCCTGACATTGACATGCAACCACCTGATGAAGGTGATGTTGATGGGGATGAGGATGGGGGAAATGGGCCACCAGGACATGCAAGTGGCGATGGCCAGGAGGCACACGATGTGCGCCAGCATCTGATTTATCAAATATTCTGAGAGACAAGGGTCAACTATTTTGGATGGAGATGGGTATTGTTGCCCTGCTCTATGTGGTGAGGCGCACAATGGACCCTGTCCCCAATAAAGTACACATACACAATGAAGAAGGTAGAAAATATAGGGCGCCTGGCGGAGTCCTGATTTACCCAGGTGGGTATATGTACAAAAAAAGGAATAATCAGGATGAAGAAGATCCTACAAGTAAGCCAGTTGTGCCGTGCATGTATGTTTATTTTACATTGACACAGTCCTTTTTTAGTTCATTCAACAATTTATTTTACAGGTCTTTCGATAAGCACGAAAGTTTTTTGGCATCAAACGGACAAAAGTGATTGTGAACGGTGGTAACACGGGTTAAGTGTCAACCTCTGATGTATTGAGGTTAAAACTCCACACTGAAGTACATTCCCTGTATAGATGTGATAGAGAAAGAACTATCAAGCAGGGAAAGTATACCTGAGGCTTGAAAATGGCCCCAGGGTTAGTTCACACAAGGTGTACACAACAGATATTTACACAACATACACAAGGGGGAAGATACAGTTGTGTCACGGGGATCGACACAGGTGTGTTTCGGCCAAAACATGGCTTGATTGAAGCCGGTCTATATGCTGGCCTTCGTCAGGAAAGGCACCATTGGTGGTGCTGTCCGTTGATTCTGTGGGTTTAAGAGAGGCAGTGAGGATCTTCAAAAAGGGGTGATTTAATTAATTTAGGATAGTATTAAATACTGGCCAAATTTGGCCATGGTGTTACATCTCATGGTGCAACTGAGAAACGGCTTACCTGCTGCTCCGGTGGCAGTGGCAAGCTGGGAAATATCCTCACGTGGTTGAAGGATAGTGTGTGCGTGATTGCACTTAGGAATATGCCTGAGAGTGCTTCAGGCCGACATCTCTCGGGTTCCCGCTGACTGTGAAGGGCCACAGTGGGTCCCAGATCTGAGAGAAAGAGAATATAGGATCAGAATGCATGATCCTGGATAAGGATTCAGAGGAGTGGATTCGATGATGGTGAGAGAATCCTACTCGGGGTAGACTGCCCTCGAAGAGCATGGTGGTGGGCGAGTACGTGCCTATGAGGTGTAGACGTCTGACCAGTGGTTCAGGTGGTCTGTGATGAGTACATCTCGGTGAGCAGGGTGGCTCCCACGGGGGTAGAGTCGTTCCGGTGCAGCGGTGGTCCATGGGGGTGGAACTAGCCGCATGTCGAAATCCTGTGTGGCTATCGGCAGTGCGAGAGCGCGCATCGAGTAGCGCTGAGGTCTAGGCAGGAAAATGACCGGTGAAAAGACTGAAATCGATGCAGTGAGACCGAGTTGGGAAAAACGGCACGAGGGGTGTGGAGGACTTAGAGTGCCTGAAGGTGCGTGCATGAAGTGGCGCTGAGGTGTAGTAGGGAGCACTATATTCAATGCAGTGAGATCGTGTTGGGATCTGGGGAGTGAGAAAAGGCACGTGGGAGGTGCGAAAATTCGGGTAATTAGGTGCCTTTATGTGGCGGTGTGGACACCTGAAATGCCTACTTTTAGTTAAGAGTGGAGCCCGGCAGCAGGGTATAGTAAGTGCAGACTGGCAAGCCAAGTCAAAAAGGGGCGCGCTCTGGTCAACAATTAAAAAGCTAAGGTGCTGTTCCCTGGCTAGCTTACCGCAGTATGTCTGGCGTACCTCTGTATACGGGGTCCTCAGCTCGAAATGAAACTGTGAGGAGAATGCTGGCTGCTGTGTAAATATACATTTTACAGGCTAGGCGGCAGCCAATCAAAAACGCGCATTGGAAGTACCCAATGGGAACAGGAAGGAGTTTGAACCAATCGCGTGTTGTCAAGAAGGTGGAGCATAATTGAACTACTCGAATGGTGGAGCATCATGGGAGGTGTGGTCCCAGAAACGGTGCTTGCAGGCTAAAGCAATGCTGAATGGGATGCACTGAATGCAAAATGTGGAAAAGGGTGTGTAGAAAAGGCAAACCGGTTGGCTCTGAGTCTGGTAGCATTTCATAATAGCTCCCTATTGTTTATTAATTATTACCAGCGGGAAGTGCGTTGTAAATATACATTTTACAAGCTAGGCGGCAGCCAATCAAAAACGTGCATTGGAAGTACCCAATGGGTACAGGAAGGAGTTTGAACCAATCGCGTGTTACCAAGCAATCAACTTTCTCGATCTACATATTTATCGATCTGGAGATAGGTTGAAAACAGAACTTTTCAGAAAGCCCACCGACAGAAACACCTTGCTACATTTCACGAGTTACCACCTAGAAGGGTTAAAGTACAACCTCCCATACGGCCAGTTTCTTCGCAGTTTCTTCGCATCCGTCGAAATTGCACCGACAGAGAGAAATTCTTCCATCATGCAAAACAACTTCAAATACGCCTAGGACAGAGAGGCTATCCGAAAAAATCCATCAGGACTGCCATGGAGAGAGCAGAGAACACCGACCGCTCAATTTGCTTGACAGCAAAAGAAAAAAATCCCACCAACAGGACTGTCTGTGTAACTACCTTCAACCCGGTCAGCAATCTCATAAAGAGCACCATCAACAGAAACTGGCATTTGATTAAGAACGAGGGCAGCCTAGCGAAGAAACCACTGTTCGCTTTCAAGAAAAACAGGAACCTGAGGGATACCCTTGTACACACATTTTTGGAACCCACGAAAACGACTGCAACCCTATGGAGTATCCCTCCAGTTACTGGTCACTTCAGTTGTGGACACTGTGTCGCCTGTAAATACACCACCAACAGTAAGACCTTCACACACAAGGACTTCACATGGAAGATGAACAACCACACCAACTGCGAGAGCAGATGTGTTATCTACGCCATCAAATGTCCCTGCGACATGGTCTACATTGGCAAAACAATAAGGCCCGTAAAACAAAGGATTAATGAACACAGGTCCTGCATGAAGAACTCAGTCCAAGACAAACCACTCGTTGAACACTACACCAAAAAGGGCCATACTCATAAACAATTTTCATGGACCGTGCTGCAACAGCTCCAACCACAACGTCGTGGGGGGGATATCAATTTGATTCTGACAAAACTGGAACAGAAATGGGTTCACAAATTGGACACTGTACGTCACGGTTTAAATATAACCGTTGAATGGAAACATTTCTAAAAACAAAAACCCCCTCACCCTCTTTTATCATTTCGGGACACCAGGGGCAACCTATATAGATATCTCAGCTTGCATACATTAACAACTGTATTACTGTCACCAATTGTTTTAATCTCTGGCAATCAGAACCTATGTAACACCAAGTGTACACATGTATTCACATGGACTGTGGTTTTTTCACCAATTGTTTTGACATCTGGCAATCAGTACTTATGCATCTCCCGTTAACACCAAGTGTACACATGTATTAATTACCACCACGGGTGACATGTGATATGACATGCATATATGTCCAATGCTAATTAACCTTTTATTTTATGGACCCGTACAATGAATGGATGCGTATGCACTCAACAGCATGTATAGTGGACCTCTCTACCTGTATTATGCCAGCACTCACAATAGGCAGTTTGGACAGATCATGCACCGGTATATACAACGCACTTCCCGCTGGTAATAATTAATAAACAATAGGTGTCTCTATGGAGCCATTATGAAATGCTACCAGACTCAGAGCCAACCGGTTTGCCCGTTTCCACACACCCTTTTCCACACTTTGCATTCAGTGCATCCCATTCAGCATTGCTTTAGCCTGCAAGCACCGTTTCTGGGACCACACCTCCCATTATGCTCCACCATTCGAGTAGTTCAATTAGGCTCCACCTTCTTGACAACACGCGATTGGTTCAAACTCCTTCCTGTACCCATTGGGTACTTCCAATGCGCGTTTTTGATTGGCTGCCGCCTAGCTTGTAAAATGTATATTTACAACGCACTTCCCGCTGGTAATAATTAATAAACAATAGGGAGCTATTATGAAATGCTACCAGACTCAGAGCCAACCGGTTTGCCTTTTCTACACACCCTTTTCCACATTTTGCATTCAGTGCATCCCATTCAGCATTGCTTTAGCCTGCAAGCACCGTTTCTGGGACCACACCTCCCATGATGCTCCACCATTCGAGTAGTTCAATTATGCTCCACCTTCTTGACAACACGCGATTGGTTCAAACTCCTTCCTGTACCCATTGGGTACTTCCAATGCGCGTTTTTGATTGGCTGCCGCCTAGCCTGTAAAATGTATATTTACACAGCAGCCAGCATTCTCCTCACAGTTTCATTTCGAGCTGAGGACCCCGTATACAGAGGTACGCCAGACATACTGCGGTAAGCTAGCCAGGGAACAGCACCTTAGCTTTTTAATTGTTGACCAGAGCGCGCCCCTTTTTGACTTGGCTTGCCAGTCTGCACTTACTATACCCTGCTGCCGGGCTCCACTCTTAACTAAAAGTAGGCATTTCAGGTGTCCACACCGCCACATAAAGGCACCTAATTACCCGAATTTTCGCACCTCCCACGTGCCTTTTCTCACTCCCCAGATCCCAACACGATCTCACTGCATTGAATATAGTGCTCCCTACTACACCTCAGCGCCACTTCATGCGCGCACCTTCAGGCACTCTAAGTCCTCCACACCCCTAGTGCCGTTTTTCCCAACTCGGTCTCACTGCATCGATTTCAGTCTTTTCACCGGTCATTTTCCTGCCTAGACCTCAGCGCTACTCGATGCGCGCTCTCGCACTGCCGATAGCCACACAATATTTCGACATGCGGCTAGTTCCACCCCCATGGACCACCGCTGCACCGGAACGACTCTACCCCCGTGGGAGCCACCCTGCTCACCGAGATGTACTCATCACAGACCACCTGAACCACTGGTCAGACGTCTACACCTCATAGGCACGTACTCGCCCACCACCATGCTCTTCGAGGGCAGTCTACCCCGAGTAGGATTCTCTCACCATCATCGAATCCACTCCTCTGAATCCTTATCCAGGATCATGCATTCTGATCCTATATTCTCTTTCTCTCAGATCTGGGACCCACTGTGGCCCTTCACAGTCAGCGGGAACCCGAGAGATGTCGGCCTGTAGCACTCTCAGGCATATTCCTAAGTGCAATCACGCACACACTATCCTTCAACCACGTGAGGATATTTCCCAGCTTGCCACTGCCACCGGAGCAGCAGGTAAGCAGTTTCTCAGTTGCACCATGAGATGTAACACCATGGCCAAATTTGGCCAGTATTTAATACTATCCTAAATTAATTAAATCACCCCTTTTTGAAGATCCTCACTGCCTCTCTTAAACCCACAGAATCAACGGACAGCACCACCAATGGTGCCTTTCCTGACGAAGGCCAGCATATAGACCGGCTTCAATCAAGCCATGTTTTGGCCGAAACACACCTGTGTCGATCCCCGTGACACAACTGTATCTTCCCCCTTGTGTATGTTGTGTAAATATCTGTTGTGTACACCTTGTGTGAACTAACCCTGGGGCCATTTTCAAGCCTCAGGTATACTTTCCCTGCTTGATAGTTCTTTCTCTATCACATCTATACAGGGAATGTACTTCAGTGTGGAGTTTTAACCTCAATACATCAGAGGTTGACACTTAACCCGTGTTACCACCGTTCACAATCACTTTTGTCCGTTTGATGCCAAAAAACTTTCGTGCTTATCGAAAGACCTGTAAAATAAATTGTTGAATGAACTAAAAAAGGACTGTGTCAATGTAAAATAAACATACATGCACGGCACAACTGGCTTACTTGTAGGATCTTCTTCATCCTGATTATTCCTTTTTTTGTACACAATGAAGAAGACCAAGCCTGTGTCTCAACTTGTCAACAGTGTATTATGATTAATTTGTGAACAAAAAGTGCATGGCCAAACAGTGCAAACACCCTTTCCCCCCTCTCCCCACAACACTCCCAAAAACATCCTTTCCCCCCTCCCCCACAACACTCCCAAAAACACCCTTTCCCCCCTCCCCCCACAACACTCCCAAAAACACCCTTTCCCCCCTCCCCCCACAACACCCCCATGTGTGGCTTGTAGTGCGTAGGTGTCCTGCTGCACATGTGCCAGCTAGTTCTTGCTGGCCCTACTTCTCATGGCCTCCACCGCCGTTGGGAGGTTGGGATGGCGTGCGCCTCATGGTGCACAAGGAGCGGCGGCGGGGGCTTGTCTGACGTGAACTCGCAGAGGAGGAGGTGCCCGGTTGATCCTGTGGTGGGGGGGGATATTGTTGCTCCATAGCGTCCGCTATGCGTGTGAGGACCTGCCTCAGTTGGGCCATCTCCTCGCATAGCCTGTTTGTGCAGGCCTCCATGCCCTCTCTTGTCTGGCTTGCATTCGACCTAACCTCCTCCCTCAGACGGGCTGCCTCTTCCACATGCTGGCCAACCAGTGCTGTTATTTCCACCTGCCTCTGGCTGATGGCTGACAGGTCATGGCGACTGCGTCCAGCTCTTGGGGTGGCTGCTGCGCCCTGGTCCATGCCTCGGCCATCAGGTGAGGACACCTGAGGGCTCCAGCGCCCTTCCACGGTGTTGTTGCCAGATTGTACATGACTACTTGATTGCGATGGTGGCCGTGGGCTTGGCTCAATGGATTGCGGGGGCTGGGGGTCTGCCTTTGCGTTTCAAGGTCAATGGTCTCCTCAACGTCCGACAGCGCCGCGGTGGCTGCTGCCTCACCAGTGGAACTGGTGGCAGCAGAGAGCGGGCCCTCTGTGCTTGTTTCCAATGACAGAGGGAACACTGCCGTGGGTGCAGCTATTGTAGCAGCCGTGGCTTCAGGCCGTGTTGAACTGGCGCTCTTGCTGTCTTACCCCTCTGCTGGTGCTCACTCCTCCCGGTGCCCCTTGAGGTGGTGGCGGTGTCCCCTGTCTCCTGTGTCCTGGCCTTTTTCTTGGCTGTGGGAGAATGTGTCACAGTGCCCTGTTCATCACTGTCTGTCTGTGATCCTGTGGGGGACAAAAATAGGGAATATCATTGGTGATGGTTCTACGTGCCTTATGCAGAATGATTACGTCATGCCGCTCTATGCATTGGGACCTCTTTAGTTGGGAATCCGGTAATGGGGATGTCGGCAGGGTCATGCATGAATGGGTCTGTGTTGCACGTGTATGTGGTGATGCGTGCATGTGTGTGTGTTGGGGTGTGACACTCACATTGGCAGGGTTGTGTGCATGTATGTTTGTGGCTGGATCCATGGGCTGGTTCTGGACTCAGATTTGGGGGGCCCTACACCCTTCACAGTGCATTGTTTAATGTGTAGACTCACCTCCATCTGATGAAGTGGGCGCACCACGCTCCATATCTCCGACTCCCTCGATGGATTCCATGGCAATAGTGCTGGCGCAGGTCTCCTCCCACTCCCAGAGTTTTATTGGTGAATCAGCGCCACCTCCTGTGGCTATAGCCAGGTTGCGATTTGCAGCCAGAATGCTGCGGAGCCGTAGATCGTCCCACCGCTTTCTGCAGTCCTTGACAGTGCGGGTGGTGGTGCCCACCGCACTGACTTTGTGGGCAACCTCAGCCCAGATGGCCTTCTTCTTCACGAGGGTCTCATGCCGCATGTCATGAGTGAATACAACATTGGCATTTGCGGCAAGGGTCGCGGTTAAGATGAACAGCTCATCGCTGTCGAATTTTTCTTTGCGCTGCCGATCCGCGCTTTCCTTGATGGCCTTTGGCATCTTCAGGGTATCCAGGATGATTTGGTGTTAGAGTCGTGTGGAAACAGGTCCTGGCTGCTGAGGATGGCAATGGATTGTGTTTTTAAAGATGGCCGCCGTGCTCTTTCCCGTTCCTGTGCGATGACGCTATTTCTGGTTCCGCAATAGCAGTGATCGCTAATAGCGGTCTCCGCTATTAGCAGTGACTGCTATTTGCATGTAGTGGGAGGTCGGAAGTGCTATCAGCGCTTTCGTCGAAGCCAGTAAGGGACTTTTTGGGGTCTTTTGCGGCATGGCGGTAGGGTCATTACCGGTATGGCGCTGTGCTCGTGTCCGCATACTCGTAATGCCACGCTATTGCTATTAGCGGCATCATGCAAAGCCGGACACGCTAATAGCGCCATGCCGGTAATGGCTGGATTTTACCGCATAACGTGTAATGAGGCCCTCTGACTTTTACCAATGTTTTTTTATTTTTTTTATTTTAAATGTGTGCTGTGAAATGCAGCATTTCAATCCATTGCTTTAAAACAAACGTCTTGTGCTCGCTGCCTCGGGCAAATATGAGGAAAATATTAGTGCGCCAACACTTGAAAAATGGACCAGCCAATGCTGCCAAAAGTATTCATAACTTTGGGGAGTGCTCCTTTTTTCCACCTGCGCACCTATGGCTATGCTGCCATGCAATCTGTGGTCAATTCTGTAATCAGGGTGTTTTGTGTGGTTTGCAATCCATGTTATCTTCTGTGACTCATACGTCTTGCAATAGGCGCCATATTAGATTTCATGTAATAAACACACGCTACAGTGATTCTGCTCCTTGTAAAACAATACTGTGCGCGCACTCGACATTCCCCTGACTCGAGGGGGAAGCCTGTGTTTTGTGTTGCTTGTAATTAAGCCGCCCGGGTTCTATGGAACGGTTTATTTCGATGCCTTTCCTGATTCTGCACCTTCCCAGAGAGGTTGTGTTCCAGCGACGCTTGCGTTCTTCTACATTGATTTTAACGGCACGGCACCAGGCGGGGGACACGGATGTTTTCCAAATGCGCTGTTCCCCACAGCTAAGGCTTCAGGTGGAGAAAACAAAACGCCACACCGTGTTTTGTCGAACTCATTTTAAATAATGAATTGTGAGGTAACGTATTTCCACCTTCCTAAAGACTGCAACGAGCTTCTTTCGCCGTCTTCGACGTGTGCAATAATTATCTGTATTTTCCTGAAGTGATGTGGTGACGCCGCGCCCGGCGTGCAATCGATGTTGTTTTCTGTGGGGAATCCATACCGCATGCATTAGGCCTGAAGTAATCAGCGGTGTATCTGTTTATTTAATTGCATGCTATTTTTCACATAAGCCGAGCTGTGCTGTAACATGAAGCTTGCACTACTGCTTCCCGCCCGGGCTCTCATTGGGAGTGTTGGCGGTATTAGCAGCGCTCATTAGCACACCTCTCGCTCGTCACGAGAGCACATGGCAGGGCGTATTGTCTTGCTCAGAACCCAAGGGCCTCTTGGTGGCTTTTATTGCGCATACAGGGGTCGTTTACTGGTTTCAGCGGGAGCCCATCGAGCTTTACTGGCTCTTCTCACAGACTATCCTCTCAAACTTCCAGTCTTTAGGGGTGCTTTTATTTCCTTTCAATGCAGGGCCGTTTAACATTTCCATAACTTGTTTCAGGCCAACTTGTCTCTTTTTCAAGTGGTCTGAAACAAGAATTCACAACAGAAAATGCTCAACAATGTTCACGTGCGGCTGGACCATCTCACATCTCTAGCAGAGAGACCACACAATCGCCTATAGAGTGCATTGCAGCTAAAGAAAATCCTGAGGATACCGCATGGATGTGGCTTATGATGCCAGTGGCTGCCCATAAACACACATGGGGCCCTTACAGGCTCTTTGTGGCAGAAATGAGGCCCCTAATTTCTCTTAGCCAGAGCACGAGAGGCCTTACACGCTCTTTACTGGCTCAATAGAACTTATCTACAGCGATTCGTTTAGTGCCATAATGTGTTATTCTATGTTAGTTTTTCTTAAAGGGCACTGAGTCCACCAGCTGATGAATTCCCCGGGCTAAAAAAATCCAGAGGCAGCATTTGCCCTTCCACCAAAGCAAAAATCCAGCCTCTCGTGGAGTCCCTGCTTTGCTCTTTCGATGTCGTCCAATGCTTCGATAATATATTTCTAGAGGTAAAACAGCAGACCTAGCTAGAATGCAACCAGCACCCCATGCAGTGATGGAAAAAAGGCTCTCCAAGCCTCACGTAAGGACCATCCCAGAATTCCTGCCGTACTTGTGCGGAGAAGGAAGGAATACAAAAGGGCCATACCGCTTTGGCAACAAATCCTGGCAGACCGGGCTTGGGATACCCTGAATCAGGCACTCAGAGTGAGGGGCTATCCCAAATGTTGGAATATGGTGGAGAAAGGTGCATCAGAACCTAACGCAGTGAGGGGTCTGAATTGTAACATTCAGGAGCAAGACTGGATTACCCATTTCACTGTTCTGTACAGCGGGGGTACAGTTGATCAGGCAAGTGTTGGGTCCAGTCTTACTGACACAGCCATACTAGATGCTATGCATTCCCCACACCTGTCATTTAGCCAGATTGACATCATAACAGCATTGAAGGGCGCTGCTCCACACAAGAGACCCGGCCCTGATTTTTGCCCACAGCACAACAGGCATGACCCTACGTCTGTTTGATGCCATTAGTACATCTTAGCTTATTCCTACACCGTGGAATCAGTCAATTCATGTCACTAGTTTTAAAAAGGGTGATTGTGGCAACTTTCCCCAGATCCCTGTTGGACGCAGTCGCCAAATTGTTTGAGAAATTATTACACTCAAGAATCCTGAACTCGTCTTAACTATCCTACTCAATATCTCCCATACAGTTTGGCTTTTGCAAAGGCCTAAGCACTACAGAACAGGCCCTTAACCTGTCCCTGATAATCAGCAAGTTTACTGCCTGATGTAGGACTCTAGTTTATCTGGCTCTTATGGACCTGTCCGGTGCTTTTGACTACGTAACAAGGGAATTATATTGGGAGAAACTATCTGAGATGGTATTACCACAGAATATATCCAGCCTGCTTATGCGGCTCTACGGGTATCTTTTAGGCTTTATAGCATGGACAAACTATCCCCGCCCTTTATGAAATACTTGTGTACAAGCGCGATACAAATAAAATATCATATCATATATCGAGGAAGGGGGTGCGTAAAGGTGTGTCGCGGTTCCCCTCCTCTTTAATCATGAATGACCTTGAGCGTGATCTTAGTGGTGTCCACGATTGCGGAGAGGTTGTGGGGGAGGCTCTGCCTCATCCTCATTGGGGATGGTCATTGTCATGATTACTTTGGTGTACTTACAGCGTGGCAGTGACACAGCCAAACCATCTCTGAGATTTTATGCACCAGAAATCCCGCCCCTCATGAAGGTGGAAGAAAGATTCCTGTCGCCCAGCTAGAGCACTATACGCACAAGTTGATAGGTTTTCATCCAAATTTGATTTTTCTTCCTTGTTGCAACACACTGAGCAGTGCCTGGACCAGAAGCTCCTGCCCAGAGTATAATGTTCAGCCAGGTTTGGCACATAATTCGGCCTCTTACTGCAGTAAGCTTTGTGTCGTTCTATCAGTGCAAAGGAACCCTTATGCCTTAGTGCATTGGGACCTTATTTACCCACAGTGAAAGTAAATGGGTTACAGGCTTTCACTGGCTCTCAGTAACCGGCTCTGGGGAAGAGCACAGGGGCCTTTAACAGTTTTTCATGGAAGCACATTAAATCCTCAGTGAGCGGACAAGGGCTGTGCCTGTGATGAAAGGACTACTGTTTTGCAGGACAGCAAGGAGTAGTGGATAAAATTCCTACTTGCCCCAGCGCTCCTACTTAACCAGCAGTGATGCAAATCAAAGGTGAAGCGTGCATAGCTCAACGGGTAGAACTCCTTTGCCTCATTAAAGTATCATGGGCTTCGGGTAGGCTATTCTTCTCAGGAGGGATGTAAGCTAGTACAGAAGCAAACCAAACACCAATACTATTGTGGTATAAATGGTATAAATAAATAATAAATAAATAAAGTATAAATAAATAAATGGTATAAATAAATGGTATAAATGAATGTCCAAGCAAGGTTCTAAAAAAGAACTGAGGGTACTTTAACTAAACAAACACTACAACACATCCCTGTAAAGGAAAACATACATAATGCATACTTCGGAATAAAGGGGGCACTCTGCATTTACAGACAAGGGGGCACAGGCAATGATTTCAGCAGCAACTGTCAAAGCTATTCAAGATGTTTTTAAAAAGGTGGAGTGTGGTATCTTACAAGTCGCTAGGGCCTTTCAATGTAGGCCAGTGGCACAGGGTCACATTAAATACATTCAAATGCTTGTCTTTGGATCTCGGCAGCATTGAACTAGGATTCTAGGCCTGTTAAATGGCTCGATTCGGTGTGGAGACGTTTTGAGTCAGTGATTCCCATTGGATCACGAGCATCAAGACAGTGGAGTCGGCTTTAGAAGGTCCAATGATGCGGTACAGTCCAGTAGCAGTGATCGACTTGAATTTGGATGAAGAAACCAGGAGGCGATGAGTTGAACCATTGGCTCGAATGGGTCCCATGATGCGATGCGTTTCTTAAATAGTGATCAGCTTGAAAACGCTGGAGCGCAGACAGGTGATGGGTCGAGTCAGCGACTAGATGGCCCGATAACAGATAAAAAAAGCTACACTTGTCAAAGGCAGGCAGCTCCAGGTCTGTGCCTTGGCTCAGAAAGCATTTTGAAGCACTTGAGCTGACACAAAAAAAGATAGAACTGGAGTCCTGCACAAACCATCTTTCAGGCACTGAAACTCTGCTTGCCAGGTTGAGGTCCAATTGACTATTTTGTGTTATCTGCAGGGATACATATTTGAAGTGGGGTCCCCTTGTCAGAGAGGACTTACTGGGGGAACCCCAACTGAAAGAATCCTCCCATCCTCCCACAAGACCACTAAACCAAAGGTAGTGGATTTAAAGAGGCTTGGTTGACTCACCAGAATTAACAGAGACTTGGCAAGTCTGGCAGCAGTGCACCAATTCCTTCATTTGTACACCACTCCCTCTCTGGCCAATACAAATGATTTGAGTGCTACAGAGTTTTATGTGTGTTTGACACTCAGCTCAACTTGTTAGGAGATCCTGTTGCCCGTTCAGTCTTTCTTCAGCGCCTACCTCCAGGAGGAGCAGCTTGCTGCATTTAACATCAGCTCCCTAGCAGAGTGCTATGGGGTGTTTTGTGTTCTGTAGCTTTGTGGTTTTTCTGGCCTCTTGGGGAACATTCTGCAGGGGACTGCTCGATCTTGACACAAAACTAAGCGAAAGACTCTGCAGTAAGTGTGCATGTCCTTTTGACTTATATACCTAAGGTTCATTTGTTTTGAAAATTGGTCAGCAGATTTAATGGTGACTGTGGGGTGTAGTTTGGTACCCAGAGATAATATTGCAGGAAATAATAACTACTGCATTTACAAAGATGAACAAATATTGCTAGAATTAATAGAGTGGGTAAAAAATACCGACCAGCAGAAAATAATAGCGGGATCGGGATAATGGCAAGAAAGTGTAATGATAGGGGTGAGTTTTAGGTGTAAAAAAAAACAGATTTAGGTTAAAATTGGAATATTGGAGAGGGAGATAAGGAGAGTTTAGGAGTAGGAGAGGTAAGGGGGGTGCCCCCGGAAATGGGTATTTTTACAATGGGCAATGTAAAAGGCATGTCTGAGCAATTCGCCCATCCGCACGGTGGGTGTGCGCACGCCTGGGCTTTTTTGAAATTTTAAATGCAGAACAACCTCTGGAAAA
This sequence comes from Ambystoma mexicanum, assembly GCF_040938575.1. Classification (NCBI taxonomy): domain Eukaryota; kingdom Metazoa; phylum Chordata; class Amphibia; order Caudata; family Ambystomatidae; genus Ambystoma; species Ambystoma mexicanum. The sequence goes on from NC_090923.1 coordinate 1,219,847,710, forward strand.
TGTGTGGGGCTAATCTGCACATATTTTCCTATGCTCACTGCACGACAAACACATAGATCTGTGTACTCAGGGTGGACACGGCCTGCAGGCACCATCCCCTCTGTCATATTTAGTTGGGAAATGACAGCCAAGACTACATCAATGCATCTCAGAAGGGGAGGGTAAAACCTTCCTCCGGCCATGTCCGACCTAATTAACTAACAAAGGCTCCATGGATCTGCCCAGCCCTTTTGTTAGCTCTGCTAGGCAGCTTTGCATACTAATCAGAGTTCATTCAAACAGGCCCACTGGTCGCAGGACAAACAAAAGACAGGAAAACCCCAACAACCTTTGATATGCCTCTGTGTCAACCTGACGCTAGCTCCCGCCTTTTAGAATCAAGGGCAGTGACCTGACATGTCTGGGACTGTCATGATGCCTGCTCCCGGGGAGCCGGTTCAAGCCCTGCGTCCCCGAAAGCGGACATTCAGTCCCCAAGGAAGGACCCAGCAACCCCATATAGGGGCCCTTTGGACAGTGTCATGGCGCCTATGGTGCCAGGCTCATAAAAGACATCAGTCCTGGCGCCATAAGCGCCAGGCTCATTATGGAAGTGCTTGGGTGCACTTACCTGAAGCAGACTATGCTGCAGGATCCCGGCCTCCTTGAGGCCTGAAAGGAACTACTTTACCTGTTGGACTAATTTACCATCCGGGTGTGGTCGGGGAAGGATACATACCTGATTGGAGGAAGGATACATACCTGGAACTTCTTCCAAGGCTATTTAAACCCCACCCGAACAGCCACACGTGCTTCGCGTTGTTCTGCATCTAGCAGCTGGACGCTCACCGTGTCTGCTCCTGCATCCTGACTTCTGACACGCCTGCCAGCATCCTGGATCACCTGCAAAGGAAGAGAAGAAGAGAACAGAAGAAGGAAAAGTCCTTACCTGCTAAATCCGCATCCCGGAGACATCTCGCCGACAACCCTGAAAAGGAAGACTTTTATTTAAAGGCTCATCGCGTCGATCGCTGCAGCGTCGCATTCCACTCACCTTTACAGGGCGCCTCCATGTTCAGCAGCGATCATCCGGATTCGCAGTCACGCCCCAGCGCCTAGGGAGAAAAAGACCAGAACAAAAGGTGAGAGAGAGAAGGGAATAAGGAAAGCTAATTCTCCATGTTAAGACTTACCTGTTGATTCATTCCCTCTTCATTTCGGGTCCGCGCCGCATCCTGGCATTTCCGGACCCCGGCCCCTAAGGGGAAAAAAGAGACATCAGCGTTAATGAGCGAATGAAAAGACATTACCAAAACACTCATTAAAGACTTACCTGATTTCTACAAGGATTTCACCTCTCATCTCGGGTCGGTGCCTGTTCCCTGGCATTCCGTACCCCGGCCCTATGGGGAAAAAGACACTAGCATTAGTACATTAATGCATGGACACAAGGGGAACCTCTTATCAAAAAACTTACCTGGAAGCCAAGCAAGTTTGGTTCTCACCAATCCGAAAATCCAGTGAAGTAACTGGATACCAACGCGCCCCTGCATCAGAAGCAGGATGGAGAGCTCGTCCTTCCAGACCCTAAGGTGAGACGCTACGAGGAATCACAGAAGGGTTTCGAGGAGGGTGAGAGGGGAAAGTGGGAGGCTGATTGCATTACCCCGCAGACAGTTAATCCCCTATTTTCGCCTACAGAAGGATACTTCAGCGAGCCAGACAAGCCAGATTTGGGGGCCCGGTCCAGTCCGTCTTCCGAACCATGCGCATCACCTTAGAAGAGGTCACAGCAGCGCAAACCAGGCCAGCGCCTCCGTGGGAGTCAGGTGAGCGTTACAGGGACAGCGGTTTACAGTAGTCATCCCCACAGGGGGACCACATTCAGAAGGTATGAGTATGTGGTTTGGCGGCGACCGAAAGTCTGGTTTCGCTGCAGCTTCAATGGAGACCTTCCGCATTAATCAGGAACTACAGAGAGCTCAATTAACAAGAGAGACCCTTTGATCCACAACAGACAGGAAGATGGGTGGGACTTAGTATAGCATGTTTTCACCCCTTTACCTTTTCTGTTGCAAAGCACTCTGGTTATGACCTCATGCATACAGGAGATTGTTGGTGGGCACCCAGGAATGGTTCATTAAGGTAGGCTTAGCCTACACCAATCACTGTGGCCCATTTGGCTTTAAAAGAAAGTTGAGCCCCTCTTTTGGGCAGATCATCTGAAGACTTTGCAAGGAGTAACAAGTAGAACTCATTTGGACCCTGTCTGCCTCACAAAAAAAAAAAGAAATGCCTCACAGTTTCTGCCAGTGAAGGAACGTAAGGATTTCCAAATAGGGAAGCGAAATCCCTCCGACAAACATCTTGCCCTTATCCCAATCCCCTTATATTATTTATAATCCAAAACCAACCCAATACATATATAAAATAACTAAAATAATATAAAGGTCAATTGTGCAGAAGGTCAATTAGGACCACTATAATTAGGTCAATTAGGACAAAAGGTCAATTGTAAAAGGTCAATTTGGGTAATACCTCTTGAGACGCCTCGACCAGTGCTTCAGACCCGCCAACCAGCACTGAGACGATTCCTGACCCCAAGCCTGCAGTTGTCTGTCCAGCGTCACTCGCCAAACTGCCTGCCGCCTGATACCTGCAGCTGTCTCCCGTCTTCAACTATGTCGCAGGAGCTGCAAAGCGCCCTTAAACCGACTGGACCCTGTCAAGCACCAAGAACTTCTACAAGCACAATGTACATTGTGGTTCTGTCCCCCTGGTCCTTCTCTGAAGGCCCGTAGTGACATTGTATCACCCATTGCTCCATTTGGACTGGAACCAAGTATCCTTGAACTATTGCGATGAATTATTTTACCGACTACCCTCCTGTCAGTATCCAGAGTGCATCCCTTTTCCTTTTTGAAACTGTCTGTCCTCTGCATTCCATAACAGGGTGGGCTGTATTTTGTAGTGTGCTATAACTGTCTTTTGAATAAAAATAAAGTCGATTATTTTTACAACCTTGACTGGACAGTCCCTTTTATCATTGGATAATAATTGTATTTTCACTTTGTTGTAACTAACCAACGATCCACAACCTTGAGAAGATAAGCCTGCCATTCCATCCACGTTTTCCAAATTTGGACAAGGAGTTTATCATTTTCTTGAGTTTCCAATCTGTTCAGAACACTTCTAGTGTACTAGAGGTGTGGGGCTCATTGATGGTTTAGAAACCGATATTCATCCCTGGACCACTGGTGCCCGAGAAGTTGATTCATCACAATGTTGATATTTTTTCTTGCAATATTTATTGCACTTTGAAATTGTACATCAACGAAATATCAGCAATAATAATAATATCTTTAATATGGTTTAGTTTAAATAATAAACTTTACACATATACAAAATCATAATATACACTATATTAAAGTTAAAAAAAACAATACAATATATATACATTGATAAAATATAATACAATATAATACAAATATATTAGCAATAAAATCACAGTAAACCGTGGCGTCTATTCTCCCATACCCTTTGAGCCAATATCCTCTAAGGGTGGGCCGTGGCGAGTGCAGGATGGGGATTCGTTTTTTCCCTTTGAGCTACGATCCGCGCTGCTGTGCTATCCCTAGGAAGGATGACTGGCTGATTCACATCCCTGAAGGCAGGGTCAGTTGATTGGCTGCTCACACAAAACATATCCAATCCATTGGACGCTACCTCCTGTCTCACCATATGTTGCTTTTAGAAGAGTGGCTTCCTGATTGCCTGCCCATTCACGAGACTCATTCAATTGATTGGTCACCTCCTGGGCTGCTCATACGAAATGTATTCACATTTTTGGACACTTCCTGCCGACTCGTTATCTGTTGCTTTTGGAGGGGCGGCCTTCTGATTGGCTGCTCGTTTACAAGACTAATTCAATCGATTGGTCGCTTACGTCTGCAGTTGTTAGTCATTGTATAAAAGGAGTGTTGTACGGATTGGATGCAAGTACGCCTCTTCTCGACCTTCTTGGCGCTCCACATCTGTTTGCTTTTGGGCTGTGAGTTCACAAACTAGGCGTGTGAATGATTTGCTCTAAGCTTTGGCGTGGTGGACTCGTTATTCTCTCCGGTATTTGGGAATATTGATAGACTCTCTGAATTTCTAGTGTAGTGGCTGTGGTGTTTCTTTTCCTTTCCCGTAGCCGTGATATACTGCCCTTGTTTGTGTAGCTTTGATGCTGATCTAATATAGTATCAGCGTGAAGCTGTCTTAAAGCAAGAATTCATTTGTATTACTTTGTATAGTATCAAGGCAGATTTAGTGGAGTGTATAGCAGCAGATTTGCTGAAAATGGGGAAAGGCAGCTGTAATTAGAACAGAGATCACATCAGCACCTCTGATTTTCTCACAAAGGAGGGATATCATGAGCCATGCAATGGCTTTGCCCTTCCAGCCCCTCCCCAGTAGACGATGTGAGTGACTCATCTGCCGGTAAGGACAAGGGTAAGGGGAAAGAGGAGGGACAATAAAAGATCATTTGGATTTGATTGCAAAAAATAAATGTAATGAACCCTTACCACATGAAAATGACGATCTAGATAATCTTCCCCAAACTATAAAAAAGAATTCTAGGCACTGCTAATTCAGAACCTTTATTGTTATCCAATGTGAATCTGGAGGATTTGAATACCTCTCCCCTGAATACACCCCCAATTTGTGGGAGGGAGATGTCTCTCTGTTAGTATTATCGGAACATCTACATGATGCACAGGACGATGAGGGCAGTATAACCCTAGCTCAGCTGCAAATCTCCCTTATGGCCTCCTCTTGGTCAGATTCCCATCTACTTTTTTTGGCCATCCGGAATTTGTGTGCAAATATGTGCTGGTTGATGAAAGACAAAACAGGTTATTTAACGGCTATAGCAGCCTGACTGCCCTTCTTGGAGAAGTCTGTTAGGGACAGTCAGACCAAGGGGCAGGAGAAAGATTGCAGTATGAGTGAATTGGTTAAAATGACTACGCAGGAGAGGTCTGGGGTGGGGATTTTGGGGGATGACTTAAGTGGCTTCGATGTCTCCCCGAATCGGGGCACATAAGGGAAAAAAATCGACAATCCTGGAGCAAGAAATTAGGTCTGGTAAGAAGCAAGAGATTCAGAAGCAGAAGAACAGTAATTTAACCAAAACAAAAAATAGAAACTTGAGAAAAAATTCTCAAGGAAATTCCTACGTAAACTTGTCCTGCCAAAATAGTCTGTGAATCAGGTTATTGGGAGCGGGGGGAGATGATATAAAGCTGGTAGGGGAGGATAAAGCTCAATATTCGCTGAAAGACCCAATAGGTAGCAGTTCCATATTATTAGAGGATGATTCTTCAACCATCATGATGGGAACAGAAGAGGATGTGGAGAAGGTGCAAGGAGTTGGTTATGAATCATCTTCGATTGGGTTGTCCGAAGCCATGAAGCATAAGGGTCTAAACAAGGGGCTGAAATCTGTTAAAACTAAAAGCCCCTTTATTTGATATTTTTAAACGTCCAATTGTGCCCCAGTCCCTGATTATGGACGTAACCAACTTGCTTTGCCAAGAAAGCCAGACAGATCCTCCTAATCAGTTGTATGTAGATGGGAGGCCATCAGGAATCCTGGACTGAGGGTGAGGAGTCACATCAGGTAATAATATACAACATAAATCAGGGTCAACATAGGGTATCTATGTGTTGTTACTAAATGAAATTTCAGAGAATACATATTACCGAAACAATATAGATTTTTTATTTCTTTTTAAATTTGGGCCCCCCCACACCCTGTTTCCCTGTGCTTCTAAACCCTCCCCAAACACTTCCCCACCCCATTTTACAACTTTACCCCACACCCCATATACATTTTAATAAAAAATGCTATATTTCATTTGTTATTTTGGTTTCAATAAAAAAGATACTTTCTGTTTTCTATTCGGTAACATCACTGGATACCAACATAGGCAGGATGTCCAGAGTCTAGTCATAAGTGAGAGATATATTAGAGAGACCATTGTGGATTTACTGCATCATGAAAGACCGCTTGAGCCACATATCCAGGGCATTAAGCCCCTACTGGGCAGGGGGGAGCCCTCCCAGTTCCAGGCACCTAAAGGTAGCCAGACGGAGAGGAAAAATTGGCAGCGCCCCCCAAATGAATTCCAGGAGACACTACATGTTACTACATGTAGTGTCTCCCGGAATTCATGAAATGCTCCAGGTTAAACAAAGGCAGGACATTCATAGAGCCAAACCTACTGTGGGATGATATATAGAGAGACTGTTCAGTCTCCTGTTAAAATTACTACTACAGGTAACCTGTCGAAAACTAATATTGTCTCAGAGCTCCCGCCTAGGGTGTTAGGCAGTAAGCGGAATATATTGCACACCCTAATGACTTAAGCCTGTTGGAAGAATGTATGTTTGATAGAGGTGGTCCAGGCTCTTTGAAAAGAACACTTTTTGGCACTTTTTTAGAAAAATTTGTTTATTTGTAAATCAACACACAGGAGAAATTATACAAATGCCTTACATAAAGCTTCTCAAATCGTGCAAACCCCGAGTCCCCTTCTCCCATCCCATGCGTAGTTCTTAGGCCTCAATCGGACTGGGCTGGTGGCGGTAGCGGGTCGTCCATGGTGTGAAGGGCTCTTGCAATCAGGCGCGGTTTGTGGGTCAGGGCCGGGTAGTTCAGGTCATAGTCCACTACTGGCGCCCAGATGTCTCAAAATCGGTGAAGCAGTCCCGCTTTGGCCGCCGTGACCCTCTCAGCTATCAAAATATCCCAGAGTTTAACCCAGCAAAGGGCCATCAAGGGTCCGTCAGCAGACTTCCAGGTGCGGGCCACCGTGATTTTAGCCGCTAACAAGAACTGGGACACCAGGGCAGCTCTTCTCCCCGACCGCGGGTATGAACCTGGCAGTGGAATCCCTAGGAGGACCTGTTCGGGCATGAGCGGAATGGTCACCTGGGTAGCTAAGAAAAGGGTCCAGAACTCCTTCACTCGGGGGCAGGTCCACCACATATGGAAGTAGGATCCTGGAAGGCCGCAAAGTCGCCAACAGTGGGGGTCCAGTGCCGGTTGGAAGTGGTGAAGGCGTAGAGGGGGATAGTACCAGCGCAGGAGTAGCTTCTGGGCACACTCCCGGTTGGTAATGCAGCGGGATGTCGTTCGCGTTCTTGTCCATATGACCACCAACGTGTGGTCCTCAATGGGGTGTCCGAGGTCCGTTTCCCATTGAGACATGTAGGAAGGCCTAAACTGGAGGGGGTCCTCCTGCAGCAGTCTATATAGGGCAGAGATCCTTCCCCGGGCCGGTAGGTCGTTCACCGTCAGCTCTAGTGAGGTGAGGGGTCTCGTGGCCGCCGCACGGGTCTGCGGGTGGGAACACCAGTGCCTAAGTTGGGCATAAGAATACCTATCCGTTTCCGCCAACTCGAAAGTCATCTTGCAGCGTTCAAAGGTTAGGGGGGAATCCCCCTCGAAGAGTTGTCCCAGAGTGGTGAGGCCCCCTGCGACCCAGTTTCTAAAGTTTAGTGGTAGGCCCCGGGGAAAAAGGCTGGGTTGAGGAAGATTGGGGAGAGCGCACTCAGGCCTCCTGGTACACCACGGTGTCTGCAAGCCCACTCCCAAGCCCTTATCGTTTGTTTTGTGGCTGTTAAGGTGCCCGGCCAACTTCGACGTAAGGCTGTAGGTAGGAATGGGAGGAAGCGAAGGGGGAGAGTGAGGCAGGATTGTTCGATTTCCACCCATTTCGGCTGACCTGTAGCAAGCCCCCATGCTTGGAGGTGGGCTAGTTGCACCGCCATTTGGTATTTACAGAGGTCGGGTACCCCTAGGCCTCCCAGTCTCGTGCTGGCCATCATTGTTCTCCGTGGGATGCGCGCTTTCTTTCCCCTCCAGATGAAGTCCACCATCTTTCTTTGGAGCCGCTGTGGGGGGAGGGAGCGGAATGGTGATCGGGAGGGCGGCACAGGCATAGAGGAAGCGAGGAAGTAAGTTCATTTTGCATGCCGTGATGAGGCCTAGTAGGGAGATCTCTTGTGATTGCCAGCGGGTCAGATCCTTTTCTAGTTCCTCGAAGAGTGACGGGAAGTTAGCCCGATAGACTTTCGTTGGATGTGCAGGGATCTGAACCCCCAGGTAGGGGATCGATTTGATGCTCCACTGGAAAGGACCTCTCTCCTCCATGGACTCTCGTTCAGCCGAGGTCAAACCCACTCCAAGTACCGTTGACTTTTGGAAGTTAATCGCGAATCCCGAGACCCCCCCAAAGTTATGGATTTCAGTTAAGGCCTCCCTCATGGAACCCTCAATGTTTGTAATGGTGAGCAGAACATCATCCGCATAGAGGGCCACTTTATGTTGCGCAGAGCCAGTACTCAGGCCACTGATTCGGGGGTTTTTCCGGACTCGTTGAGCCAACGACTCCATGGCCAAAGCAAAGAGCAAGGGGGACAGAGGACATCCCTGTCTCATTCCGCACGTGAGGGAGATCGAGTCTGATAAGCGGCCGTTGATTCTCAGCCTAGTCCTAGGGGCCTGGTAGTTCGCAAAGATCCTTTTCAGGAAAGTCGGGCCAAAGCTAAAGGCCTCTGGAGTGAGGCGCAGATAAGACCAGTCCACCTTGTCGAATGCTTTGGTTGCGTCCAGCGCCAATAAAGCTAGTTGTTGGGAGTCCCGAGTGGCGATCTCAATTAGGTCCAGAGCTCTGCGGATGCTGTCTTTCGTCGACCTATGGTGAATGAAGCCCGTTTTATCCGTGTCTATGATGTTCGGGAGGATGGGTGCTAGACGATTGGCCAGGATCTTGGAGTATATAGTGGCATCCAGATTCAGCAAGGTAATGGGTCTATACAAGCTGATGTCGTGGGGGTCCTTCTCAGGCTTGGGGATAAGGACTGTGATAGATTCCTGCATTGTTGGGGTGACCGTTCCAGTGGCCACGAATGAGTTGTAGAGGCGGGCCATGGGGGCCACTAATTGGGGCCGAAAGATTTTGTAGAAGCGGGAGGAGAATCCATCCGGGCCCAGGGCTCTAGATTTTAGGCTCTTAATGGCTGCCTCCACCTCCTCGGTCGTAATCAGCGCTTCAAGGTCTTCCCAGGCTGCCGAGGACAGGTACGGGAGGGCCGCCTCTTGAATGTATTAACGTTGCTTTGTCGGATCCTTCGGGGCCGCCGTCATTATTTCCAGCTGGTGGGCGGTTGCCAAGCGTACTTTCTGATTGGTCCGCGTAATGGGTCACCCCCTGCGGATCACGGAGGCCCAGGATGGCATTCCTACTCTTCACCTTTGCCAGTTTGTTCACCAAGAGTTTGTTGGCCTTGTTATTGTGGGCTTAGTACCATTGCTTGGTTCTGGTTAGCAGATTCGCCGTAGCCTCAGCGTAGTGAGCTTCCAGCTTTTTCCTAGCCATTTGTAGGATCCTGTAAGATTTGGGGGCCCAGCCCTTCCTTTTGTGAGTAGCCTCAGCTTCACGGACCTCAGCCTCCAGGACGGCTCGAGTCGCCTGCTTTCTTTTATGGAATGCGGCACCTTGGGCGATCAGCTCTCCTCTAAGGACCGCTTTCATGGCATCCCAGGTGTTGGCCGGGGAAGTGTCCTCGTCCTGGTTTTCAGCGAAAAAATTCTTGATGGAGCTGGCGATTGAGTCTCTCACAGCCATGTCCCCCAGAATAGGGTCATATAAGCACCACCGCCGGCGTGGAGGGGGCTCCGGGTCATGGGACCGCAAGGTCAATGTAACTGGGGCATGATCCGAGAGGATCCGGGGGCCAATTACCACATCATCAGTGAAAGTCAGGATCTGTGGGGAGGTCAAGATCAGGTCAATTCTAGAGAAAGTACGGTGCACAAATGAGTAGAAGGTGAAGTCCCTTTCATCCGGGGACAGTACCCTCCAAGAGTCTACAATGTTCAGCGTGCGAAATAGATGGAGCAGGCCAGTGGCCAATTTCAGGTCTCTGGGTGTTGGGGGGTGGGACCTGTCCTTGAGGGGGTCCGGGGCCCCGTTAAAGCCTCCTCCCATGACGACATGCCCCTCAATGAAAGGGAGGAGGGTGTCCTCTAGGTCCTGGTAGAAGCCCTCCTGGTGTTCGTTCGGAGCGTACACCGAGATGAGGGTATAGAGCTGGCCATGTATGGTGCATTTGATTGAAATGAAGCGACCCTCTTGGCATCGACGTGAGTCAAGGATCTGGGGCTTCAGGTCTTTCGCGAATAGAATGGCGGTGTCTCCCTTCTTGGTTCCTAAGCGAGGAAAGCGAGGAAAGCCCACCAGAATCAAATGCGTCTCTTGCAAGAAGGCAATCGAGGTCCCGTCGTCCTGTAGCCTCTGTAGAATTGATTTCCTCTTCGGGGGGGAGTTCAGGCCCCTAACGTTCAAGGTGGTGAACTTAAGTTTCACTTGCGAAGATTGGTGTGGAAGATCCACTTGCTGGGGGGAGGGGTGTCGTGGGGGAGTTAGGTCAGCCATGGACGTGAGAGCGTAGTCGTTTCGGGGTCTCCTGTGGTTGAGGGTTTTTAACTGGTCTAACTGGCCTCCAACGGGAGGAATTCACATTCACCAATGACCCCCAATGGGAGGTCCAAATTGCGGTCAGGGGGTCGATTTAGAACTATCGACATGGCCCCTGAGCGCCAAGGCTGTCATCTGACCGCGCCAACATGGTTGAAGGTGTCTCCAAGGGTCGAGAGATGGCATCCGCCTTGGAGGGGGTTATGGACTGCATGGGGTCCGCGGCCAGATGTAAAGGCTTCAGGCGTTTCCAGTACCTTGTGTCTGGTGCAGGCATTATAGTGCTTTATTTAGGTTTGCGGTTCCTCTGCACCCTGGACCATGGGGTTCGTTTTGGCTTTGGGGAGGTTGTGTCTAAAGCCGGGCTTGTCCGACTCAGAGCGGAGGGGTCTGAGGACCCAGGGGAGTCCGGACGAAGAATTGACTCTGCATTGTCCAGGTGGCTGATGGTGCGCGGGGTGCCCTTGTACGAGAATTGTAGAGCCGTGGGAAAAAGCCATCGATAACGGATCTGCTGATTCCAGAGAAAAAGCGATACAGGCCGGAGCATCCTGCGCTTCTGAAGAGTCAGCGGGGAGAGGTCTTGGAAAATCTGTATCGGGATTCCCTGGAATGAGAGTTCGTCCTTTGAGCGGCCAATAGCTGCTATGGCCTCCTTGGTGGTGTAGAAGTGGACCCTAGTGATCACATCAGGGGGGGGGTCCGTGTCGATACCCCAGTGAGGGCGCAGCCTGTGGGTCCGATCCAACAGGAGTTGGGTCTCCTCCAAGTCTGGCAGGAGAGACTGAAAGAAGGTGCTGACATATTCAGGGAGCTCTCGATCGGAGATTGAAGCGGGCGCCCCGCGGAGGCGCAGGTTGTTGCGATGAGAGTGGTTTCTAAGTCCTGCTGCTTATGTTCAAGGATTTCGGTTCTCGCCACCAGCGACTGGACGGCACGTTGAATTTCCGTTAGCGAGGTGGAGTGATCCGTAGTTAGGTCCTCGACCTCCCCGACCCTCTGTTCTATGCCGGCGACTCTTTGTTCCGTCTGTTCCAGTTTGGCGGTGAGTTCCGTCATGCAGGCTCTAAATTCCGATCTAATATCGCTCATGAAGGCTTGGAGGTCCTCCTTGGTCGCAAGTGTCCCCCCGCCGTCGGCCGGCTTCTGGGGAGTAAGTTTGGGGGGTCTGCTTTCTTAACCCTTCTCCGAGGCTTGCAGCATGGTAGAGATGTCGGTCCATTTTGAGAGCTTTAGTGCTTTGGCCATGGCTGCGAGGCGAGGGGACGTCGCCCGAAGGTGAGTCTCGTGTCTACGTTCCACGGAAAGCAAAAGAAGGCGACCAAATAGATGTATGGGATGGGTAGGGCCCGGACGTCCCAGGCGGTGGAGCGGACAGGTTGAGCTTTCAGAGTCTCACGAAGTGGTACAGTTCCTTGTGGTTGGGCAGTCCAGTAAGATGGGCGGCCGCCCAGGAAGATGGCAAGGAGACGTGGGCAGGGGCGCCCCAGAAAGTCAAAGGGGGTGGCACGCTCCATATGGGGTCAGGGCTAGTGGGCTCGAGGGTCCTCTGACCCGGTGGGGTCTGGGAGGAATAGTAGGCTCCCAGGGGGGGGTGTTGCAGTGGGCCCCAGAGCGACCTCGGGAGAGGTTGGGAGCAGGTATGCTGAGGGGCTGCCAATCTCACCTGGGCGATGTGCGTGGTCCCCACACGAGCCGGGGTCACGCTGTAGCTGGAGGGCCTCCGATGGTAGCTGAGGGAGGCAGGGCCTCACCCCCGGAAGCAGCAGGCAGAAGGCAGGCAGGGGCGCCCCAGGAATCGAAGAGGGCGCCGATGTAGGGCGGGGGAGAAGCCCCCGCAAGGGTCCCGCAGAAATAACAGGGACACCAGCGTGGCCGCCGCTGGAGGAGGGCGGTGGGTAAGCCTCCAGCTCCGAGATCAGTTCAAGGCCCAAGGGGCCGCAGCCGCTGGTGGTGTAGCAACTGGCAGGAAGTCGCCGGAGCTCCAGCAGCCCAAGGATCAGGCCCAGGGGGGGAGGCGTCCCGCTACAGGATGTCGGGTGGTGCAGGCCTCATACGTGGGCCCCCGCTATCAGATGGGGCTCAGGACTGATGAAGAGTCCCAGCTGCCAACTTGGGAGGAGTCGCAGAGATGCGGCCGCCATTTCGGCCGTAGTACGGGTGTGGGCGTCCAAGCTCCCTGTCGCGTTTTCACCGTTGGCGGGAGCGTTATGCACTCAAAACGCTGTCATCTGTAGCACAGGACCTCAGCAGCTGAGTGCTCGCCATCTAGTAACACGAACCAGGCTGGAAACGGGCAGAATTAGGGCTTAGCCGCGGATCCATGCGGAGGCCATCAAAGGAGCTGCCTCATCGCTGGCGCTCCAGGCCACGCCCCTTTTTGGCACTTTTTAATAAAGTTCCTGCCCTACGTTTAATTACTACAAAGGATATCAAATTGGTGGATTTCATCCACTCCTCAAGATTTGATGAAATTAGATTGGCAATACCCTCTCAAATCTACTTAATGAAGCACCTAACTTATTTAAATTGAGCTATGATCTTTCACTGGTGAAATAAGTAGATCAGTAACTGATGCTCATAGGCTCCTCAGGGGGACGTGGATACCAAAAGAGAGGGCCATGAGAAGGCGGGTAAGCCGAATGAAGAACATTCTGGGACAACTATTTCTGATGTTGAGGCAGGAGAATGGCGATGGTTAGCAATGACCTTGAGAGAAGCAATACTCCCACTTGAAGATATTAAGGGGCAAAGATGCCATTTCCTGAATTTCCTGGAAAGCGAGGTTTCTCTGCCCTACAGTTGTTTGCTACCCCCTGCTCTTTCCTACAAACATTCTCAATCAACTTTCAGCAGGAAACCTGGCTAGTTAATCCCCCTACTTTTCATGGGTTCACAATTGTGACCGTGTTGCCCGTGCAAGGGCTATGGGGATGCCTGGCCGGAGAGTTGATATTACCGATCCGTAATGGTTTGGGGTATAGCATCTTTAAACAATTGATTCTATCGAAGGGGGTGCTAGCAGTAGGTAAAAATAAAGAGGGTGAACGATCTCTCAGGCAAATCCTACTGGTTAATATCTACTGGAACCCTCTTATAGATTCAAACCAGAGTATGGAGAAGATCCACAAACTGCTTGAAGACTGGTTTAACTCCTTTCCAAGTGGACCAGTCATTGTTTCTGGGGACCTCAATGCTGATTGCGATGGTACACGGTTATTGGATATAGATTACCAAGCAGTAGAATGGGAGTGTGTGGCCCGGAAGAAAATTACCCAAGGAATTGAATGGCGCAAGAATTTGGAGGGGCGGGGGCTCAATATGTTAAATTAACTATTGGAGGGCAAAGTAATGGCTAAGTCCACTTGGCATGGGAGGAACTGTTCATCTGCTATTGACTATGCCTGTGTAACTAAAGCTCTTTTGGATCTATGTACAAAATCTGATATTGTTTCCAATTCATTTAGTGACCATAGCATGTTAGTTTCGATATTTGCACGGAATGGAAATTAATACCTCAGGCCAACACAGTTGATGACTTTGTCATTAAATGTGAATTGTAACCGATTTAGCTGCTAATATTAAGAAATGTAATATGATGATGGTCAAAGAGTTTGGGAACTGTCCATATGAAACTAAGTTATTGAGATATTCCACCAAGTCTTTCAATCAACATCTTGAGCTGTTGTCGAGTTTTTACATAAGGGTTGCCTGAGAAAGTTGCTGCAGAAACACCATAATCATAAATTTGATGTTCGTGTTCGTGATTTTACTCGGACAACACGAAAAATGATTCGGCAGGTAAAAAGGTCATCTTTAAAAAAAGGAGGGGAAAATATCTAGGATCAATATAGCAAATAAAAGTCTAAAATGGCTTAAAAATGTACCGACATGAGCTTTATTAACAGGATGGAAAGGAAATGTTGGTTGCCCCGAACAAGGGAAATTCTAAAAATGTTTTGGCTTCAATTAATGGATTATAGTTGATTTTGAATATTTCTCAAAGCGCACCAAACAGAATAAACTATATACGGGCGCAGATGTCAACTAATAGATAGGATCTAGGAGTGTAGGTTCAATAAATATTCTGTGAGAAAACAACTAATTGAATAGAAAGGTTTTCAGGCTCTTTCTGAACAATATTAAAATATTACAAGACCTGATTTCTAAATGGAAGCTGGCTCCATAATTTCTGGCCAAACAATCTGAATCTTCTGTCTCGCCTGGAGACCAAATTGGACGGGCATACAAATCAGGAATTTATCTGTTGCGGGGAGAGCTCTACATGGGCAATATCGGGGTGATCTTATTCACCAGATATTCAGGGGCAAGTCCATTCAAACATTTGTACACCATACACGCTATTTTGAATTTTATTCTATCCTCTACCTTAAGTCAAATGGTTGCTCAAAGCAACCCTATCCCTGAAGATTTACGGACCTCCCATTTTACCAAGCTATATGGTAATGGGGGGCCCTCTTTTGAAGGTTGGCACACTGTTCTTACTAATGGCTGGAATTTGGACTTTACTGCAGATGACATTGAAAGGCTTATCAAGAAGGCTAGTCCTTCTCGGTCGGGAGGCCCAAACCATTTAGCCAACAACCTTTTTTAAGAAAGATCCTGGGCTTTGGGCCCAAATTTTGTATATCCTGTTCAGGGATGTTATTGCCCCCATGTCCTCTCCTCCCTCATGGAAAACAGCTGATGTCATTCCTGTTTACAAAAAGAGGGAAAAGATGACCTCGCAAAATTATCGGCCTATTACCCTTCTCGATACAGGCTTTAAAATGTTCGCCTCTTTGATATTAGAGAAAATGGAGGAGTGGTGTGTGTGAAATAATGTTCTTTTTTTGCAGATTGGTTTTAGAAAACGGATAGGAACTGTTTGTGGGGTCTTTTTAATGTCTTGCATCCAAATCTTGTCCTGAAAGGATGATTCTTTACCTATCTATGCCGCTTCAATCGACTTATCAATGTTCTTTGGTTTGGTTGAACGGGCAATTCTGTGGGCTAAATTAGATAAATTAGGTCTCCTGAAGGGCCTGCTGAGTATGCAGATTTACCTACATCAAGGAAATTGGTCCAATTGCGACTAAATAACAAAGGTGTAAAGTCTAAGCCTACTCCAGCCCGTAATGAGGTTAGACAGGGGGGCATTTTGGCCCCCTGCCTATTTAATCTTTATGTGGCTGATGTTGGCAAATTTGTATCTAAAGCTTGCTTTGTCACACCTAAAATGGGGATCTCTGAATTTCCAGAACAGCGTATGCTGATTTTTTCTTTTATTTGATTGCGCTCCTATTGGTTTACAGAGATTAATTGACGCTTTTACTTATTTTATTGCAGAAAATAAGCTGATTAATCTTCAGAAAACACTGGTTTCAAAATGCTGTAAACAGAAAAAGAAAAATACCTTCCATGGTTTATAAATCACTTCAAGTTATTGTTTAGAGACAGTATGTTATATTTGGGTTATCCTATTTTTTCCCATCCCTGTAAAGCATTTTAAAGGAATTTCTTAAAACAAAAAGCAATTATGCCAGCTGCCCAAATGTGCAAGGTACATAGAAAATATTGCACATTTTCTAAATTACCGGTTTTGAAATTCTACTTTGGAAGGGTTATTCCGAAGTTTATTTATGTTTTGGATATCTTTCCTGGGTGGCTGTTACGAGAACTGGATGCTTATGAAGCATTAATGTGGAGAAAATCCTGTACTTTATACCCATAATACCTCAATCGCAGTAATAGTTTATGAACTGGGATTACAGTCGCTGCAGAGCAAAGTAAGGTGGAAACAATTAGCCCTCTACAGTACATTTTTTACCTCTTCCAATCATTCTTTATATGCTGAATTTGGGAAATTGGGTGAGCTTACAAAGTGTCACTGCCCATTGCTCCCAGCTGTTATCCAGCTTGAATCTATCTCTATAAATTCTGACCTCCATGCTGGACAAAGTAAAGAAAATGATACAGTGTTATGACTGGATTAATATGACATGTTGTCATTTATAACACGCCTGTACACATGGGTTTCTAGGCACGATGGACGAGAGGGACTTTGTCAAAGTCTACATTATATGCTCCTTTAAGCTTACATTATTAAAGTACTGGCACTACTGAACAATATTTGAGACTGTTTCCGGCTAGAAGTTTTAGAAATAATTGTATGCGTCTTAGACTGAATGCTCTTTTAACAAAGGAGATAATATGTTTTAGAAATCGTCTCCCGCTGGAAGCGGCCTCTTGTCCGTTTTGTAAAGATGTTCAGGAGAAGGATAGACTGTTTCATTTGCTCTAAATATGTCCAGCACTTTTGGAAAATCGCATTGCGTACTTCGGTAAATGTATTCCCAGCTTAGACTGGGTGGTGTATGATAACCTGTGGCAGAATATCCTGAAAGGGAAATCAGTGTCTCTGAAATGGTCTGTTTTAAGGTTTTAAAAAAATGTGTGTACATTTTATTTTTTTCCCTCAATTTTCTCTGTAGAGAGTGTTATATTTTTATGAAATGATTTTATTTCTGTACCTTTGGAGAAAGTTTTAAATGTTGACATTTTATAAAGGTTTATTTAAACAATACACAAATAAAGAAAATAAATGATTGATCTGATGAGCTGTCAGTGGTTCCAGTCACTTCTAAGTGAGCAGCCACAGGGATTTTAGGAACCAAGTTCCGTAGGAACCTCCTGGGGCATGGGAGAACAATAAATCTCTGGCTGCACTCTGCCTCAGAATTCTTGGGCTCAGAGTTTTGGAACAGGCCAAGACTCTCACCCTGCACCTGCTACGCTGCCTATTTCTGCAGACCCGCCACAGTGGGAAGTCAGCCTACAATGGACTTCCAGCTGAGGACAACGCACGCAGTCCCTGCATCTCAGGTTCCTTTTCTACAACAGTAGGCAATACTGAGATCACTGAAACCTGTGGAACTGGGATCCAGGCTGAGTGCTACCAGGGTGACTGATCTCCTGCACTATTCAGCAGACAAGTCTCAGTACTTCTTCTCTTGCTGCTTGCAGCGCTCTTGCTCTAGTGACTGCTGTGGTTATGTCTGGACCAGGAAGGTCATTGACTAACAGACACCCTACTGGAATAAGGTGTTTGAAAGCTACGCAGTGATTGGAGGTTTTCCCTCTCCAACTAAACTCTACCATTGCCATGGGGCATTGGCTGAGGCCACCAAACCCTCTGATGCTGCCATCTGGGAAATGTTGTAGTGCCCATGTTGCACCCATTGTTTCTTAACATTTGTGACACTAGCAGCCTTGTCATGCAAGTTGGGAGTGTTTTCACCTTTTTTGAATGCATGATCCAAAAGGAAAAATGACTCACTGTAATGATCTTTCTATGGATTATTCTCCCACAGATCCCTCATCTTGATAGATATCCATCATCCAGCTCTGCTGTTCGGAAACTTTTCAACAAGGGGCGTAGTGGGTCTCTACTCGGCCGTTGAACGTCGATCCGTCTTGCTCTGCTCTGAATCCTCGACATCAGGCATCATATATATATAGCACGCCACTACGCCCCATGCTCCAGTTCCTCCATTCCACCCCCACACACTTGAACGCTGCAGAAGGAACAACCACAGGAGGAGGCTAATCAGCCGGTAAAAAACTTTAACAGGGATACATCCCAACAGGATGATCCCACACAACAATGAGCAAAAACGCTTTAAATGTTTTTTATTTTAAAATAAGACCGAAATGTTCATCCAAGAGTCATCACCAGATAGCTTCTCGTTTGGATAGAATCGACAAGCCACAGAACTTTGTGAGCGGGGATGGATTGGAGGGTTGATGAGGAATCTGTGAGAGAAGAATCCATAGAAAGATCATTACAGCAAGTAATTTCTCCTTCAATGGATTGCTTTTCTCTCGCAGATTCTTCATCTTGATAGACTCCCCAAGCAGTTAGACTAACAGAGGTGGGCAGAAGTTTTAAACAAGTAGATTCTGAAGAACCACCCTACCAAACCATGCATCAGCTTCCTATGCAACATCCAAGGCATAGTGCTTGGTGAATGTATGCAAGGATGACCAAGTGGCTGCCCGGCATATATCCCTAACAGGAACCCCTATCTGGAGGGCTGTGGAGGCCGAAACCCCTCTGGTTGAGTGGGCCCTGTTGCCTGCTGGACGCTCCCTGCCTGCTGATTGGTAACGCTCAGATATGTACAAAATAATCCAATGTGACAGGGTTTGTTTAGTGATGGCAAGCCATTTTCTAGACAAGGAATGGCCACAAACAACTGGTCTGACTTCCGAAACTCAGATGTGCAAGCATCATAGAAACTTAACGCTCTTTTGGGATCAAGGCGGTGGAACCACTCTTCCTCTTTCGAGGAATGTGGAGGATGGTAAAAAACAAATAAATCAATAGACTGGGACAGATGGAACTCTGAAACTACCTTAGGAAGAATCCGGGCCTGATTCTGAGAGAAACTTTCTCATGAAAGAACTTCAATAAAGGAGGTTTGCAGCACAAGGCTTGCAGCTCGATAACCCTCCTGGCAGATGTGATTGCTACTAAGAAGGCTGTCTTAAGGGATAACAGTCGCAAAGAACATGAGTGGATAGGCTCAAACGGAGCCGCCATGAAGTAGGTCAAAACCAGATTAAGAGCCCCATCTGGGACAACAAATGGGGTGCATGGAAACTTGTTGAGAAGGCCCTTCAGGAACTGGGCATTGACCAGAATAGTTAAAAAGGAAACTTTGTCTGGGGACCTCTTGAACACAGACAGGGCCGCCAAATACCCTTTTACTGTGGTAACCTGAAGGCCTGAAGAGGCCAGTGACAGAAGGAATTCCATCACTGAGGTTGTGGGCTAAGTGAAAGGGTCAGTCTTGCGCTCCCTGCAACATGCCTCAAAACGTCTCCACCTGCACGTGGACAGAGATCTTGTAGAAGGTCTGCGTGCAGCCAGCAACACCTCAATTACCTCCTCTGAGAGGTCCCAGTCATCGTACCTCATCCTCTCAAGAGCCACACATGTAGGTTGGGGAAATCTGGGGTTGGGTGGCCCACTGGACCCTCCGACTGAATCAGGAGATCCGGACGCCGAGGCAACCAGTGAGGTGGACAGATGGTTAGATCCAGGCGATCAGAGTACCATGTTCTCCTCACCCAAGATCATGGTAGCTCAAAATATCTTCAACCTCCTAGGAACCCAAGGAATGATGGGAATCAGGGGCCAGGGAAAGGGGGAAAGGCGTAGTGGAGAGGGAAGATCCAGTGCACCGTTTGCTCGGAATTCCCTTGAGCAAAACTGTTTGCATTTCCTGTTGGATTCTGTGCAAACTGATCTACTGCTGGGGTACCCCAGAGAGCGAAGACCTCCTCTAGGACTTCCTGGCACACTTCCCACTCGTGTGAGACCGTGCTCTGCCTGCTCAGAGCATACGCCAAGGTGTTCTCTGCTCTTGCCAGATGAACTGCCGAGACCGAGATTTGGCTCTCTCGTAACCAGAACCACAGATGAATTGCCTCTGTGTAGAGTGGCCGGAGTGTACACCACCCTGCTTATTGCGGTAGTGCATAGCCACTGTGTTGTTCGACGAGGACATGCTTCCCTTTGAGAAACGGGGTGAAAGTCCTCAGGGCTAACCGGATGGCCAGCAACTCCAGCCTGTTGATGTGCCACCTGGCTTCTGATGGAGATCAGAGGCCACTCACCTGCAAAACCTCGCAGTGAGCACCCCAACCCTTCAGGGACGCATCCGTGACCACTCGGGCCTGGGGCCAAGGAGGCCAGAAGGGTTCCTACGCCAAGAGATTGCTGCACATGTTCCACCAGCCGAGTTCACGGACAACCTGGCTGGAGACTGAAAGGCGATCCGTGCGCGCTTACAGATACTGGAGTGACTGGTCCCACTGGAGGGATCTCATACGTAGCCTGACCGCTGGCACTAGAATAATACAGGAGGCCATGAGACCCAAGAGACGGAGGAAGGAAGCCGCTGGAAGGGTAGCATAGTTTTGAAACAACTGCACCATCTGGGCTATGTTGCTGACTCTTTCTTCAGGAGGCAAAGCCTTACCTACGTAGTGTCTAGGACTGCTACGATGAAATGGAGCCGCTGAACTGGTGTCAAATGGGACTTCTTCAAGTAGAGGGAGAAGCCTGCCCCGCCGACTTCCCTCGGATCAGTCAGTTGTCCAGGTATGGGAACACATGTACCCCGGTTCACCTGAGCCGCAACTATCGCCATGAGCTTGGTGAAGACCGCGGAGGTCCACCCAAAGGAGAGCACTTTGTACTGATAGTGCTTGTCCCCTATGAGGAACCTTAAGAACTTTCTGTGCTTTTGGTGTATCGGCACATGGAAATAAGTGCCCTGTAGGTCTATTGACACAAGCCAGTCTTGAGGTTCGAGAGTGTGGAGAATCTGTTTCAATGTCACCATCCTGAATTTGTCTTTCCTAAGGAACTTGTTCAAGGCCCTGAGGTCCAGGATGGGACGGAGACATCCTCCCTTCTTGGGCACCAGAAAACAGGGAGTACCAACACAACCCTTTCTGATTGGGGGTTACCTCTTTCACAGCACCCTTTGACAACAGGGCTCTCAGTTCTTCCTGGAGCACCTGTCCCGGTTGGATTGTGGGGGAGTGGAGGTCTATCTGTAGGCCTCTTTAGAAAAGGCAGACAATAACCCCACCAAATCAACTGCAGGGCCCAGGCATTGGAAGTTATTTCCTGCCACTGGTGCCAATGCCCTGCCAACCCTCCACAAACTAGTGCATCGTGGGAGGGGAAAATCAAAGCGGTTTAGAGGGCGTAGGTGACCCTGCCGCTGTTGCTTTTTGCAGACTTCTAGAGGCCCCTCCGCCCATTCCGGGACGCGAGAAGCACCTCTGCCCTAGGCTGGCTTGCGGGAGCTGCGCCTTCCTGTCATAGGGTACATAACATCTATAGCCTCTGCCCCTGGAGGCGAAGCTGAAGGCAGGTTTGGCTGGCTGAGCCGCAAGGCCCAATGATTTAGCAGCCAACTCAGATTCCTTATATTTTTCTAAGGATTTGTCTGCTTTCTGACCAAAAAGCATGTCACCTTCAAAGGGCATGTCCAGCAGCCTGTTCTGAACATTCAGATAGACGCTAGAGGTTTTTAGATAGGCTTGGCGTCTCACCACTACCGCTGAACGCATTGCTCTGCTAACAGAATCTGCTTCGTCCAGGCCTGTTTGCAATGATTGCTTGGCTACCTCCTTCCCATCCCCCACCAGCTTAAAAATCTGTCCCTTATGGCACCTTCAGGGACGTATTCAGCAGCATGTTCCACAGCCTTCCATAAGCCTAAATAGTACTTGGTGTATCCATAAGCTATGTTAGTGGTTTTGAGCGCCATGCTGCCAGAGGTGAACACCTTTCTGGCCAATGTGCCCGATTTCTTTCCCTCTCTGTCCATAGGCAGATTGGAAGTGGATGCTGCAATTCCGGTGAAAATAGTGGCAGCCTGTATAACCAACCCTTCTGTGGAAGGGTGTGTGGCAAGGAAAGAAGGGTCTCCCTCTTGCCAGCCTATAATTCCCTATAAATTTGGCATTCACAGGGGGAATAGTACAAGGGTGCTGCCATAAGAAGGCTAAAAGGTCCGCAATGGCTGGGTTGAATGGCATGTTATGCTCAACTGTGGGACCCTCGTCCAAAATGTCAGTGAGCTCATACACCTGAAGTGGTGTGGTGAATGCCTTCAACCCAAGGGTGTCAAAAATCCTGTGAACCAGATCCCTGAACTTGATATCAGCATGGGTATAGGGCTTGTTCTGTTGTAGCTCAAGGTCTGGGGAAGTATCCAGACCACTAGGGTCTTGTAGACACTGAGCTAGGGCCAATAAATTGGCCTGGTCGTCTAAAGGAATCGCAGCCGCCCGCTCCCGTGTAAATGGGGTCGACTGGGTCATCGACACCAAATATGGATTGCATCGAGTCGAAGAAACCCGATCTCGACAGCGGCACAAATGAACCGCCACCGGCTGTCGGCGATGAGGGCTTGAGAATAGGTTTCAAAGCTGAAGCGTTCAATGCCGAAAGTTCTTTCAGTGCAGAGAGACGCTCGGATAACCGATGGGCGTCGTGGGCCTTGGCCTTATGGACTTCCGGCGACTTATGCCTGGTAGGTGTGACACCCAAAGGTGTGTTCGACATCAACGCTGTCGACAGAATGGCTGGCTTGTTGTCGGGAGCACCGAGAGCTTTTTCCACCAAAGCATGCTGGTCGGGGGCCCAAGCCGCACCTACAGCAGCTTGTTGCTTAAACATATCAAGCATGGAAGTCTTAAAGCTTTCCCACACTTCCCGAGTGGTCGGCCCCACTCAGGGCTTACCTCGATCTGTTGATGAGATGGACTTGCAGCGCTGGCAGTGGAGCCGCTTCTTCTTCCGCGAGGAAGACGAGGAATGGCTCCTGGAGTGGGACCATTTCCGAGTTTTTTTGCGATGTCGTTCTTTCCCTTTATCTGGAGTGGGCTCCTCTGTCTCGGCCTCCAAAGACTGAACAACAGAAGGTGCTGGAGATTTGGCGACTGGTCAGCCCAAAGCCAGTTTCCCGGCCCTCTCACGTAGGGACTTGAGCTGCATCTTTGCGCACAACGCGCAGGCCTCCATGTCATGACCAACACCTAGGCACCACAGACACATGTCGCGGGGGTCGGTTACCGATATTTTGGCCTCGCAATTGCGGCATTGCTTGAAGCCATAGACCCTATAAGACGACATTGCATCCAGGTTATCTGAGAAAATGTAAAACTAGGTACAAAAAACGTTGAGTAAACCCGAGTCGTGTTCCTGGTGCAGCGTGCAAGCACGCAGAAAAAAGGAACTGAAGCATAGGGCGTAGTGACATGCTATATTTACGACGCCTGATGTTACTTCCGGAGCCGATGATTGAGAGTCGAGCAAGACGGATCGCCGATCGACAGGCAAGTCGAGGTCCACTATGCCCCTGCCCTCCCCTAATATGCCCCCGGTCAAAATCTTTCCCAACAGCAGAGCTGGATTATTGATATCTATCAAGAGAAGTAATCTGCGGGAGAAAAGCAATCCATTGAAATGTATTTTCATGAAATGTGACCTCTGGCGACCCAGTACTGTGCCCACTCAGGGCGACTAGAGAACATTTCGGCTACTTCTTGGCCTAGTGGGACTTTGTCCGCTAGAATGCCCACACTGACCATGAGGTCACCAAGGACAATGGCATGTTTAGGTCTGCCCTAACAGTCTAGACGTCCCTTTCTATGGGTCAGGTTGCCACATAGGTAACATACTAAGCGTGTAGAGCGTCCGTATGACTCAGTGTTAGGGGTGCCATCACTCTTTTCTGTGGAAGCTGACATGCCATGTAATGTGAATTTCCCTTCATATTTTTGAGAACCTTTCTTAGCAGAAATCTGTGAAAGAGGTAGACACAGACACAAGGATATGGTTTGAAAACCTTTATTTATCTTTTTTATTTTTTCCCTCATTTCTCTCTGTAGAGAGTGTTATATTTTTATGAAATTATTTTATCTCTTTACCTTTGGAGAAAGGTTGAAATGTTGACATTTTGTAAAGGTTTATTCAAACCATAGCCAAATACAGAAAATGATTTGATGAGCTGTCTGTGGTCCAAGTCACTTCTAGGTGAGCAGCCAGAGGGATTTTAGGTACCAAGTCCTGGGGCATGGGAGAATAATCAATCTATGGCTGCACTCTGCCTCAGAATTCCTGGGCTCACTGTTTTGGAACAGCCCAGGACTCGCACTTTGCACCTGCTCCGCTGCCTGATTCCGCAGACCCACCAGAGTGGGACCATTGCCCGGTTCCTGGCAAAAGTCAGCCTAACATAGACCTCCAGCTGAGGACAACTCACGCAGCCCCTGCATCTCAGGTTCCTTTTCTACACCAGTAGGCAACACTGAGATCACTGAATCCTGTGTGACTGGGATCTGGGCTAAGTGCTACAAAGGTGACTGATCTCCTGCACTCTCCAGCAGAAAAGGTCTCAGTGCCTACGACCCAAAGTCCTTCTTCTCTTGCTGCCTGCAGAGCTCTGCTGTGGCTATGTCTGGACCAGGAAGATCATTGCCTAACAGACTACCTACTGGAATTAGGTGTTTGAAAGCCATACAGTGAATGGAGGTTTGGGATAACTCCTAATCTCAAACATAAAAGAAAATGAATACAAGTCCAAAGTCTGTACGTCAAAATCAAAAGAAAGTCTGTGTCTAACCTAATCTTGACCTCACTTTTTAAATAGATACTGTGTAGGGGTTTGGCCAACATAAAAAAGGGTGTAGTAAAGTCGTGTCAGGATAGCACTGCAGTAGCTCTGCGGCTTTCTTCTCCAATGTTCTTTCAATGATACTGGAGCTGTCCCACAGCTCCTTTCCCAAGCTTGAGCTGCTCGGGATCACCAAAGTTCCATAGACTGAAATTATTCTCATAATGTTCTTTCTTGCTTCTGCAGGCTTTCCTGTTCCCCAGATTGCAAGGCCCTCTTATGCCACAATTTACAGTTTCAATACTTTTCAAATGCTTCTGGCTTTCAATCACTATTTCACAAGTTTCACAAAGTTTGATTTTAAAGGCTTTAAAATAAGATCCTTTCACTCTTGATTCCCACTCTTGATTCAACAGGGGTTACCTTCCCCAACAATTCCACAACTTATCACAGTTCACCAAATCTTTGTGTTAGAGACTTTGGAATAGGCATTGGTTACTATGCGACCACTCCAACACCTTGACTCTCACAGGATTGTGCCCTAGGTATTCCATTTCTCAAGTTCCATTAATTCAACAACTCTTCGTATCAGAGACTTTCGAATGTGCAGATATAACTTTCCTCTATGTGTGACCACTCCAACACCTTAACTCTCAATTGATCGTGCCCCAGGCACTTTGTCACTCGTGCTTTACTTTTAGTTCCACTTCAGGATTTTGCACAGCCCCCCTGCACTTCGGAGAGATATCTTCACTTTCAATGCACCTTTCCATAAAATGTAAACGTACACGTTACACTTCTGTTACTTTGTTTCCTTCTCGCTTACAGTTCATAATGGACAATTGAAGCTTTCTCTTCATTGCGTCTTTCACCAAGTGTTGTGTCGAGATCAGGGACTGGAACCAGGTCTATTTGGCAGTCGGCCGGCCAATGTGGAGGTAAGGTAGTGGCCTGCCCCTTCTGGAATATGTCTGGTACTCTTGATATTCTTTGGGTAGTTCTCCGACCATACCCAATGTACTTGCATCCTTCTGGGCTGATGAGAGTGAATGCCCCTGTAACCGGGTCCTCTGTACAATCAGGTAACATGGGAAGGTCGTGGTTTTACTTCTCCAATCAATTCCGGGGTTGTGTAACTTTAGCCTCGGAATCCCCAATATGATCTGAAACTGAGGTTGCGCTAATTAAGTCGAAGGAGGTGTATTCTCAGTGACCATCTTGACAAAGCATTATGCGGTCTTCAGTACACGTTGTCATGGGACGGAGATGAGTTGTCTGCCGGCCACGGCCCAGACGTTTTTGGCTGTGGCTTTGGGGCGTTTAGGCTCACCTAACTGTGCAACCAAGCTGAGATCCATATAGTTCCCTCTAGCGCCACAATCCAGGTATGCTTCGACTCTGTGTAACATGTGATCCTGCACCGGACGAACTAACGTAA
Organism: Ambystoma mexicanum; assembly: GCF_040938575.1. Taxonomy (NCBI): domain Eukaryota; kingdom Metazoa; phylum Chordata; class Amphibia; order Caudata; family Ambystomatidae; genus Ambystoma; species Ambystoma mexicanum. The sequence continues at coordinate 1,219,873,869 of NC_090923.1, forward strand.
TGGGTATCGCAAAATGAGAGACCTGTGGCTTCTCTGTGCTTGACAAGCAGGTCTCTACCAAATCGGGCCTCCTCGTTTCCCCATGTTTTCTGTGAAGATGTGGTGTCCAAGGCTCTGCCTGCTTTCCGTGGTTGTTCTGCTGAGCGATCGTGCAGAAAATGCCTGGCTTTTCTGCGATAAAGACAGAGCTGTTGCTGGGATCGTTGCTCATGTTCTTACTTGGTTAGTGGGCAAGGGACCCCTCCCAGCTACATGGGTTCAAATGGCGGCAGTGTCCTGCTGCAGGGTGTAGCATTCTTTGGGCGGAGGTAGAGAGGACGTGATTCGGTTCGACCCCGTCTGCTTTACGCTCAGATAACCCATGGTCTAGCTGTAGTACTAAGTCGATAAATTCTGGGCAGCGGTCTGGGGATTCACCACCTGAGCTAGCACATCCTTCTACTCATCTCACAACCCTCAGTAGAATTAGGTGGTGTGCTTTTCTGCAGGCCATTTAGTTTCCACAACCAATCGATTGAATGTGGCTGTATATGCAAGTACATCTTGGGACCCCCTGCCTGAGTGATAGAAGCTCATTATCACGTTTTTGTGCCTGTGTCTTTCTAGTGAATAGCTTTTCCAATTTGCCCTGAAAACCCTGACAGTCTTGCAATAGTGGGTTGCCACTTTTTACTACTGAAATGGACCAGTTAGCTGCATGACCACAGGGGTAGGAGAAAACAAAGGCCTGGTCATTGGGGAAGGCTCCTGGTTAACATAAAAAATTCAGTTTGCATTGATTGATAAAAACAGCATATTTGTGGGGCTCGCCTAAGAATTGTTCTGGAGGTGTTAATGGGACTGGATTTGGGGCTAATACTTGAACTGGGGCAATTACTGGGTTTCCCACACCCCCTGGGACATTCCCCATATGTGTATGATTCCTGTGTAAGGGGGCCTGACCAGCGTGAGGTTGTATTGGTCTTGGAGAGGCATTGTGAAGCACCTCGATGACACAATCCACACCACTTCACGCCCTGACCATGATTGCCATTCAAGGGTGCACCAGCGTAGTCAGAACAAAAGGGATGGGGAGAATACGTGAAGGGTAGTGATGTGGAGACTTCATTCAATTGGCACTGTTCTTCTGGTGACAGTGTGGCCCTAAAAGAGAACAAGGAGTATCAGAGGTATCACCCGTGGCCTTCCCCACCATCCACTGTAGTCCGGTCCCCAGGGATGGTGGACTTACCATAATGCATGATGATGGTAGGTTCAGAGGCGGCTTACTCCAGTTGCATCACTGGAACAACGACCCAGTCCAGCTGTGGTCGGCTTCCTTCTGCCTTCCTGTAAGTATTCCAAAGTGTGTTCAAAAGGCAGCTTCCGACAGTTCAGATTTAAAGTTCCAGGATGATATCCAAAATATCATGATAATGTGAATGAACTCCAAATGCCTTAATTGTTTGTTTTCTGTTGTGTCCTTATATGTCGCCTATAAAAACAATGTTGTTGATATGTTGTTCTTTCTATTGAAGGTCCCTGTAATGAAGGTGATGGCGTGGGGCCTAAGACCGTGATGGCAGAGTTCCCAGAAGGGGTTCCACATGAGGAGAAGCAGTTCAGATTACTTTGCTGTTGGTGCTTTTTTCTTCATGTGGGCCTCAGACTGATGGCCGCTTCTTTCTTTACAGATGTTGGCGTAAGATCCAGGTCCAGTAGTGAAAAAATGGTGGTGTCTTCAGGTAAGTGGCTGGAAGGAGCCAGAGAGGCTCACAGGAGCTGGTGCAGCATTGAATGCTAAACGCTAAACATGCGCTTAAGGATGTGAGGAGCTTATATAGCTCTGCCCATCCAAGATGGAGGACGTGATTTTGGAAGTTTCATGAGATTTTCCTGCTAAATGGATGATTTGGGAAGTTTCAGAAGACTTGCTGTGTTCCTGTACTGTTGTTCCTTTGGTGGCTTCCATCTTGAAACTGCATCCATCTCCACCCATGCACTACAGTGGTCCACCTGCTTACATCCTGTGACTATGGAGTACTGTGAACCCTAGGGACTATATGATGGATATGTTTGTGTTGCAGGAGTGGTAGGGGCCTTTGGGATCCCTAGTCATGACAGCAATTGTACTATTTTGGTGAGAGAAACGTACAGTCCTCCGCTGTTTACAAAAACTCTAAGAGGTGCAAAAGAGTTCACATTCTTTGATATTGGAGCAAAACTACGTCTGGCTATTTTGCCTTTAGCAGTCATTCACAGAAGCATGGAAAAACAAACATTTTACCTGTGGCTAAGGGGTGCTCCGGCTGACAGAACCTTTTACTAAGAAACATATATTAAAATTCCACCCCAAGAAATCACAGGGTCCTCCGCTCCTGTGCCTTCTGCATGAGAGAACCCACTCAGCCTTACTCTCTTACTCTGAGAGCATATGAACAGTATAGGCCAGCATAACAATCTTGAACTGTTCCTTCCTCAGATATTTGACAGCCTAAGATCCAGGATCTGGATGAATGCAGTCTCCCTGTTTACCACCTCTGCTTAAGGAACGTACTCCATCGCTATTTTGTGGAGCAACTCCCTTACCTCCAGGAAAAAGAGGAGATCCAATCAACAAGAAGGGATGGATGAATGCGGGGTTGGGAGGGGACTTCTCCAGAAAGCGCAGCTAATATCAAGGCAAAACTATTGGCAGGACCCACTGTTCAGAGGTTACCTACTTCCATTTTTGAAGAAACCTCTCTATCCTTCCCCCACCCAGATCCACTACTGGTGTTTTGGAGGAGAAGGTTGATACTCCTAGAGTCAGTCCTTATTAGGACTCCCTTTCCTCTGTTAGGATGACATACTGTGGCCGTTGGGGCAACTGCTGTCTTTGCTGGAAAGTTTGTTCAAAAGAATGAACATTTTAACCTGCTGGTATCTGCTGTTCCAAAGGAGGGGTAGTCCAAAAGATCTAACCATAGCTTTAGCATTCTTATACTCGAGTTAGTCGTCATCTTTTGTTCCAAAGAGATGCTAACCATAGAACAACATAATTTGTTTGGAAAATCTGCAGCTGACCCTGAGGGAGAAGTAAAGAAAGACAATTTCCTGAATTGACAAGAGGCCTAAGTTTGTGTCCTTCATTCGAGGACACTTTATGAGGTTGGAGATACTTGTGGTTTTATGTAGAAGGAATGTGAATTAGCATTTTAGGCTTGAACTGCCTGTTTTGCAGTGGGACCACGCCTGATGTGCATATTTATTTATTTGCTTGTATCGCGCCGGAGCCCGCAGGCATCAGGGCGCAAACATAAACACACGGTGAACTCAAAACATACAGATTACGGGTCAAGAAATAACTACGTTTCAACAGAGTAATAGGGCCCGGATTAACTCATGTGTCTATTGTCAAGTCAACTGTCTCCTTTATCGAAATAGAATGTGTCTTTACTTTCTTTCGGAGGATGTTATAGGAGGTCTCAAGCCTGATCTGTGATGGAAGATTGTTCCATAATGTGGCAGCTATAGTATGGAATGCTTTGCCTAGGCCATTTGTTTCGCTGTATATGGTAGGTTCAAGTAGACCCTGGGCTTGATATTTGAGGGCACGACCTGGTACATACGTGACCAGTTTAGTTTTGAGGTAGGCGGGGGCTGTGCCATGAATGCACCTGTGAGTTAGAGTGAGTGCTTTATATTGAATTCCATCTTCTATAGTTAACCAGTGAAGGTTTCTCCTTTCCTCGCTGATGTGTTCCATTTTTCTTTTTCCCTTTATGATTCTCGCAGCATTGTTTAGAATCTTTTTGACATTTTGCTATATGTGCTTTATTAGCCCCCAGCATGAGTGTGTTTCTGTAGTCCCGCAGGGACAGGATAGTTGCTCTGGCAACCGTGGCACTATTTTTCTCATTCAAGTAGGGACAAATTCTGTGTAGTAATCTTAGGTAATAGGAACAGTGCTTATTAAGCTGTGTAACGTGTGCATCTGAGCTCAGAGAAGCCTCAAGGTGCATCCCTAGTGTCTTAACTCTATTCACAACTTTTATTTGGGAGTTATTTATCAGTAGAGACTCATATTGGTGGCTTAATTTGGCTCTGACTTGATTAGTCCCAAAAATCATGAGTTCCATTTTTTAGCATTTAAACATAGCCAGTTGTTGGTCATCCAGATTTTAATGATTTTATAGAGTTTTTCAACCTTGGAGCTGTCTTGAGCGTAATCAGCGCTCAGCTCGATGATCAGCTGAGTATCATCGGTGTAATTGTTGAAAAATGCTCCAATTTTCTCAAGAATTAAGCAGAGGTAGCTGATATATAAACTGAAAAGGAGCAGTGATCGGCTCACTCCCTGAGGCATTCCACAACTAATTAATTCCTAGAAAGAAAAATTGGCCCCCAAGTGGACCTTGGATTTCCTGTTAGAGAGAAATGATGTTAGCGTGTTTACTGCTTCCATTGAGCACTTTGCTCCCTTTGCCAACGCCTGCTTGAGTTAGTTGTGATCCAACAGATCAAAGGCTGCGCTAAGATCGAGCAATATAAGTAGGCCAGCTTTCCCTTTGTCGACAATACTCAGCATGTGGAACTGAAGTACGAGCATAGCAGTCTCAGTGCTGTGTGCCGCGTGAAAGCCGGACTGCTGACTATAGAGAATCTCATTGGATTCAACATAGGCCTGAAGTTTTTAGTGGCGACCTTGTCCAATACCTTCAATAGAAAATTACAATTGGCAATTGGTCTAAGGTTACCCGGGTCTCTTTGATCTAGTTCAGGCTTTTTTTGGCAGTGGTGTGATTGTTCTGGTTTTGATGTCTGTTGGTACATGGCCATCCCGAAAGGAGGCATTCACTATTTCGGTAAGCAAGAGGGCAAAAAGATTTGCATTCTCTAGAAGGAGTTTGGATTTGATTATATTTATGGGCGCAAGTAGTGGGTTTCATAGATTTTAGGGTTAGCATCATTTCTTCTGTCGTGATTTTGTGAAACTTAATTAAAATGTTCTTTGAGCTGTATGGGTTCTACTCCCAAATCTAGCTCTGTCTGATTTAGAGTGACTTTTTGGGCTTCTCTTAGTACGTCCTTGGCTTTCCTAATTCTTTCTGTGAAGGCGTTTTGAACCTTGTCACAGTCTTCTCGAGATGGTTGGAAGGGAGGGGCTAGCACTTTAGGTTTTTCAATTGCCTTGACAATTTCAAAGAGTTTGCTGGTTGAACTTTCCGCTCATTTGATTTGTTCGTTTTAGTGTTTTTTTTGTGATGTTAATGTCTTCTTTGTATGATTTTTCAATTTCTTTCCACCTGGCTTTATTATCCAATGATGGATGTTTTCGCCATCTGTCCTTATTTTTCCTTTTTTGTTTTTTCATCTCGACTAGGGTTGGCTTAAACCACTTCTGGTGGTTATTGTTAGGTCGTACGAGTTTATTTTTTAAAAGAGCTTTTAGTTCCACTAATTGTTTGGCTTGATATGTAAAGTCTGCTATCAATTTGTCACGTGAGTCATCTTCCTTGGATTCACTAAGTACTTTCTTTATGCATAGTTCTTTATGCATATGGTTGCTCCCCTTCTGTAATTGCAAAGCAGGGTGAAATATGATGGGTCTGGACAGTCGCCCGAAGCCAGCACAGAGATTAGGATATATTGAAAACCTTACATGTATTACTCTTTATTAAGGCACAAGTCGTATTCTCAAATGTGAGTCCTCAGGAAGATCTCAGGAGGGACACTCAATGAGACTAAACCATGTCTGGGGTTGCTTGTGGCCTCTTGCAGAAGGGATGCGATCTAGCAGTTCAGGCTGGACCAAACCTGATTTTCATATGAATTTTGTCCTTTTCTGTATTGGCGCAGCAGGCCACAAATTGTTGATTTGAAGGGTTGCTGAGAATAATGGCATTAGTTATGATTGAAGATTCAAAAGCTTCCATCCATCACTCTTCAGTTTCGCTATGTCTCAGGGCTCCTAATTTTGCATGAAGCAGAACCAAAGCACAGCTTCCGCACCATCCTCAGCTGTGGCAATGTGCCCACCAACAGGAGAGGAATCCACTCTCCTACAAAATACAAATGAAATAACCCATCATCCAATCAGACAGTCGGGATGGCAACCAAAAAAAGAGGCCTGACTTAACACTCTACAAGGTGGCCAAGTACTTTGAAGTGGCTGCAATGCAACATGCGTTTGTTCCCAGCTATATCAGCCTTTCAACAAACCTGCACAGCTGCTCAACCAACGTGAGTAACCACCGCACAAAACCCATACGAACAACCATTCACCAGCACAAACTATGATCAACACAAACAATGAACAAATAACCTCAAAACTACCACTACTGAATCTGCACAACTTCACAACAACCCAAGCGAATACATGAGGTACACATGAAAAACGAACTTCAGCACATAATCACTACAAACCTCGTCACACGCCATACCCCCAGACAATGTGCCTCATTACAAGTCGAGCGGTGAGGGTTAAAGGTAGCGGTATTGCCATATACCTCTGCATTACCGCACCGCCCAACTATGAGTTGGGCTGAAAGTTGGAAGATTCACCTGTACCTATGAGCTGGAGGTAAATCTGCCAGCTTTCTGCCCAATTCCGGCAGAATTACCACTGCGGTAGTTCCACCAAGCTGCCCACCAAGGAGTCCTATGGGCGCAATATAAATGGGGACTAACACTGCCACATGTAATCCAGCTGTAATACCACCAGACCAAGCAGCGGTAACAGTAATTTCATTTGATGGTATCTCAGCTGATTTTGAGCCGAGATATCAGCAAACTTATATTGAGGCCCAATGTCTGGTCACTAATACATACAACCACTAAGCCACAGACCACTTTTTCAACACATGCAAACTGACATTCCAATATGGTAGATGTGCTGAAATCTGGACCATTCTAGATCCACCTTATTTACTCGAATGTGTCAGAATGTAGCAGAGCGGCCCTCCCAGGGAAAATATTTCCTGATGGCAATCCACCCCTGTCGAAACACACAGTGGTGACAAACTCTGGTCCTCAGGAGCCCAATCACACCAGGTTTTAAGGCTACCAATGACAATGTAAATAATTCCCATTTCAAACTTGTATATGTATATGTATCTTTTATGGATAAACCAGGGGTGAATCTAGGACTGGTGTTGGACACCACTGCAGAACAGCCTCTCAATTCCATGACAGCCATCAGTATCAAAAGGTTATAAAACAGCCAACGATGCACTTCACAAATACTGCTTAACACAACCCATGGCCCAGGCTACCAAAGGCAAGTATCTTAAGGCTAAGTGTGCCGAGTGTCTAGGACCCAGTATAAGGTGGGAGCTTGGGGAAGACATTACATTTTGGCCTCGCAATGGCCCCCTGTGCCATCCCAACCCTCTGGTGGGGGAAAGGAAGTTAGAAATACAGAGTGCCCTGAAGCTGGCCCTTGTTTCTTAGCAGCTGTCTTGTGTTGTATCTTGGCTTCTTCCTGTTTGAGTGATGAGATGTCATGATAACATGTTTGGAATGCATGGGATGTTTGTAGTTGAGTGAATGTTCCAGCTGAGGCAGTTAGAAGAACCGTGCAGCCTGGGTGTTGGGAGCCAGTGGGTTCTTCTCCCTAACCTAGCTCCTATTCCTCTTAATGAACCTCTTTCTGATAATACCCAATCACTAAACATGCCTAATAAAGAAACCTAAACTTCACCTGCTGCCTCCAAAAGAAGTTTACTTCATTTCACTGGCGAAGAGCTGGCTTTGATGCGGACCCGGAATGATGAGGAGAAATCATCAGCTACCTCCAAAGAAGTAAGGAGAGATGTAACTGCTGAGAGGGTGAGGGGTGTGCAGACTAAAGGAGCAAGATGAATGAGGAAGAAGAGGGAGACCCACTGCCCACAAGAAAGATATCCCCCCACCCAGGGCACATAGAAAAAGGGGAAAGCAGAGGTGGCATAGGTTACCCAGAGCAAGAAAAGGCTGCCAGCAGCCAAGAGGCCTGCTTTGCTGGTGAGCCGGCGCTAGATCACCCAGGGCAACTCTGATGAAGAAAAGGGGCACCTGCCAAGTGGTACCTTGGCCAGAAAGTGAGAAGGGGTGAGCCAGTGAGACCACATCCTGGTGGGTTTGACGCTGGTGTTCTCCTAGCGTGTCTGCTTCGAGTGAGGTCCTGATTGAAGATCCAGCGATCGATCGCTGCCTGCACGGTGACGCAGTACACTACTTACCTTAACGCTAGCCCCGTGTGGCAGGGTGCTGGTGCTCTGATGCATACAAATGGAGCATGAAGGTCGGCACTGACGAGCAGCGAGGCTCTGTCTGCATGGCATGGGAATACTGCGTGGAGCTCGGCACTGAGACTGGAGTGTGCAGCAGCGACCGTTGTGGCCGTTGGTTCATCGGAGTTCCTATCCTGCCCGAGGCTAGGTCCAGAGTGGTGACATCACCCTGGATGGTGTAGGTGCTGGTGAAGCTCGCAATTCTTCAGGTGTTCGGAGTTCCGACGTTACCAATGTTTTCTTGTCAGTAGCAATGTTGATGTTGCGAGTAAGGCACCCTGTGCCATATATGTGCATGACGGTATTGTCTATGCACTTTAATTCAGACTGCGTCACTGATCCTTGTGGAGATGAGGCAAATGCGTGATGGGTGGGACTGGAGCTCTAGAAGTACTGTTCAGGCGCTCCCCCTCCAGGTATTGCTAATTTTGCCCAGATTCAACAAACAATCAGCTGGTAATGGGTCTGCGGTGTTTGAACTGCAGCAATACGGAGTTTTATGTCTCCTCCTCTGCCGTGTTTGGGTGGGCAAGCGCGAGTTGAAGGGGGAGGCAGGGCGACATTACTCATCCTTTCAAGTGAAATTTCGTCACTTTAATAACATCGCGTGTGTTATTAAAAGTGAGGAGAATCTGATTTAACCTTATTTAGGTTGGTGTGTTAACATGGGTGGTATGAGAGTCGGATCTGTATGGCTTCATGATCAGAGGTTATTAGTTAAAAGAGATGTTGGTATTTAACCATTTCTGAAGATTTTCTGCCTTAGGCTGCTTCAATACAGCATGGACTCATATGACATCTTGCATTTTTCATGTCGCATTTTCAAATTGCAAAGGTCTGTTTGGCTGAGCGTATATGATGAATGTTTCTTTTTTAGGAATTAATGATTACATTTTAATGTTAACATGTTGAGGCCTTGCAGGTTAAGCTGTGGATACGCATCAATAACACTCAAATGTTAAGTGTTTTTGCTGTTGGGGAAGTGTTCAAATTGTTTGCCCAGTTATGGCATGCAATAATGGAATTGAGCGGGACAGTGTCAAAGGTGTGAGTGTTTCGCTGTCAGAGTGTATATGAGTGCACTGTCCTAGCATAAGCTTAGGACTTTGATGTGATCACAAGTATATGAACTGTTTTTATGTAATGGCTGTTTGGTCATAGGAGTGTTGCATTCTGCACATCGTGGGTGAATGTATTTGTATGTGTGTGGAGGGATGGCTGCTGGCAGGTGCTTCCCACATGACATCTTTTGTAATTGATGCTCGTTTGGTAGGGGACGCCCACCTGCAGCAGCAGTAATGTTAGTCGGTGGAGTCTTGAAGTAGTGGCTGGTTGTCATTGGCTATCTGTTTTAATTTGCTAGTTTTGGTAGTTTGTTGTGCAACGCAGTGCTTTAGAAGCAGTGTGTGTGCCAGGATGCATTTATGTTATTCCTGGTGGAGTTATGCCTGTTTGGGGGCATATTCATTCATCTTTGCTAATTATTGGCTAGGTGTTGATGGGGTTCAGACGCATGTTAAGGAGGTATGGTCATGTTGCATGGTTATGTATTTTGTTTATTGAGCCCAATCAGAAGTCATAATTTTATTATTTGTTGTTTGATCAACTTCCCATTATGTTTTTCGGTTGGGTGGGTGACCATCAATGGTTGGCCAACTTGGCAATGGTTCTCCATCTTTGTCAGCAGCAAACATACATTGTGTTATGTATTATGTTGATTCTTAACGTGCCTGACCAGCAGTTAGGTTGGTAGTAGTTATTCTTGTTTCCAAGGGGAATTCTTTGTGTGCTGTTTTGCCGTTTGTGTGAGTTTGAGATTGGTATTGCACGATGGTATGGTGTTTCTGGTCTGTGAGATGGTGTGGTGTTGTCTCTGCAACGTATCTTGTGGGGCTGGATTTTGCTTAGGTTGTGCAGACCTGTGTGTAGTCTTTTTTGAAGATCGGGTTGCTTTATGGATGTTAGTAGGTATTTATATCGGTCCAGCAGGTTTGTGTGCTAGCCCAAGGAGGGGCGTGCTTGCGCCCAAGTGTGTCAGGCTTGAGGATCACCAGTGGCAGTGATGGACCGGAGTTGCTAGGTCTGGTTGATGGACGTTTTTAAGTAGCTTGTAGGCCCAGGAGGGGGAGGCATGCACTCAAGCCTGAGACCCACTGGTGGCAGCCTTGGGTAGAAGGTGATGCATAGGTTATGAGGGCTTTGGATGTAAAGTTGTGGTGTGGCCTGTTGGATGTCATTTATTCTTTTTTGGGACAACTGCATTGCTCAATTCCGCAGGTGATGGCGGTACAGTATGGTGTTCTGTTAGAATGTGAAGGAGAGATGGTGTATGGTGTGCTTTCTCTCCCGCGTGTGATTTCATCCTCTGGTGTATGTGCTGGGGAAGAAGGTATGTTGTGTTCTGCTTTGGTGTGTGTATGATTCTTTGGTGCAAGTGCAAGGAAAAGAGGTTTGCTGTATCTTGGCTTCTTTCTGTATGAGTGATGTGATATCATGTTACAATGTTTGAAGTGCATGGAATGTTTATAGTTGAGTGAATGTTCCACCTGAGGCAGTTAGAACCATGTAGCCTGGGGTGGTGGGAGCCAGTGGGCTCTTCTCCCTAACCTAGCTACTATTCGTAATGAACTTTTATCTGATAATACCCGACGACTAAAGACGCTTAATGAATAAACCTAAACTTTACCTGCTGCGACCAAAGGAAGTTAACTCCATTTGATCTTGCGACTCAGGGGGTCCATTCAATTTAATCCTGTAGGGCCAGGTTGGTTTCTGTGAAGGTTTCAGTATTATCTTGGCCTTGGAGTCTGGCTCTAAATTGTCCAATAATCTCGGGGCCCTTTTCTTCATGGATGGAATAATAATGTTCAAGGTCTCCTTGGACTGAGCCATAACAACTGAAAATGAACTAAATCACTGTAGTGGACTGAGCCATAACAGCTGAAAATGAACTAAATCACTGTAGTAGGTCCTTTTATGGCACTACAAAATGTAGGTATGGAGATGCATTCAGGCCACTTGAAGTTTGTATCTCTATAGATTGCTCTTTCACGGAAGGTGTTGCAACATACACGCTCATATGCATCAAAATCCCGATAATTGCCACCACTGTCTCCTAAATTTAGACACTAGGACTGCTAAATCAGATAAAACATTTGTATTAATCTATTAATTACATTTTTTGTGGAAACCTTCACAAGAGGGGTACCATGGCCTCTATTTGGTGAGAACATGGGCAAATGTTGTGTCTGTTTTTGTACCGCCTAATCCGCAGTGCCAGTGGCACGGTGGAAGTCGCATCATCTGTGCTGCATTGTGTATCTGGTGTTGGGTTAGGTGGGAGGGTATAGAAAGCACTAAACCAAAATCCCTATTGCGTAGTGTAGTGTGCAACTGCATTAATTTAGCCCATGTCCCTGTTGCTTTTCTCTCCACACTCATATACAGTTTTTTGGAAAATACCCTCTTTATTTACTCGTCCTTTCTAAACCCTTCAGGGTTCAAACCGTGTAGAGAATGGAAGAGGCAAATGTCGATGTTTAATCCGCATTTGTACTCTGGTGCATGGGTTAAGGTCATAACAGCTTGTGGTGCTTGTCAGTTCATGTACCTCAAAGCTATGAGAGAGCAGGTTACTAAGGTCTCATTGGGCCCCTACTCCATGAACAGAGACACATTCAGTTTCCGATATGTCCACCTGCTGCGTGGAGAAGTAGAAAAAGAAGAGATCTCACTTTTGAAGTGAATCTTCTTCCAGGCTTTGACCTCCTACCTCTGCCTGGAAGGAGCACCACCAATCACACAACTCCATCATCCAAACTTTGTGGCATGCTTCGGTGCCAGCACAGAACATTTTCGTACATAGATGTTGTAGATTTTCAGCTGGGCACCAGAGGATTCAGCCTTGGTTGGTCCTGGGTGTCAAAACCCTATGCTCCTTCGCTGAACTGCAAATGCTGCTTTGATTCCTGCCTACTTTGTCCCAGGCAAACATTCTTCAGGCCTAATAGCAGTCTACCAACACAGCACCATGGGCCAATGTTTCATTGGCATTGGTTCGCCTGGCCCTGGTGGCATTTGGCTTAGCACTAACTCCTCTCCCACACTCCCCCTTAGCTCAGCCAGGAGCCCTTAAGTAGGTCCTGACTTCAAGAAACAGTCCCAAGCCAGGCTTGAACAAATCTTTGATTATGAGGACGATCCTTTCCCCTTGGATTTGGAGGTCCTGGATTTGGCAGTTGAGGTGCCAGGAAAAGGAAAACATACTTTCTTCTGCAGGAGCCAAACACAGAGAATCTAGCAAAAAGCTTCAGATACGCTGGTGTCTTGGATACATCCCCTAAACTGGATTTCATGGCTCCCGCAGACGTTGGGGAGGGAAGATGAATATGAATACTTTCATAAAGTTGTGTCAAACGCTGTTGACTCCTAGATCTCTCTACACCACTTGTAAAGGGTGCACTCAAGCCTTCCCCCCAATGTCATGGAGCTGGACATCCTGTGGACATTTGGCTTCCAGTCAGTGGAGCCTTTTCTGAGCTCATCCCTTCCCTTCTGGATAATCATTACTACAGGAGTGTAGTATCAAAACATGTGGCTAGGAAACACAACCCAGGTCCAAAATATCCCAGCTTCTTGTCGACTCACTCAACCCCAGTTTGGCAGTCTAAGCATCTACTGCAAGCGCTCGTCCTACAGCCTTTCAAACAATGTGTCTGTATAGGGAATCAAAGAAGCTCAAAGCCTTAGGATATAAAGTGTTTATTTTGGGCAGTCTAGCCTAGAGGACGGTGAATTCCACATGCGCATTAGCTAGGTCCTCATCTTGTGCGAAGTGGTGAAGAATACCATTGCCAATTAACTACAGGAGATGCAGGTCACTTTTTTAACCTAGTCAATTACGGTAAAGGGGAGTCCAGGCAGATTTTGAAGGATGGTCAAGGGGCAGGATTGTTGCTTAGTGCATGGGCACAGCACAGCCATCCACTGATATTTTGTGGTTGAGGACATCAGGTTTTGTCCCAGATGTCCAAAATAAACAGCTTCATATGGCTTTTTTGAGGCCATAACCCATGACTCTAAGAGTGATGAATTGTTAGAGAAATATAAGAAGTGGCATGCAACAACCATGTCTCTTAGGCTGGCAGAATAGGCTGGTCAGGCATCTGCTTTCCTGTTGCGGGGTATGTCTTTGGCTCTCATCCTTCGCTCAGTCAACATGGCAAAGGGCAGTCACTGCAGCAACAGAGCCATCAGCATCAACATCAGTGCTGCTACATTTGCCCCACAAGTAATAGACCATTAGGCGTCACAAAACTCCTTTTGTGTGCTCTCAGTGAGCACAGTAACAAAACCACTTTAATTTGAAACGCTCTAACAGATAAAACTGGGGAATAGTTGGCCATTACCTCCAAAGCCTGGGCCTTACAGATCATTACACAGTATTCCTTTTTTTTTTTTTACTTTTATTTTTGACAGCAGAGGTACACAGTAGGCACATAGATTGAGGCATCAAATGTACACAGCAGGTATATTTTGGAGCAACACATTGGTCACAATACGGTAATCACAGCAATATCAACAGAGCATCACACGAGAGGATAGGGTATGGGAGTTCATGGTGTAGGGGTAGTTCCTGATGGGGCAGGGGACAAGCCAGACTCGGGTGTACTTTCGCCTTGATTGGTAAGATAAGTGTTGAATTCGACCCAGATGTTCTTGGGGCGAGAGTGGGCGGGGAGCATGGTTAGGTATTCTTCCTCACAGTTTCGGGACCAAGTAAGCAAGCGCAGCCATTTCTGGAAGACCGGGGGGGGGGAGCTTTTCCAATTCTGGAGTATACACTTTTTAGCTATCATACAGTTTATGTTCAGGAATTTAGCCATGCGTCTCGTGTCATCTGTTCTCCATGCTCCAAACAGGACTGCTAGAGGGTCGGGATCAATCACAGTATCAGTGATTACAGTAAGTGTTTCTAAAATGCTTTCCCAAAATTCAAGCAATTTGTCACAGGTCCAGAAGACATGTAAGTGATCCGCTTCTTCCCCCCGCAACGGGGGCAGGGGTGCGCAGTGAGTGAACCTCGAAGTCCTGTGTGGGGTATAATAAAGCCTGTTTAGAATTTTATACTGCATGGCAAGGTAGCGGAAGTTGAGGGAGACCTTTTGAGTGTGTAGGCACATTTTTTCCCAAATCTGATCAGTTATTTCCAGGCCCAATTCCGCTGCCCATTCATCGCGTGCCCTGAGAGATTGAGTCGGGACAGTGTCCTGTAGAATCTTATACAGTGAGGGGACGACGCCACGGGCGCTGCCCGAGTTGGCAATGTATGCGATCGCCGGGTTATCTGGGGGCTCATCTGGAAAGGAGGGCTATTTGCTGCAAAATGCAGCCCGAAGTCTATAATATTGGAGGTTCTCCAAGGCGGATCTGGTGTGTCCCGGTTTCAATGTCTGTGGGTCAATGAACCTGCCATCGGGGTAGAAGTCAGACAGTGCCTGGTATCTCAAAGCCCCCCAGTGTCGTGCCAGAGGGGTATCATGTGTAGGTTCCAGACCGGGGAAGGCCCACACAGGGAGCCATTTATAGTATGGGAAGGACTCTGTTGTAGGGTGCAGCAAACAGGTCCAGGCCCAAAGGGTCATGTTGATTGGATCAATAGGAGAGTCAGGTGTGTAATGCTGGCGCAGTATAAGGGACAGTATGTTGATGCCAGCAGCAGCCAGTCCCTCCAGTTTAACATGCAGACTCGTTGGAGAGCCTGGGTACCAGTGAGAGGCATGTTGGGCCAGGGCCGCAGTCCAGTATAGCGTCAGATCAGGAGCCGTGAATCCACCATGTTTGTATGGAAGCACCATGTCGGTCCACTTCTTGCGCACCACGCCAGAGTGCCATAGGGACTGTGCACATAGTGTGTGTAGTTTGGCAAAATATTCCCTCCCAGGCCATACGGGTATGTTGCTAAAAGTGTAAAGGAGCTTGGGAAGTAGAATCATTTTAATGATCGAGAGCCGACCAGCCATAGATAATGGGAGAGTGCGCCACCGTGAAATTTTTGTCTCGACTGTTTGTGCTACCGCCAGGTAATTATTGGTAAACAAGGTGGGTTTGGTTAGGGATATCTGAACACCCAAATATCTGAAACCATCCGGGGACCAGCGGAGAGGGTATTCGGTGGTGGGTTGTTGGGTAGATCTAGTGAGCGGAGACATCTCAGACTTTGAGTAGTTAATTGTGAACCCGGAGCAATGTTCCCTCTAAGCTGTGCGCATGTGCGCTTGCCCAGCTTCCTTCTGGGTGCCGCTCAGAAGATTTCTAGCAACGCACACAGACAATTCTCACCTATTCAAAAAGATTTAATAAGGCACAAGAGACAGCAATTACCTGAAATGTTCTTTCTCTTAAAATAAGCAAATAGTCTTGATATTCTGCTAATTTGCATTACACTACAATGCAACTAAAATCCCTAACAACAAAATACAGCACAAGAGGTTAAAAACAAAACAAAAAACTGGCTCCATAAACGGAAGAATCTAACCAAGATATGCCTGCACACATTAACCAACAATGATCCCTCCCCACGTATGACTTCACCACACCTTTACCTTATGACTCTAAATTCTGCCCTAGAGTACATTAAGATACTACCGGACAACCTCGACTCTTCCTCTCTTGGCTCTCTGAAAGGTTAGCAGTCGTGTAGTTACAGTCACTTGTTTTATGTTTGTTGTAACATGAATAACATTCACGTACCAGAATTTCTGTTACTCATTATGCCTTACCACAATCATCACCCACACGATACAATCGAACTACCAGCTCAAATATCGGATACTGACTATAGGTAAGCAGGCTACTTGGATGTGTTCCCAAATCCCATTCTTCCTCTTCTTTGAACCTATGTAAAGCAAGTGCTTTGAAGCGGCTACCATGTAAGTTAACGCATCATAAAACTCAAATATTAATTTGTTCTCTAAAAATTTTGAAAAGACAAATGTGATGTTCAGCATTTCCTACTTTAGCATTACTAACATTACCCTGCAAGTAGAGAGCAACATTGCAATATCATTTACTTAGCCTAAAAGGGATAATGGGTATGGACTATGTCTGGGATTACTCGTCCATAGTATCAGGGCACCTGATATTCAGACAGGAGAATGCTTATCACACAATCTGCATCGTTTCCAAGTGTTCAGAGTTCCTTTGGACATAGACCTTCACACATTATATAGTAACTTGCTTCTATACAAAAACAGTTTCACTGAGCACTTGTGTAATCCTACACAATGATGTAAGGGTGGGGTATGTTTCAAACAATCTTGTATGCACTGCAAAAGAATTGTGTACATGCAGAGTCATGACATTCTTAAAACGTACATCATACGTTGAGGCATTTAAATATGCCTTGATTGCAAAGTATTGTGGGTCTTCAAAAATCCCGGTGGGTGTTTACTGCTACAATCCCTCACTGTTTACAGTGCTCTTTCAACTAGTATTACAGGCAAGCACAGGGGCTGGGGAAGGGTATGGGAGGATGCATCACTCCTTGTGGGTAATGAAGGAAGCATCACATTTCAAAGACAAAGCCAGACGTTTCAGCAGTACACTGGAGAAATGTGTAGCGTGTTTGCTAAAGGATAGGACATACTAGTACCCATCTAGACAACAGCAACTTCTTTTTCTTTCTATGCTCAAATGCTGAGAGTTTTTCAATATAACCATGTGTTCTGTGTCTTTAGCATCTCTCAGCATCCTATTTAAGTGATCACAAAGAATTACAGAAGAAGGTTCCATAGTTACAGAAGAAGGCACTCAATCAGTTGTATCTCTGATGAATTAATGCAATTAACTTAAAAGGCATGTATGTGTGAATTTTTTCAATAGGCTCCATAATAAACCTCATTAAGGCGCTTGTTTATTTTTATCTAGGTTGAGGTGTGGAAGGATGGGCACAACTACACACTTTATTATCCGCTCTGTCATTTCACTCCCTATTTCAGAAGTACAAGCAGGGCTCTAATCAGATTTGGCTCCCAACTTAGAGTCAAATGTTTTTTCAGGGAGTAAAAAACTTATTAGCTTTTGCCAATAGGGATACTTTCTGCTTATTAAAAGATGTTCTTTCCCCATAAAATTCAGTGGAGCTTTGTGGGTTGAAGCACATTTTACTCTTTTAGGAAGTAAAAATGCATGGTGCATATATCTCTTAGCTCTAAGGCTGGTGTTATCACTACTCACAGTAGAAAATAATGTGCATAGTAAGCAGAGGCACAGGAATTTTGGATAATCATAGTCGAAGGTGCAGTTATTCTGATGCAGTTATCATCCTTACACAAATTATTAGATACATGTTCTCCTGGCCCTTGAATTACTTAATTAAAGCGGCACTTGAACTCCTTTCAGCATGTTTTTGACAAATTGCTTTTAATTGCCATTAATCCATCGGCTAATGAATTCTGTCTGAGTTTCTTGACAGCTACATCAGTTGAAAAGAGATATTTGAGGGCCACAAACACCAGGGACGTCGTTCACAGCAGTAACAGGCTGACAAGCCAGCCTATTCAAGGAGTGGAACCCACCTACCCCAACACACCACCAAGAGCCAACCTACCTAACGGTCAATGAACAATAATGCACCAACCTTGATAAAGACCTCTTTGGTCGAAACACTTGTTGTCTGACCATGAGATCGCTTCAAGAATAAAATTCCCTTTTAAAAAAAAATAAGAATACAAAAGAGCATTTCTTTAAGAATAAATATTGTTTGTGCAAGATATCTGGGAACACAACTAAAAGATATTTGTGTTTTGTAATACAAATGAGTGATTTTCCAGTGACATAAAACATACAGGGCCTCAATAAGATTTGGGGCGGTATCCCAGTGTTAATCCGCCAGAATATCACCCAAACGAATTACTGTTATCACCACTTGGTCCGTAGGAAATTCCGCCGGATTACATCTGGTGGAGGTGGTGTAATTCCCCATTCATATTGCATCCACTGGACTCAATGTGGCTTTTTTGGTGGAATTATCACAACAGAAATTCTGACGATTTCTGTGTCAAGTTGAGGATTTACGTCCAAGATTTTGCTGGAGGCAAATCTTCCACTCCAGGCCCAAAATCGTAATTTGGTGTAGTGGTAAAGTTGGCAGTAATGGAGTGACCACCAACTTTACCACTTACCACCAAACTCATAATGAGGCCGATATATTTCTCTGCGCAGAAGTATGTTTGCAAGGTGTACTGTGGCAGATATTGTAGTCTTGGACTGGTTGATGAGTTGTCTGTACAATCACAAAGCCATATTTAATTTAGCGTATGTGTTTTGAAAAAGTGTTGTAAGGTTTTTAAAGAATTGCAGTGGCAGGGAAGAGGAAATAGCTTTCCAAACGCTCTTCTGCAACGGTAGCTCACAAAGTCAAAGTGGCTTACCTCATTAGTCAGTTGTGCACATGGAAAATAATGTGCGCACAACAGTCGACCGTTTCCGCACATAAAGAAAAATAATTAGAGGGAACATTGACCCGGAGTGGGTGGAAATGCAAGTGATGTCTCCCAGTATGGGGTCAAGATGGGTGATAGGATCTCTGATGTATAATAGTACATCATCCGCATATAGGGATATAATTTCGGGGTCATGCACGGACATAATCCGCCATTGGCTCTATTACTAGGGCAGAGAGGATCGGGGAGAAAGGGCATCCCTGTCGGGTACCCCTGAAAAGTGTGAACAGGTTAGATGTTAATGAATTAGCACGTACTCGCACCACAGGGGAAGCGTATAGAAGTTTAATGTACCCAATCATGTTTGGGCCAACGCCCATTGTCTCCAGCACCAACCACATGTACCTCCACAAGACCATATCGAAGGCCTTCTGAGCATCTAGGGTGACCGCCACAGCCTGCGCATCCTGGTCAATGCGGACATTACATTAAACAGCCTCCGGATATTGTGGGAGGTGGATCGTCCAGGGACAAAGCCTGCCTGGTCCTCATGAACCAAGTATGTCATGATGGGCAGAAAGCGATTTGTTATAATTTTGGCGAAAATGTTTGTATCAAGGTTCATGAGAGAGAGAGATCTATATGACCCACATTCATCAATAGGCTTACCAGGCTTCAGCAATACTGTGATGGCAGCTTCACGCAGGGAGAGGGGAAGAATGGAAGTGATTCGTCCCAAACCTCAAGCAACCTGGGGGCCAGTATAGCAGTATAGCGATGTGTTCCTGGTAGAATTCAGTGGTAAGCCCATCAGGGCCCAGCGCTTTACCAGTAGGCAAGTCTGAGATGGCCGTAACTGTCTTGTCCAATGTGATCGGGGAGTCAAGTTGGTCCCGGGTAAGGGGGGAGATAGATGTGGCGGGGATCTGGTCAAGGAGCTCACACATGTGCTGTTCGGTGTGTTCAGAAGGCTGTGAGTAGAGGGACCTGTAAAACTCGGTGAATGTGTCTAAGATTTGTTAGTCCGCCCACTGTGCGTTGCCTTGCTCGTCTTTGATGGAGGTAATCTGGGCCCAGCCTTGTTCCCTTCTTACAAGTGTCGCTAGTGTTTTTCCCGGCCTATCCCCCTCACCATATTTCCGGGCGGCCTGCCGGCGGCTAAAGTATTGGACTTCGTTGGTAGCAAGTGCATTGTATGTATTCTGATCCTGGTGTTCCACCTTGATGGTCGTGCAGCTATAGAATACCTCCGTCCCCAAGTATCGCTCGAGCAGATAAAGTATACTGCCCGAGCAATCTTTGAGGCCACAGGTGATGAGTGGCGTCGTCTGTTGGATACCGGGAACACCAGAAGGACCCCTGAGTGCTGTAAGGCAAAGGTTAGAATCAGATTTGCTTTGATCAATAATGGCAGTGTAAGCAATCAAGAACAACCAAAAGCTTACCCAGGGGATGGTGGAAATGGTGGGAAACCTGAATAGACAACGAGGGAAGACCAACAGCAGGCTGGAAAGTACTGCAGTTCCTCCAACTCACACCTGAAGCCAGAACGTGATAGTCAAGAGTTTGTGGTTCACAAGTTCGCCAAAACAGAAGGATAATCCAAAGCAGAAACCCAAGTTCAGACCTAGGTCAAGAGTTCCAATGATCCAGAAGAATGCGTCAAAGCCAAAGGGTGATCCAATATCAAATCCAAATAACGTTCCGTGGTCAAGATCCAGAAAAGAAGCAAGATGAACGAGGAGTAAAGCCGAACAGGTCTCTGGTTGAAACAGCTGTGAAGCACTGAGTGTTTCTCCTCGGTTCCTTTTAAAGGAAGTCATAATCACATGACTGATCACATGACGTACAGGAGCGTCACGTGAGGTTGGACGCCATCCATGATTGGTTGTCAAAGTGGATGCCGGCGTTGGCTACAGACGATCCCGTGACTAGTCACGTGATCGCTCCCGTACGCGGGAGCTAGAGCCGGCGACCACGGTGCTGTCGGGCATGGATGAGGCGCCAGGGCAGACGCCAACATGGAAATGGGCGGAAAGAGGTGGTACTGCCCCTCTGTACATCCCGCCTGCCGTGTCTTCCCCGTTGTTGTGGGTGTTGGGTATGGGAACGGATGTTGCCGGGTAAATGTCGGGAGGATGTGACAGAGCCCCCCCCCAAAGGCCCACGACCACGTGGGCTCGAAGGATTGTCACGATGAAAACGGGCCAACAAACGGGGAGCCTGAACATCCCGGGAAGCAACCCACGACCGATCTTCAGGGCCATAACCCAACCAGTCCACTAAATATTGTAGGACACCCCTATGGATACGAGAACCCAAGATAGCCCGGACCTCATAAACGTCGGGGGAAGAGACAGAGACATGAGCAGGAGGCGAAACCAAGCGGGTGGGACCAGGGCAAGGTTTAAGGAGAGAAACGTGGAAAACCGGGTGGATCCGCCAGGCGGATGGCACCGCCAGACGCAACGCCACCGGGTTCAACACCTTAATCACACTGTAAGGACCCACAAATCGGGGCAACAACTTGCGGCAGCCAGGGATATGTAGATGACGAGTGGAAAGCCACACCCTATCCCCAATCTTGTAAACGGGCGGAACAGCCCTCTTCCTGTCAGCAGCCGCCTTCATGGAAGCCTGTGCCTCGCGTAAGTGGACCAAAGTCTGAGCGTGGACAGATACAATGTCTCGGGCACAAGCTGATGCTGCGGGGGTGCTGGAAGAGGAAAAATCAGGAATGGGAAGGGTACGTGGATGTTGACCGTAGAGGGAAAAGAAAGGTGAGTGACCAGTAGATGAGTGCAGAGCATTGTTATAGGCAAACTCTGCAAGTTGTAATAAATTGAGCCATGTGTCCTGATATTGCAGCGTTAGGCAACGTAGATACTGCTCCATGGTTTGGTTGACCCTTTCAGTCTGACCATCGCTCTCCGGGTGATAAGAAGAGGAAAATCGGGCATCAATGCCTAACAGAGCGGTAAGGGCCCGCCAAAAACGGGAAGTGAACTGGGACCCACGATCAGAGACTAACACATGGGGTAACCCGAAAAGACAAAATACATGTTTGAAGAAGTGTTTGGCCAAGACTGGAGCAGAAGGAATCCCTTTACAAGGTATAAAACGTGCAAACTTGGTATACGAGTCGACTACGACCCAAACAGTGTCAAACCCTTGAATGCGAGGAAGGTCAGTGACCAGGTCCATGGAGACCGTATGCCAAGGACGTGGAGGGATGGGGAGAGGGAGGAGAAGACCCAAGGGCCGTCCCCTGCGCGATTTGCCCTGGGCACACACCGCACAGGTATTGACGTAGTCACACACGTCACGCTTCATCGTGGGCCACCAGCACCATCGTTTAAGGAGATCCAAAGTGCGTAGTTGTCCAGGGTGGCCGTTGATGGCAGCGTCGTGGGACCAGGTCAACGCTTGGTTCCGGGTCTCACTTGTGGGTAGAAGGAGTTTACCTCCCTGAACAAAGGGCAGCCCATCCTGTATGACCGGATCCCATTCTGCCACTGATTGCGGATACTGAGAGACCCATTGGCGAATAGATGACAACAAGGAAGGAGTTGGTGTGCACAGACAAATTACATGATTCTTTCCTAACAGAGTGTCCGGAAAACAAGGAAGAGTCTCCCCCCCAGGTGAACGGGACAGAGCATCGGCTTTCCCGTGACCAACTCCGGGCCTATGTTTGACCACAAAATCATATGCGGCAAAGAAAAGATGCCACCTAACCTGCCGACTGTTTGTGCATTTCAATGAAGCAAGGTCCTGGAGATTCTTATGGTCAGTATACACAGTGGTTTGATGTTTGGCACCTAAGAGGTGATGTCTCCAGACCTGTAGTGCATCCTTAATAGCCAGCAGTTCCTTCTCTGTAACCGTATAATGTGATTCAGTAGTCGTGAATTTGCGAGAATGGAACGCTACTGGATGCAAACGGTTGGTGGTGGGGCAGATCTGGGATAATACTGCACCTAAAGCATAAGAAGAGGCGTCGGCTTCGAGAATATACGGAAGGTCGGGGTCAGGGTGTTGCAATACCGGAGCGGTGGTGAACAGGGTTTTCAATAAACCAAAAGCAGCTTGTTGAGCCGTAGACCATACATAAGAAACAGAAGGGCTAGTGAGTGCCGTGAGTGGAGCCACAACCGAAGAAAACCCTGATATGAATCTCCGATAAAAGTTTGCGAATCCCAGAAATGACTGCAACTGTTTTAGATTTGTCGGGACCGGCCACTCGTCAATCGCCCGAACCTTGGTTTGATTCATAGAGAGTCCCTTGGGCGAGATGTGGAACCCTAGGAATTCAACTAGATTGGTGTGGAACAAACATTTCTCGGGTTTGGCATAAAGAGCGTTGTTCTGTAAACGCGACAATACTTCCCTGACATGTGTTATGTGTTCATCAAGGGAGGTGGAGAACACCAATATGTCGTCTAGATAAACAACCACATAAGTATTCAGGATATCATTGAAAACATCGTCCATGAAATGTTGAAAGGTAGCCGGGGCGTTACATAATCCAAAGGGCATGACCGTATACTCGAATAGACCTTGTCGTGAGCAGAAAGCAGTTTTCCATTCATCACCGTCACGTATGCGGATGAGATTGTAAGCCCCGCGAAGATCAAGTTTGGTGTAAATGGTAGCATGGGTGAGTTTGTCTAGTAAAGGAGTGATCAAAGGTATGGGATAACGGTTCTTTACCGTAACGGCATTTAGGCGCCTATAATCGACACAGGGACGGAGGTCCCCTTCTTTTTTCGGAACAAAGAATATAGGACTTGCAGCCGGAGAAGTCGATGGACGAATATGCCCTAACCGTAAAGCCTGCTGGATATAGTCCTGCAAGGTTTGCTCTTCTACTTGCGTCAGAGAGTAGATACGACCCTTCGGGATAGATGCACCAGGAATCAGGTCGATAGGACAATCGTAAGATCGATGCGGGGGGACACCTTCTGCAGATTTTTTGTCAAAAACCGCCAGGAAATCGTGGTAAACAGCAGGTATCCCACCCGTGACAGTCCCTACCGTGTGTGTATCATGATGATCGTTGTTGTCTCCTATAGCCATGGAATTGAGGCTACCCAGGATTCTCGCGGGACCGGAGAACTGGGGTGTTGCCAGTAGGCAATAGTGTTGACATGTTTCAGATTCGAACAAAACCTGATTTGTCCCCCAGTTGATGAGGGGATTGTGTAGTCTTAGCCAAGGAATGCCTAAAATCACTCCAAACTGAGGAGTGGCAATGAGGTCAAAGGTTATCGTTTCTTTGTGGTTTTCCTGAACAATCAACTCTAATGGGGCTGTTTGTTGCCGAATCGGACCAGATGTAAGCGAAGAACCATCCACCGCCTGGACTGGTTCGGGACAGTTCTTCGCGACCAAAGGAAGGTTCAGTGAGCGGGCCAATGCTATGTCAATGAAGCAGCCTGTGGCACCTGAGTCTATCACTATTGACACTGCGTGAGAAACTGTGGCATGTTTCAAAATGGCTTGAACTATAATGGGACGTACAGGACCGAAGGTAGGTTCAGAGGTATTCCGGATAGTACTCGCTCCCACCTCTGATCTTAGGGGCGAGTCTTCTGAAAACCCGGATGTCTATTTTTTGGACGGCGGGGACACTCTTTTACAAAATGCCCAGGGAGACCGCAGTAAAAACAGGCATTGTCCGTACGCCTGCGTTCTCGTTCGACATGTGATATGGGGCTGCGGATCCCGCCTATCTGCATGGGTTCGGGAGTGACAGTGGCAGTGGATGGCAGAGATAGCGAGGAGGGACCGTCCCCGCGCCGCTCCATTCGTCTGGCATCGAGTTGTAACGTTAGATCTACCAGATCTGCATATACAGTGGGAAGCGTAGGTACAACAGACAGGGCATCTTTCATGACCCCGGATAAACCCCGGTAATATACCACAGCCTTTTTATTTTCCAGCCAGGAAGTTTCAGCAGACAACTGGTTGAACTCAGTGATGTACTCTATGAGGGTTGATCGACCCTGCGTGAGATCCAGGAGTTCCATGTCTCGGGACTGTGCTTTGTGTCTGGTGTCAAATACTTTTGCCATCTCTTGGGTCAGATACTCAAAATCATAAAGCGCAGGGTGATTGTTTTCCAACAATGGATTGGCCCATGTGGCGGCTATCCCGGATAAATGGGAGAGAAGAAAAGCTGCCTTCGACACGGGATCGGGGAAAGCCTGAGGACGACACATGAAATGTAGTTTGCAATGATTGATGAAAGTGCGATATTTCTTTGGGTCGCCCTGGTATCTTTCGGGAGCAGCCAAGGGAAAAGGGTTTTGTATCACCACCGGAGTGGCCGGGAAGGAAGGGGGTATGACAGGAGGACTGACTTCTTCAAATGCAGCTTCTGCAGGCAAGGGCTGACGTGCACTTAATACAGTGTCGAGGCGATGGTGTAATGCTGTGGTGGCTGCAGTCATGTCAGCGTGAAGTGTTGCGGTAGCGGTTGCCATATCGGCCCTGAGAGCTGTCACTGCCTGCATTAAAGCCGTCACGGGGTCCCCGGAGGAGGTATCCATTGCTGGACGACCAATAGGCTTCACAGTCTATTCTGATCCTGGTGTTCCACCTTGATGGTCGTGCAGCTATAGAATACCTCCGTCCCCAAGTATCGCTCGAGCAGATAAAGTATACTGCCCGAGCAATCTTTGAGGCCACAGGTGATGAGTGGCGTCGTCTGTTGGATACCGGGAACACCAGAAGGACCCCTGAGTGCTGTAAGGCAAAGGTTAGAATCAGATTTGCTTTGATCAATAATGGCAGTGTAAGCAATCAAGAACAACCAAAAGCTTACCCAGGGGATGGTGGAAATGGTGGGAAACCTGAATAGACAACGAGGGAAGACCAACAGCAGGCTGGAAAGTACTGCAGTTCCTCCAACTCACACCTGAAGCCAGAACGTGATAGTCAAGAGTTTGTGGTTCACAAGTTCGCCAAAACAGAAGGATAATCCAAAGCAGAAACCCAAGTTCAGACCTAGGTCAAGAGTTCCAATGATCCAGAAGAATGCGTCAAAGCCAAAGGGTGATCCAATATCAAATCCAAATAACGTTCCGTGGTCAAGATCCAGAAAAGAAGCAAGATGAACGAGGAGTAAAGCCGAACAGGTCTCTGGTTGAAACAGCTGTGAAGCACTGAGTGTTTCTCCTCGGTTCCTTTTAAAGGAAGTCATAATCACATGACTGATCACATGACGTACAGGAGCGTCACGTGAGGTTGGACGCCATCCATGATTGGTTGTCAAAGTGGACGCCGGCGTTGGCTACAGACGATCCCGTGACTAGTCACGTGATCGCTCCCGTACGCGGGAGCTAGAGCCGGCGACCACGGTGCTGTCGGGCATGGATGAGGCGCCAGGGCAGACGCCAACATGGAAATGGGCGGAAAGAGGTGGTACTGCCCCTCTGTACATCCCGCCTGCCGTGTCTTCCCCGTTGTTGTGGGTGTTGGGTATGGGAACGGATGTTGCCGGGTAAATGTCGGGAGGATGTGACAGTATGTCTGGAGTTCTTCGCTGATTTGGGCGAGTATGGCGGGGTCAGCACCAATGTTCCCTCTAATTATTTTTCTTTATGTGCAGAAACGGTTGACTGTTGTGCGCACATTATTTTCCATGTGCACAACTGACTAATGAGGTAAGCCACTTTGTGAGCTACCGTTGCAGAAGAGCGTTTGGAAAGCTATTTCCTCTTCCCTGCCACTGCAATTCTTTAAAAACCTTACAACACTTTTTCAAAACACATACGCTAAATTAAATATGGCTTTGCGATTGTACAGAAAACTCATCAACCAGTCCAAGACTACAATATCTGCCACAGTACCTTGGAAACGTACTTCTGCGCAGAGAAATATATTGGCCTCATTATGAGTTTGGTGGTAAGTGGTAAAGTTGGTGGTCACTCCATTACTGCCAACTTTACCACAACACCAAATTACGATTTCGGGCCTGGAGTGGAAGATTTGCCTCCAGCAAAATCTTGGACGTAAATCCTCAACTTGACACAGAAATCGTCAGAATTTCTGCTGTGATAATTCCACCAAAAAAGCCACATTGAGTCCAGTGGATGCAATATGAATGGGGAATTACACCGCCTCCACCAGATGTAATCCGGCGGAATTTCCTACGGACCAAGTGGTGATAACAGTAATTCGTTTGGGTGATATTCTGGCGGATTAACACTGGGATACCGCCCCAAATCTTATTGAGGCACTGTATGTTTTATGTCACTGGAAAATCACTCATTTGTATTACAAAACACAAATATCTTTTAGTTGTATTCCCAGATATCTTGCACAAACAATATTTATTCTTAAAGAAATGCTCTTTTGTATTCTTATTTTTTTTTAAAAGGGAATTTTATTCTTGAAGCGATCTCATGGTCAGACAACAAGTGTTTCGACCCAAGAGGTCTTTATCAAGGCTGGTGCATTATTGTTCATTGACCGTTAGGTAGGTTGGCTCTTGGTGGTGTGTTGGGGTAGGTGGGTTCCACTCCTTGAATAGGCTGGCTTGTCAGCCTGTTACTGCTGTGAACGACGTCCCTGGTGTTTGTGGCCCTCAAATATCTCTTTTCAACTGATGTAGCTGTCAAGAAACTCAGACAGAATTCATTAGCCGATGGATTAATGGCAATTAAAAGCAATTTGTCAAAAACATGCTGAAAGGAGTTCAAGTGCCGCTTTAATTAAGTAATTCAAGGGCCAGGAGAACATGTATCTAATAATTTGTGTAAGGATGATAACTGCATCAGAATAACTGCACCTTCGACTATGATTATCCAAAATTCCTGTGCCTCTGCTTACTATGCACATTATTTTCTACTGTGAGCAGTGATAACACCAGCCTTAGAGCTAAGAGATATATGCACCATGCATTTTTACTTCCTAAAAAAGTAAAATGTGCTTCAACCCACAAAGCTCCACTGAATTTTATGGGGAAAGAACATCTTTTAATAAGCAGAAAGTATCCCTATTGGCAAAAGCTAATAAGTTTTTTACTCCCTGAAAAAACATTTGACTCCAAGTAGGGAGCCAAATCTGATTAGAGCCCTGCTTGTACTTCTGAAATAGGGAGTGAAATGACAGAGCGGATAATAAAGTGTGTAGTTTTGCCCATCCTTCCACACCTCAACCTAGATAAAAATAAACAAGCGCCTTAATGAGGTTTATTATGGAGCCTATTGAAAAAATTCACACATACATGCCTTTTAAGTTAATTGCATTAATTCATCAGAGATACAACTGATTGAGTGCCTTCTTCTGTAACTATGGAACCTTCTTCTGTAATTCTTTGTGATCACTTAAATAGGATGCTGAGAGATGCTAAAGACACAGAACACATGGTTATATTGAAAAACTCTCAGCAGTTGAGCATAGAAAGAAAAAGAAGTTGCTGTTGTCTAGATGGGTACTAGTATGTCCTATCCTTTAGCAAACACGCTACACATTTCTCCAGTGTACTGCTGAAACGTCTGGCTTTGTCTTTGAAATGTGATGCTTCGTTTATTACCCACAAGGAGTGATGCATCCTCCCATACCCTTCTCCAGCCCCTTGTGCTTGCCTGTAATACTAGTTGAAAGAGCACTGTAAATAGTGAGGGATTGTAGCAGTAAACACCCACCGGGATTTTTGAAGACCCACAATACTTTGCAATCAAGGCATATTTAAATGCCTCAACGTATGATGTACGTTTTAAGAATGTCATGACTCTGCATGTACACAATTCTTTTGCAGTGCATACAAGATTGTTTGAAACATACCCTACCCTTACATCATTGTGTAGGATTACACAAGTGCTCAGTGAAACTGTTTTTGTATAGAAGCAAGTTACTATATAATGTGTGAAGGTCTATGTCCAAAGGAACTCTGAACACTTGGAAACGATGCAGATTGTGTGATAAGCATTCTCCTGTCTGAATATCAGGTGCCCTGATACTATGGATGAGTAATCCCAGACATAGTCCATACCCATTATCCCTTGTAGGCTAAGTAAATGATATTGCAATGTTGCTCTCTACTTGCAGGGTAATGTTAGTAATGCTAAAGTAGGAAATGCTGAACATCACATTTGTCTTTTCAAAATTTTTAGAGAACAAATTAATATTTGAGTTTTATGATGCGTTAACTTACATGGTAGCCGCTTCAAAGCACTTGCTTTACACAGGTTCAAAGAAGAGGAAGAATGGGATTTGGTAACACATTCAAGTAGCCTGCTTACCTATAGTCAGTATCCGATATTTGAGCTGGTAGTTCGATTGTATCGTGTGGGTGATGATTGTGGTAAGGCATAATGAGTAACAGAAATTCTGGTAAGTGAATGTTATTCATGTTACAACAAACATAAAACAAGTGAATGTAACTACACGACTGCTAACCTTTCAGAGAGCCAAGAGAGGAAGAGTCGAGGTTGTCCGGTAGTATCTTAATGTACTCTAGGGCAGAATTTAGAGTCATAAGGTAAAGGTGTGGTGAAGTCATACGTGGGGAGGGATCATTGTTGGTTAATGTGTGCAGGCATATCTTGGTTAGACTCTTACGTTTATGGAGCCAGTTTTTCGTTTTGTTTTTAACCTCTTGTGCTGTATTTTGTTGTTAGGGATTTTAGTTGCATTGTAGTGTAATGCAAATTAGCAGAATATCAAGAATATTTGCTTATTTTAAGAGAAAGAACATTTCAGGTAATTGCTGTCTCTTGCGCCTTATTAAATCTTTTTGAATAGGTGAGAATTGTCTGTGTGCGCTGCTAGAAATCTTCTGAGCGGCACCCAGAAGGAAGCTGGGCAAGCGCACATGCGCACAGCTTAGAGGGAACATTGGTCAGCACCAGTGGAGCACTGCAGCTCCAGTTGCCTCAGTTTGGCTTCAGAGCGACCGAGGGCGGCTCTAATTGCTTTCAGAACTCCAGCCTCCCTGGAAATAGACATACCCCTAATGTACACTTTGAAGGCGTCCCACCTAACCCCAGCAGATGTGACCTGGAGGGAGTTGTGCTCAAAGAAAGATTCAATGTCTGCCAGTATTTCAGCCTTGAACACAATATCCTTGAGAGCTTTTGATTTAAAGCGCCAGGTACTGAATGTCGGGACAGGTGTTCCCAGCTCAACAGATAGTGTGATTGGGGCGTGGTCGGACAATGTGCGAGGTAAGATCCAGGACCCCTCCACCTTGCCCATGATTTCGCTCGACACAAAGAACAGGTCTATCCTGGATGAGCTATCGTGCACTGACGAGTAATAAGTATATTCCCGTCGTTGGGGGTATAGCGTCCTCCAGACATTACAGATGTTAAGTGTTGTAATGTGGCCATGTAACCTGCGTGCAGCGCTAGATAGGGATTGGGTAGCAGTCCCAGTTCTGTCCAGGACAGTATCTAGAATAAGATTCAAGTCCCCCCCCCCATATAATCTGGGTTCCTACATAGCCTAGTAGTATGGTGGCCACAGTGTCAAAAAACTCAGGAGAGTCTACGTTAGGGCAGTAGGTGTTAACAAGCAGATACTCCTTGTTGACCAGCGTGCAGTGTAGTATGATATAGCACCCTGCAGGGTCTATGTAGCTTTTGTGTAGTACAAATTTAATAGACTTATGGACGATCCTGAGAACACCCCTAGATTGGGTGGAGTAGGAAGTGAAGTACTTAGAGGGGCCCCACGATGGCGCCATGGTTCTTGGCATATGGCAATTGGAATCCGTTTCCTGTAGAAATAGTATTTTACAGCTATGCCTGTTCGCATAGGCCATGATTTTACGGGCCTTGGTATGATTTCTCAATCACCGGACGTTCCAGGACACTATGACGGTAAGCATTTCCGTGATTAACATTTAATCCCATAATAGCTGTCTAGTGAACATCCCAGGTCCAGCGACTGCATGAGCTCCAATCGTTGGGATTGAAAATGCGCTTGTGCCCCTCAATGCGCGTGCCGTGCAACCTTGCGTGCCTTTTTTGAATAACACCCCATTCCCTCCCGCCACCCTCACCACCAATCCGAGATCAGTAGTGTGAACATCACCCACCCTTACCTGTATACAGCTGAGCCTTCCCCAACTTGGCCCAGCTTGTGCAAAAGCCCAACGGGGGCTAACCCATAACAAATGTGTATCTAAGAACAGTGCAATCGCAGTGGGGTGCGCCATTGCCGCACACTAGCACGCTTGGAA
The DNA here is from genome assembly GCF_040938575.1 of Ambystoma mexicanum. NCBI lineage: Eukaryota > Metazoa > Chordata > Amphibia > Caudata > Ambystomatidae > Ambystoma > Ambystoma mexicanum. The sequence continues at coordinate 1,219,904,744 of NC_090923.1, forward strand.
CCATAGTGGTTCTGTTACAAAACAAGCAGTTTTAGCAGTCGTGTAGTTCTTGCCCCTGCATCTTTAAGCAGGGAATAGGGACCTGCAAGTGAAACAGAGCGTTGTAGTTTGAACATTGATAAACAATAAGTATGAACAAGATAAGCAGTTAGTATTGCATTAGCTCAGTGGTGTGTATCTCCAAGATGCCAGGTGACATTTATACAGCCAGAGCTGTCTAGCAGGGTAAAGAAGGAAACATTGTTAACTGTAGTTAAGGCCAAAGTCTGGTGGGATTCTCAATTCACATATGGGTAGAACATTTAGAGGACGTGGGCCAAGTTTACAATTCAGTCATTGTCCATGAGGTGATCAGCAGGAGGTTGCAGGGGAATATGTGCTTCTATGAATTTCACCGCTTTCGATGGCACCGTAAAGAAATACAGTTTGTTGTTGAATGTGAACTTCAGGAACAGTATGGCATAAGGGATGTTTCTCTCTCTGAGCAGTTTTTTCACTGCGAGAAATTGGCGACGCTCCTGCTGTACTCCAGTCGAGAAGTCAGGAAAAATTCTGATCACTTGTGATTCCATTCTAAGCTCTCCCTTTTCGTGCACAAGGCGGAGAATCTGGTCACGGTCTTTAAAGCTTAGAATCTTCGCAATGATGGGCCTCGGAAAGTCTCCTGGTTTGGGGCGCGGGGACAGCGCTCTACGGGCTCTCTCAATGGTGAAGAAGGGGGACATGTCAGGATTGCACAGTAGATCTTTCAACAGGTTCTCAACTGCCAGTTCGAGCTGGCCCTTTAGCACGTTCTCCGGGACTCCGACAATACGTATATTATTTCTCCGTGATCTGGATTTGTGATCATCACATTTGGCTTTAACTGACTTCATATCAGTGACCAGAGTGGACACTGTACCCTGTAGTGTAGTTATACTGTCCTCATTAGCTCCGATCCTGTTTTCAGCTTCCGTGATTCTCGTTCCCTGCTGATCTAGTTTAGCTCCGAGTGATGCCACATTTGCATTGATGTCATCCAGCTTTTCATGGAAGGCTGCAAAGTTTCTAGCCATCGATTCCATCATAACCGGCAGGTCTGTGGCAGGCACCTCTGCTGGAAGCGCGTTGTTTACCTGGTCGCCTGATGTGTGGGCCGAGTCAGACCTCAGGGTGACTTTGGCGAATTTGTCCATGGCTCCGGTTTTGTTAGTGTTCCTGGATCTGTTGGACATCGTGCAGTATGGTGATTGAGCACTCAGTGCTCGAAGATGGATCTCATGCAGGTATTTTACACCATGAGGTCGTGTGGCGCAGACGCAGCGGAGAAGATCCACCGCAAGCACCTCAGTGGGAGAGACGAGTTGGTGGAGAGAGTCAGTATCCGCAGCGTTCGTGTAGACAGTTTAGAAGAGGGCAACAAGGCTACAGGTGTCTGGGGAGTGTGATGTGCTGCCAGAATGGTTCCACCGTGGTGAATATAGCCAAAACACGGGGAAGTCCCAGTCTCACTGCGCCAATTAAGGTAGGCAATAAGAGCGTACGGTCCAAGGAATTTATCCAGGGAGCAGCCCTTTTTTAAATTTTTTTTAGAAAGTCCAAGGAATACATTCAGGGAGCAGCTGGCAGCTGGGCCCGCGCGCGTTTCAAGCCATGGACGGGTCTTCATCTGAGGGTTGACTTGATGAAGGACCAAGTAATCATGTGATGTGGACAGTGTCAAGCGACCTCTCAAAACCACGCTAATGTAGAAATGCTGGGCTAAAAAAACGAGTGGAGTGATAAGGAGAGGGCGTCGCAGTGGGGGCACCCGTTGTTGTGAGCAGTTCTCTTGTCAAATGCCCAGCAATGGAGCGCAGTGCTATCAAGCGAGAACTGACGTTGCCTGGAGCCAGAGATCAGAGGAGACAGTGCTTGAGGAGGGAAATGGACGCCAGCCGGAGTGATACACGTTATTGGCACATCCAGGGTACAGATATGATGACCAGAGCAAAGTCGGTATATATTAACAGTGTCCTGGGGCCACAGGGATCAGCCCCCGCTAGGGAGTGGGAGGCAGCAGTTAGGTTAGGGGGACATCGGTGCCAACCAGCGTGCAGCAGCCCCTCCAGCTCCTCACCTGCGGCGCGACCCGCGACTCAGGCCTCGAGTAACTGGATCTTCGGGAGGCCTGTAGGAGCCGCCCATTGTGAGCGGATGGCTGTCACAGCCCCCTCAATGCAGCACCGTGACCACGAGGGCCGAGAGCCGCACCGCACCAGCAGCAGCGTGGCGGTGTGGGTGCAGGATCACAGGGGGGCTCTCCAGCCACCAGGTACAGCCAGAGGGGCCAAGTGCCGCACCGCAGGGTGGCCCCAGCGGTTGCACAGCACGCAGGCACAGCTCAGTCAGAGGCAGCTGGCAGCCCGGGTCCCAAGCGCTGGCACAGTGCAGAGGCCCGTCCCACTCGCAGTGACCTCGGTCCCGCAGACGGACCGCGCGACCACGCATGGGCCGGGTCTCTGGGCGGCCAGGCCCCACAGCGCCAACGAAGGGATCAGGCACTCAGGTGTCACAAGCTACAACAGTGCAGAGGTACAGGCAGCAGCCGGAGGTGCACGGGGCCGCCATGCGCCTCCGCAGCCACCAGGGCTAGCCCAGCACAGAGACAAGGTAAGCAGGTCGTATGTCGGCTTCAGAGGTCCGATTCGGGGCCAAACTTCACCCGCAGGTAGCCCCAAATATCAGCAAAGCAGGGGGACGGGTATGAAGGCGTGTTGAAGAGGCTGACCGCAGATGTCCACGGATGAAAAGCGGCAGTGCTCGGAGCCAAAGAGCTAGGCAGCCATCTTGTCGGCTGCTTAACAGCGCCCCCCCTGTTCCTATCTTTTGTTCCAACTAAGACCCACAGACAATCCCCCGTCTTTGCTAGTGGCTGCTCCAAACTCACTGCAATTAAAACAGATACCTCAGACGATTTCCAAGGCAGCAACAGAGCTGGTACAACATTTGGAGATGGGAAGGAGATAAGGGTCATCATTACAAGTACAATTGCCAGTAATTCTGTGACCAGCTATTTTTCCAGACCAGCAAACTACAAGTTTGCTGGTATGGCTTCACTGATTTAGCTCCAGTTAAGAGCTGGAAGTAAATGAGGCCTCTACTGCGAAAAAACAGCCAGTATTTCCGGCACCAGTATTACCGGAAATACCGGCATTCCCCTCAATAGGAGTCCTATAGGACTCCATGGAATGGGGATTTACACTGTTGCCAGCACCTGGAATATCCTGGTATTACCGGGATATCAGGTGCCGGTAACAGTAGGGTCAGTTTCCCAGTATCCTGCTGGAATTACCCGCGAGGTATGGGGAAACTTGTAATGACCCCCAAGGAGATGGTACACTTTGAGGAGATCCGAGAGTGTGACGAGGTACTGAGACCACTGATCTCTCAGTAACCTTTGCAGTGATCTCATGCGCAACCTGGCCTCTGACACTGGAAAAATGCAGGAGGCCTAGAAGGCAGAGGAAAGAAGCCGCTGGTAGAGTGGCATTGTTCGGGAATAAGTCCACCATTTGTGTCAACCTGACTACTCTCTCCTCAGGAGGGAAAGCCTTCCTCACCCGGGTATCTACGACTGCTCCGATGAACTGGAGTCGTTGGACTGGTGTCATGTGGGACTTCTTTAAGTTTAGCGAGAAGCCCAGCCTGTGCCGCAGCGAGCAGGTGTCCTGCAGATAGGACAAGGCCTGCGCAACAGATTTCCCTCAGATCAGCCAGTCGTCCAGATATGGAAATACGTGGACTCCTGATCTCCTGAGGTGAGCCGCAACTGCCGGCATGAGCATGGTGAAGACCCGTGGGGCGGAGGTAAGACCAAAGGGAAGCACCTTGAACTGATAGTGCATATCTCCTATAGTGAACCTGAGGAACCTCCTGTGCTTTCAATGAATTGGCACATGGAAATAGGCATCTCGCACAACGTCACCATCATGAATTTGTCTTTCATCAAGAACCTGTTCAAGGCCCTGAGGTCCAGAATGGGACGGAGACCTCCTGCTTTCTTGGGCATCAGGGAATACCGGGAATACCAACCCAATCTTCTCTGTTCGGGAGGTACCTCTTCCACAGCACCCTTTAGCCGCAGGGCGCTCAGTACTTCCTGCAGCTCGTGTCCCGGGTGGATTGGAGGTGGGGGCGGTCTGTCCAGTGTTTCTTTTAGAAAAGGCAGACAATAACCCCATTGGATTATCTGTAGAGCCCATGCATCGTAAGTAATTCCCTGCCAGTGGAGCAAGTCCTCCATCAACCGTCCTCCAACCAGTGCACTGTGAGAGTGGAAATCAAAGCGGCTTCAGAGGCTGGGTCGCCCCCGCCGCTGACCCTGCCTGTTGACCTCTAGAAGTCCCTCTGCCCCTTCCAGAGTGCGAGACACGCTTCTGCCCTTGCCTGGTCGGTGGGAGATGCCCTCTTCTGCAATAAGGAGCACATCTCCGGTAGCCCCGTGCCCTAGAGGCAAAGCTAAGGGCAGGCGTGGCTGGCTGCGCAGCTAGGCCAAAGGATTTGGCAGCGAGTTTTGATTCCTTGAATTTCTCTAAGGAATCGTCGGCTTTGTGGCCCATCGAAGGGCATGTCCAAATCTTTCCCTTGGACGTTAGGTGAAAACCCAGAGGTTTTCAGGTAGGCATGCCTTCTCAATGTTATGGCCGAAGCCACAGATCGGGCCACACAGTCAACAATGTCCAGGCCCATTCGCAACTACTGCTTGGCAACCTCCTTCCCATCCTCCACTAGCTGTAGGAAGCCATTGGGCATCTCACCTTCCGGGACATACTGGGCAGCCTTTCCACTGCAGTCCATAGGCCGAAGGAGTATTTGGCAAAACTGCTTGCCACATTCATAGCTTTGAGGGCCATGCTACACGAGGTGAATGCCTTCTTTGCCAAGGCGTCTACCTTATTTGCTTTTCTGTCTGAGGATAAATGGATGTAGAAGATACAGGCCTAGAAGAAGAGACCCTAGCCACCTGCATGATATGACCCTCCGGGTAAGGGTGAGAGGAGAGGTATGAGGGGTTCTCCTCTAGCCGGCCTATGCTTCCCGGAAATGGTGAAGCTGATGGGAGGAATGGAACATGGGGTTTGCCATAGAGATATCAAAGGTTCGGCAATGGCCGGGTTCAGAGGCATGTTACGTTCAGTGGCAATACCTACCTCAAGGATGTCGGTAAGGTCATAACCTTGCGCAGGCGCCATTGTTGAGTGTTGTCCCAGGGTGTCGATAAACCTTTCTACCAGAGCCCTGTATTTAGATATATTGTGAAGGTAGGGCTGGGACTGTTTAAACTCGAGGCCAGGCAAAGTGTCCAGACCATTAGCATCTTGGAGGCCTTGAGCTAGTTGTAGCAGCCTGTTTTGGTCGTCAAAATAGTTGACCCCTCCTGAACCTGAGAAAATCGGGTCGTGTTGTGATCGCCGAAGACACCACTCATGGTCTTGAACAATTCTGATTGGGGTTGAGGAGTAAAGACCTTCTTGACAACTGTAAAGGCACGCCATAGTGTTGACATCCTTGGACGCACAGCGGTAATCCGGTTTCCATAATATTTCTTTCGACGTTGAAAGATTAATCTGCGCCGACATAGTCGGTACCGGGGCACTAGAAGGGTCGGTACAAAAAACAAATTATTTATGATGAAAAATGTCAAAAGAGTCGATGCTCTGTGTTCCTAAGCAGTGTGTTAGCGTGCGGAAAAAGGAACTGCGGTCAGGGCATAGTGACGTGGTACTTCTACGATGCCCGACGCCACGTCCAGAGCCGGACGACCAGACGTCGAGCAAGATGGATCGATGGTAGACAGCTGGGTCGAGGTCCACTACGCCCCCTATTGAAAATCTTTCTGAAGCTGGAGGCACTATCCATCAGATGAGGAATCTGCAGGAGAAAAGCAATCCATTGAAGTGGGCTCCCTTCATCTGTCAAGGAAAGCCATGCTGGTCAGGTTTTGAGTCTTATTTTTTTAACCAAATCTTTATTTTTCTCATTTTGTTTACATCTTTAATTAGCTTTGTATCTCCATGTATTTATAACAGATTTTTCAATCAACCTCAATAATCAACATCAACAATAACACACCATCCCCCCGCCCGCACCAGTTCATGTAGGTGTCTTTTAGGTCCTTGTGAATTTAACTTAGCTCTCTTCTTCCTCCAAAATCCCCAGCGCCATCAGTCTCTTCGGAATGTATAGGTGTGCAGCATCTTTAATTGCATAATTTATGAAGTTTGATCAAACCTTGTTGAATTTCCTCAGTGATCCCCGTATTGTCGCTGTCATCTTTTCCACATCTACTGTGTCCCATATTGCATAGTACCATTGTATTATGGATAGAGGGTCTTTCTGTTTCCACTGCTTGCCTATACACCTCTTAGCGGCCATCATTAAGATTGCCCAAAATCCTCCAGCACCCCCAGTCAGAGTCCATTGTCCATCAGGTATAGCGCCTAGTAGAGCTGCTACTCCATCGTATTCCCCCTCCACTCCCAATATTTCCTGCACCCTTAATTTCACCTCCTGCCAGAAATGTTTAAGCCGCTGGCATCCCCACCAGATATGTTCCATTGTCCCCGTTTCCCCACACCCCGTCCAGCATTCTTTCGACATTGAGGGAAACATTTTATGAAGTTTCTCTGGGGTATAATGCCACTGATACAACAGCTTGTATTGATCTGGATTGGGTCCCTTCATATAAGTCACCAATCTCCCTTATCCCTCCCTTCACACATTGCTTAAGCCTGTTATATTCCTTTCCCGGCAGGAAGGCAGGTTTACCAAATATGGGTGTCCGCGGCGACAGCCTCGGAGATAGTTTAAACCTTGTATTCAGCTGCTCCCAGATCTGCACGGTGTTTCTAGTGATTGGGTTTTCCAGTAGCCCTTCTGGTCTATCCCCCTTCCTGAACCCTGACAGCTTCCATAGGTGCTCACCTGCCACCGCTTGCTCCATATCTACCCATTGCTTCTGATTCCCTTCTCTCTCCCCCACTCTACCATTGCACTTAACTGCGCCGCCTGATATTATTTCATTATGTTGGGGCAGGCCACTCCCCCGTGTGCCTTGGTCTTAAATAACATCTTCGTCCCTATCCTCGGCTTCTTCCCTCCCCAGACGAACTCCATGATGCTCTCCTGTATGTCCTTTATCAATCTCCCCAGAACCGCTAAAGGAATCGCTTGGAACAGGTATTGAAGACGAGGGAGTACATTCATTTTGACAATGGCTATCCTTCCAAACCACGATATGTACAGCCCCCTCCATCTTGCTAAACCCGCCTTGATTTGATTCAGCAGCGGCGTATCATTTACCCTCACTATTTGTTTTATGGAGGCTGTTAGATCCACCCCAAGATACGGAACTGGACCTGATGACCACCTAAATGGGTTGCTTTTTTCCAACTGTTTTCTCTCCCTCTCTCCTATGGATATATTTAATATTTCGGACTTTCCAAAATTGACTTTAAAACCTGACACTGCGGAAAAGGCCTTTATCTCTTCCATTATTGCTGGTAGTGATTTCTCCGGCTCTGTGATCATCAGGATCACATTGTCGGCAAACAACCCAATTTTATGTTCTGTCTTCGCCCATCTGACCCCTGGGATCTCCCTTATACTGTGTGCAAAGTGTTCCAGCACCAGTGCAAAGAGGAGCTTCGCCCCACTCCTTATTAAGAATGGATTGGTCTGCCTCCCGTTTACTTTCACCCTAGCTTGTGGATTTCGGTAATTGGCCTGAAACATCCGAAGAAAATTTGGTCCTAACCCCACCTTTCTGAGTATTTGTTCCATGAAGCCCAAGTTGATTCGGTCAAATGCCTTCTCGGAATCTAACATCATCAGGCAGGTGGGTGTGCCACCCCCCCTTCCCGCCTTGTTGATAACATGCAGTACCCTCCTTATGTTGTCAAATGTACTTCTTCCCTGAATGAATACCGTTTGGTCCTGCATTCACCAGATCCGGTAGGATCTCGTGTAGCCTTGCTGCTAGTACCCTCAGTACAATTTGGCATCTGCATTGATGAGCGCAATGGGGCGGTATGAGGAGCACAAATGCGGGTTCTTCCCCAGCTTTGGGATGAGATTGATGTGCACCATGTTCATAGACTTGGATATCTCCCCCTTCTCTCAGAAGCAGTTGACGACTCCCACTAGGGCTTTGGCGAGTGGTTTCTTAAATGCTATATAGAATGCTGCCGTTAGCCCTTCTTCCCCCGGGCTTTTGCTTGCCTTTAGTCGTGATATCGCTCTCTGCACTTCTACACACGTTATGGGTTCCTCTAGGTGTTCTCTCTGTTTGTGATTAATCTCAGCCCTTCCCACCTTGCCGGGTATGCCAGTTGCCCTTCCCTGTCCGATGGATCCTCCCTATTCAAATATGCATTAAACTCCTTTATAATCTTATGTTTAGCTCCTTCTGCCCCTATTTGTCCCCCCCCCCTTTCCTCCAGGGTGTCTATTCACGCGTTCTGCTCACGAGCCCTTATCTTCCGCACTAGGGCTGTCCCCACTTTGTTACCCTGCTCGTAGAACTTCTGCCTGCTTCTTAGGAGGGTACTCTCCACCGCCCTTTTAGTCATCTGTTTAAGTTGCCCTGTCGCATGGGATAGTCTCCTGGCCACCTTGGTTGACTCCTTTTCTTTGTGCGCCCTCTCAAGTTCACGTAGCTCTCTAATTCCTCCTCTGCATCCTTTATCAGTTCACCCTCCCCAAACTTACGCAGCTCCTCTAGAAATCTTTCTAGGAACCCTTCTTGCCACTGGTTGAGGGCATACACTGATGCCCACGTATATATTTGGCCTCCCATTTTACCTTTCACCATCACATACCTCCCACTTGACCTTGATCTCTTCTATTCGTAGTGCTTTGTGGAAGAGAATTGCCACCCCCGCACGCTTTGTTCCCACTGTGTCATGATATTGCTGTGGGTAGTTCCTGCTGCGCAAGTGGCACTTGTCGCCCCTCATCAGGTGAGTTTCCTGTAAGCAAACAATGTCTGGTCCCCTTTGTCAATTTCCCTGAGGATTGCGCCCTCTTATTAGGGCTGTTTAGACCCCTTACATTCCACGAATTCAACCTATACATAACCCCTCATTAGTGATATTCTCTGTTGCCCTGGCACCTCCCCGTTCCATCGAGTGGTGGAGCCTTTATCTCGATGTAATCTGTGACCCTCAGAACTGGTTATGTATCCCCAACTCTTAACTATCCCTGGATCCATTGTCCAGGCTCTTGACATGGTCCTCTTTGGGGGACCATACGTGGCATCACACACCCCCACCCACCCACAATTTTCCCAACGTCTTACCCCACATCACGCAATATTCTAGTCCTATTGTGATGAGCCTCTTCTCCGATTTCAATATCCTTCTTCAACTGTTCATGGTCTTTCTCGTAGTCCACCCTTTGGACCTGGGTCGCGTCTCGCCCAATATCTCTCCTGATCGACTCTTCGTACCATCCTCCCCCGTCTCTCCTTGAGCCATCCCCAGTACCCTCAGACTGTCCTCCACCTGGCACAAAGTTTTTTCCTCATTGCCCACACGGAATTGGAGCCTTGTCGGGAAGAGCCACTGGTATCTTAACTTCCTCCTGTTCAGTTCCTCTGTGAGTGGTTTGAATGAGCGTCTCCTTGCCAATGTGGCCTGAGACAGGCCGTCATACAGCTGGACTTCACACCCTCTCACTCGAATTTTCCCTTTCATTTTAGACGCCCCTATGAGTTTTGCTTTGTCCTTGTAGATGTGCATCTTCACTAGTATGTCCCCGGGTCTTCCAGATCGGTGCCCTTCACTCCCTCCCCCAGGTCTTTAATCTGGACGTTCTCGTTGTGACCTGTTCTCTAGGTCTTCGCATTTCTCCTCCAGGGTCCTTATCCTCTCTTCTGCTTCTTTCGTTTGCTGAATCCACTAAGGATACCTTGCGTCCAGCTCTGTCACACGCTCCTCCATTATCATTACCTGCTCCCCTAAGGCATCAATGTCTTTTTTATTGTTCGTAATCGCCTGCAAGAGCTCTTCCCGTGTGCTTGCTCCTTCTGCTTTCACTGTTTCAGTGAGCTCGCCATTGAATTTGGCCAGTGCCGCCAGCAGATCCTCTTTGGTGAGCGCCATATCCCCACCATTCTGACCTATCGAATTACCAAAGGGGAGCTTTGTTTGTACGTGTCTCTTGTGGGTTCCTTCTTGTTCCCGCTCTCCTGGATTGGTGTTTCTTTTTTTGGGTCCTATTGGCTTTCTACTCATCCATTCCTGCGGATGACTCTGCTGGCTGGTCCCTTGCGCCTCCGGGTCTCTGTGATGCGGTCCACCGACTTGGCTTATGCCCCCCACCTGCCTGCTGTTGGCCAGTCCACTGTTCTGCTTTCTGCAGTTCTCTTCTCTGTGTTTCCCTATTTCTCTCTGCCCCCTCTTCTCAGTAAGTTCTCTCCTTTCTTACTCTTCCCGGTGGTGCTTTTCTAATAATTCCAAGGTGTCTCCCTTCGCTGTACCTTGCTCTTGCTCCTTTCTTATTGTTTTATTATAGGCCAGGCTCTATGCTTCCTCTTCAGTGCAGTGGTGTCCTTCCTTCTTCCCTCTACTTCCCCTTTGCTCCCAGTAACTCTGGCCTTCCAGGTGTCTTCCGATCCTCCCTGCCTTTTGCTATATGTATCTGTTGTGGAGCCGGCGTCCCTCTAGGCTTTGTAGACGCTAGTGATGCATTCCAGGAAGAGTTGACAGTTAAGTGATATGTTCACTTCTAGCAGTGACCACTCCAAGGTATTTCCTTGTGCCCATTGTGTTGCTCCTCTCCCCGTGTTGTGCCCTGCCCCTCCACGGGCCCTATTAGCTCTCAGTTGCCTCCCTCCTCTCCCTCGAAGCTGCTCCGCAGTGTGGCTGCAGGAGCAGGTCTCCTCCGGGTCGCTGCACTACCTCACCTGGCCTCTCGTGGATGCGCAAGTCCCCAGACCACCTCCTCCACCCTCTTGCCAGCCGTCAGCAGTCTCCCGCTCTTCTCCTTGACCCTCAGTTCACTGTACTTTGACGGATCACTCGCAAGGGGGTAGCTGCTCCCCTCGGAGCTCCGCTGCATCGTCTCTACGGCTGCCGTTGCTCCTCTCTTTGGACGCCTGCAGTCCGCTTCTTAACTCTTCCGCTTCACTGTCGCCGGCCCAAGAGGGAGTTTCAGTGGGTTTCTTGCCTCCTCGTGTGGACTCCACAATGCCTCTCCTCACTAATTTCCCCGCCTACCACGAGTCTTCCCTACGCGCGGCACATCTCCTAGGATACTCTGGCGCTGCGTCGGCTTCCCCAGTTCTGCTCACGCCACGTACTTCCCCCAGATTCAGATGGGGCCACCTGCCATTTTCTCTCCGGCTCTGCAGTCCCTCTCCCAGTACGGGGACGCTCTGCTGCACCTCCTTGTTTTGCCCACTCCTTCGGTACAGCCTGTGGCTCGTTTTGTGTCTTGTTTTAGCGCATGCCTGATGTCGGTATACACTGTTTATCGTTGGGCTGGGACAGAGCTCTTCCACTGCACATCCACTCAGCCCGCCATCTTGGCCACGCCCCCCAGGTTTTCAGTCTTTTAAAAACAAAGTACCCTTTTTCAATGCACACTTGGCAGGGACGGAAAAAGTGAATGCAAATGCGCTAATCCAATTGGACTGCTCCTGGAAGTTTCCTGCTCAGGAAGCGTTAGATTATGCTATGGTGGTGGATCAGATATTCGACCTCCACTCCACGGTCACTCCTACGCTGCTCATTCTGATGGTGTTGCATTATGTTTGGAAGCTCAGGTTGACGATTATTCTGATCAGCCTGGATTGGGCTTTGAGGATATGGTGCCTGAACCTTCTTCATTTGTCAACATGACGTTCCTGGAGAATGCCTCCGAGGGTGGACCTGTTGTTGCAGGGTCAATCAGGGTGCTTCACCCAGATGTTTGAAGCCAGAACGTTCATGCTTGGCTGTTGAAAGGTTGAGATGCAGAAAGTGTGACCTTTCTGAGGAAGTTATGCTGTCTTCTAGAAGGTAGGCCATAAAGCCTTTTTATTCTGGTTAGTGGAAACTGTTTTCTTGTTATTGCCAAGACATGCGCATTGATTGTTGAACTGCCCTGCAGCATATTTTGTGGATGTTACTCTGCCTGGCCAAACGAGAGCTTAACATTGGTGCACAAGAGCTACTGAGCTGCCATTTCTATATTTCAAAGAACTCCTAGCATGGTTCTTTTTGTATTACAACTGTGACACAGTTTTTGAATTGTTAAATGAATACGTTGCTTCACAAGCCATTGATTGCTCCATCATGAAATCTGAATTTGGTTTAAAGTTTTTTTTATTATCTTCTCCTTTTCAGCATCTCCACTCTTGTCTTTTTAGTTGCCATTTCGCCTCCAAGATGTGTCGGAAGATTCAGGCTTTGACTGTGAAACCTAGTTTCCTTGTCTTTTTGTAGGAGAAAACTGCGGATTCGGCTCAAATTCTTCACCAATTTTGTTATGAAAGTCTATTTTATAAAATAATTCATTTGCTGCGAATTTCCCCTCATCTTTTTAAGAAGGAGCATTTTCATTATCTTGATCATAAACGGGTTCAGTTTTTATGTTCTGGGCCGAAACAATTCTGTGTGGATGATCACTTGTTCATGGGTGTTGCTGGCTCCTGAAAAGGCAAAGCAGCTACTAAGAAGATGCAGTCTTATTAAATCCTGCTCTGGTGTGTTGGACACTAAGTGCCCATACGCCTTTGTGCTCACTTTCCAAGGATCTGGCAGCTGCCTCGGCTCTTGAATGGGGGTGTGGTCCCATTCTGGACATTTGCAGGTTGCAACGTGGGCTTTCTTGCACATTTGGTAAACATTATTTCCCATATTCCTTAGTTAGTTGAGGATTCACACTTTCGATCAGTGTGCAGTGGTTCCTACTATAGGTTCCTGTTCCTCGCTTGCATCCTGCCGTCTTTCAATTGCTTGGAGTCGCTTGGAGGTATTTCACAAGATGAGAACTCTGTAGGAAGAAGTGTATTCGCTAGAAAGAACATTACCAGCAGTAAGTAATTAGTTCTATAGCAACATTTTTATGTTTGTTGATTGTGTTGACAAACTTTTCTGGAGTTTACAATAATCTGGTTATCAATTTCTAGTGTTAGTTTTAGTATCTGCTTTCCTCCATGTAGTGCTGTTGCATATATTCTGTGCACGCAGACACTCTGCTTTCTTTCCATCCCTTTTGTTTCTGCTCTTCCCCTTCTAATACTCTTCTGTTCGGTCTCGGTAGCACCAGATTTGATTTAGTTTCACAGGTTCAAGCCCTGTATCTTAAGTTCAAGTGCACTTTTCTTCCTTGAATCCTACCCTAGTCTCTTTCACACATCAGCCTTCCCTTGCTTTGAGGCACTTGGCATCTGTCCACTTCTGCATGTGACATATCCGTTTCAGTGCACTGTCGATTACCTGTTTGAAAGATTAAGTGATTTCTGGAAGGGGTTTATTATTGAGCACAATTCACTGAAAAATAAGCCTGTTAAGAGACCAATGCTGGCTGCTGTAACAAGTGCCATTTGCCTGCTGATCTCATACTGTGAGTGTTTTGTTTGGTAATATAATCAGGGTCACTTCATCAAGCTGACAGAAATAGGGCATCCAAACCCTTGTGGCTTTATAATTGGGTGATCCAAGTCGCCACCATGTCGAACCAGACATTGTTTATATGTAATTATTAATCCACTGCCACCAGGTTGATTAGAGGTAAAAATTATTACATTTTTAATCGGCAACGCTTGAAGTTAATAAGCCACTGTTGCCCATTGAAACTTTGGGTTCCAGCATCTGAAGGTTCAGGAAGGTACCTGTGATATTTGAACCTGTCCTGTGCCACTCCAGGGCAGCTGCTGGGGGATGTCCGTAGACAGCCACAGCCAGAAACATAGCACACTACACTTTCTGGCATGGAGCATTTATGAAAGCAAGTGATTAGCAGAGCTCACTTTCAGAGACCCAATTACCCACGTCATCATATTGCTAAGAAAAAACAAAACAGAAAAAACAAGGCTTCTACACCCTTGCAGATGGCCTTCCGTCACACCACCATCACAAAAAGATTGACAGGAGGAGTCCCCAAAGATCTTACATCTCCAAAGGGACCTCTAGGCAAAGCTTGCCCTCTCCTCTTGTGAGACCAAGCCATGCCTACCCAGAAAGTCTGCCTCTCCATTCCCTGCTCCACATAGAGGGGCCACCAAAACAGAAAACCCGGAACCAGAGCCGCATGGCCTCCCTGCATAGCGGCAATAGCTGAAATCCCTCCCCTCTTGTTGAGGTAGTGCACAGCTACCATATTGTCGTCAAGAGCAGGACATTTTCCCCCTGAAGGAAAGGCAGGAAAGCCATCAGCACTAGTCTCATGGCTTGAATTTCCAAAAGATTAATGTGCCAAGAGCACTTTGTCCAAGACTAAAGGCTCCTTACTTTGAAATCCCAGAGGTGAGATACCCAGCCTTTCAGAAACCCATCTGCAACAAACTTGGCCTTCATCCATGGTTGCTAGAATGGCTGCCTGCATTTATTATCTCCTGGTGAAGATCCCTGATGAACCTTCCTAAAAATGCAAAGAAGATCCGACATCTGGCTGGAAAACAGAGACAACTGACTGTGGTGCAGCCACTGGCGAGAACATATTCTAAACGAATCCTCCAGCACCAGGAACATACAGGATGCCATGAGACTCAGGAGGTGGAGGAACGCTGCAGCTGGCAGCATGCAAAGGTTCTGGAATAAAGTGACCATCTAACTAATGCTGCCGAGTCTGAGCTTCGATGGGAAAAGCCTTCCCCACCCAATTGTTAATGTCTGCTCTGATAAACTGGATCCATGGAGAAGGTATAAGTAAAGTTTTCTGAAAGTTCAGGGAGAAGCCCAAAACATGTAGCAGTCAACAGGTATCTGAGGTGTTCCAACACCTGCTCTGGCGAACAGCCCTAAAGAAATCAGTCATCGAGGTAGGGTTGATGTGAATCCTATCCCTGGCAAGACAAGCTGCACCACTGCCTTCAGCTTGGTGAAGACCCTGGGGGAGATCAGTTCACAGAAGCACCTTGAACTGATAATGAGTGCTGCCTATCCCAACCCTCAGGAGCTTACTGTCCTGGCTTTGCAGAGCATGGAGGATCTCCATCTTCACCATCCAGAACCTGTCCTTCATCGGGAACCTTTCCAAGCCTGAGGTTCAGGAAGGGTCATAGTCACTGCACCCTTTCAGAACCAGGAAGTACTGAGAGTATCATCTGAAAATCTTCCCGATGCCGGGCACCATTTCCAGGGGCCCTTGGAACAGATAAGAGACCAGTACCTCCAAGAGCACCGGCTCTGGATCCCGAAAAAGAAGGGCGAGAGGTAGATATGGGAGCATCTTGAGAAAAAGGGGCGGTGAGACCGTATCTGTCCTACACAAGCTGACGCACCCAAGTATCAGAGGTCACTGCCTGCCAACCTGGACAAAAGCAGATACACGACCAACAATGGGGGCAGAATGAGAGAAAACCTCAAAAAGGCTTTGCAACAGCTGACACCAACAGCATCAATGTGTTCTGGATTGTCCCTTACAAGCACCCTTACCTTTGCCAGGGAGGCACCCTTACCTTTGCCATGGAGGCTCTACCACCTTTGAATAGGCTTACCCGAAGGCACCAGAATCTTTCTGTGTGCAAATAAAGGCGCCAAAAAACCAACAACATCAGGAGCCATAGGGAAAGAGGAGGCAACAGAAGGTGGCTTCTGAAATGCCAAGTCCAGTGACTTAGCCATGACCTTGGACTCCTTATCGCTCTCTCTCATTCATCGGACTTAGAACTGAACAAATGAACCCCATCAAATGGCATTAAAACGGTAAGACTGTCCAATTCAGAGGGCCACCAGTCAGAAATGTTGCAAGCTTGTAGCAAACCAGAGGCTTTGATGGCACCCAAGGCCGCTAGCACCTTCTTGATGGTTCACCTGTACTATGCATTGGGATGCCCCTGCGAGGGGGGGGGGGAGAACGCCAGCTGGGTCTCGAAATGGGGACAGGTGTTGAGGTAGCTGGCATGGTGCAGATCTGCACCCACATCTCAAATATCTTATTATCATTAGGTCTCGTAAGGGAGCCTGGTCTGCCACCGAAGGGGCACTAACCCATAATGGATGAGGTCACCATCTTCAAAGATGGAGTGCATGGACCGACAAGGTGGAACCTAGACCTCACAGCATAAATCCAAGGCGATTAGGAGTTTGTCGGGCAAAAGTGCTTCTGACATGACCACCATAAGTACCAAAGGATTGGCGCCGACCCAAGAGCAATCTGACACTGAAGCCTGAAGAGCTGAGCGGAATAGCTGTGCTGAATAGCATACATCTGCCTTAAAGTGTCTCTACCAGCCGACACAGGTACAGCGGACACCACCACTGCCATCAATGTTGAGGCCGACACCATGCTCAAATCTTCAAGAAAATCTCCCACATTTGCGTCATAAATTCGAACTCCTCTCTAGAAGCATGTGTGGAAGGGAATGAGGATTTACCACGTTGAGAGCCAGCAGAGTTCTCCTTTTTGTCCCTCGTGAATCTACAGCCATTTCATTTTGCAGGAGGAGGAAGAAGACAAATAGTGTGCTCTGCACAGGAGTGCCAATGCTTCTTTGCCTTTTTTGTCTACTTTCCTCCCTCTCATCTTGCCTTTTATTCCATGTTGGCTCCTCTCTCTCTAGGACTATGGATGAGATGAGAACAGAGACTTAGAGGGAGGATGATCTAACATTTTGGTGGCATGTTCCCCATTGGTTTTGGGGTTTCATGGATTGGTTAGACCCAGATTGCGCCACATGATCCACCCCAAGACACCACATGCATTGTTTTGTGAGTCAGTGTTGGATATTTTAGTATCACAGTTCTGAAAATGCTTAAACCCAAAAGGCTTGGGAGTGGGCATAATGGCACAGCAAGAAAAGCAAGAGCGATCCTGAGATAACAGCGTGCCAAGTGCGCAGAAAAAAGGAACCGAGGTAATGGGGGCATAGTGTGCTCCATTTATACAAAGGTAACATCATGCCTGGACTTGTGGAACGTGATCTCGAAGTGACTGTCCTCAAGCTATACTACAGCCCCATGCTGAATGTTTCCAAGAACAACATGTGCTGGCAGATCTCTATCAAGATGAGGGATCCTTGAGAGGACGCAATCCATAAAAAATGGCTTGCTAGGGATTAAGAGGTGTTTGCCCTCGGAGGTGTCAGGAGAAGCTACTGTCTTTAAAGGCCTTTAAATAGGGCTTGTGTGGCAGTGATGGAAATGGACGTCAAGGAAGTGAAATACTCGAGATCTGTAATTTGTCAGTCATCAATGGGTGTGCCAGAGGAACCTCAAGGTTTTGCTAGGATTATGTTCATTTTAGGGACTCATAACTCTGATAGTTGGTTGCAGATTGTTTTGATGTTTTTCGGATCAATGGTGTAGGCAGAGGGGGTGCACAATCTTGGAGACAGTTTCCAACAGTTTGTGGGGTTGATTTTCTTGCCCTAAACTGAAGCGCGTTTTGTCTTTCTGCGAATGTCACTGTGTATTATTCTGTGTCGAATATTTCTATTGGTGGAGGTTTAATTTAGTGAACAATTTTCTTCATGATTTTATGGTGTGGCCTTCTTGCTTTAGCAAGTACGTTATTTTGTGGAGGAACTCGAGTTTTCATACTTTTTGGCATTTGGAAGAGAGGAGATAACACCTCTGCAATAGGAGTTATGGCCTAACTCACAGGTACTCATTTTATTGAACTTGGGAAGATGTAAAGAGGAAACGGTGTTTCCTGGATACAAAACATTGGCCTCACACGTTCAAAAAGACCCCTCACCTATGCTGTGTTCAGCATTGCTTGCATATATTAATGAAGAAATAAAACAAACACGAGATCAGATCTGAGTTCATTGTTGTCTCAATAATTGTACATACATCATTATACAAGTCACGGTTACATTAAATACTCTCCCCCAGCTGCAGAACCGTTGCCTTTTTGCAAGTCTCCACTCAATTCCCTGAAGAGCATAGGCCATAGGATATGGGACATTGAATTCTGGGCTCCTGGAGTGCACTTTCACCAACAAATCATCTGACAGCTCCCTGATTTTTCTTCAGATGGGGTATGCAGCAGAGTATAACATTGGTTTCTTTCTTGACACCCACAGAAAGCTTCAGCAAAAAGAACATCCCTCCCAGCAACAGCTGAAGTCCCCAACCACCACCCTTGCAGATTCCCACTTTAAATAGAACAAGTTATTACTCCTTGTTGTCGAGGCAATGGCAGCCTTCTGGTTATTACACATTTACAAACCGTTGCAGGATGTGTTGTTTTCTGTCCCACATCATTTAGCAGGGATACCGGCAGACATTGTCTTGGGATCAGACATTGGAAGTGCATAAGGTGCAGTGCACAGAACCTGCAAGGGATGGAAAGAGGCCATCCCCTCCCATCTGAACTGTTCCAGGATGGAAGCACTCCAATCAGAAGTGTGCAGTGACCATAGCAGGTGCTAATGTAACAGAACCAAAGTAGGCTGTAGTCAATGGATATACAGTGGCCGCTAGGAAGAGGTCCATGTCAAGAAATGAATCTTCTTGAGGTTTTGGAAGTTGGTGAGACGACAATCTGAGGGATCGCCTTGTAGACCAACATTCAAACCCCTAATCATGGCCAATGGCAATTCAAACGAGCTCTATGTACACTGGGGTTGGGCAGAGGCTGCACCCGCTCATAGATATGACTGCATTCAGCACGATCACAAGGCAAACCAAACTGGGATTTCGTTTGAGTCAAGGATGCAGCATAAATCCACACTCTCAATCACTCCACATTGAAATGCTACATTACAGCCTATTCAGCCCCATGGGTGTAAAGTCTGATAACTTCACACAGCATGAACAATCTGGACATGTAACGCCATGTATGCTCATAGTAACAACAGGTAACTGATTCTGCAATGCATCAGTGCCAAGATACAATTTACTGAACACATTACTAGCACCTTGGACAGGTGACAGAGACACTGCATGCAGTATCGGGACCTTGGAAAAAGAATAGAATGACTGGATGCAGGAAACACACCCTGGACAGGGTACAAAATGGTTACAAACAATATTAAGGCAATGCACAGGTACAATGACAGGTGACACTAAGCTTGCAAGCTGCACCGCACAGAATCCACAACCTCGACAGGGAACACAGACTGCAAACAGTATCGCTACTTAAGGAAAACAGTGACGGCAGATAGGGAAAGCACTGCGTGCGAGGAATACAAAGGCTGCATGCAACATCGGAGACCAGGACAGGGAAAACATTGATTTCTACACTGTATCAGCATTCTGGACAGGGAAATATTGCATACCAATGCTTTAAAAACGTTGGACTATTGGAGACTGTGCAGTCAAAAGAACACAGACAAGCACAAGCTGGAGTTTTTATCAGCAATTATTTCTTAACACAATCTAGTAGAATCCTTTTCGGCGAGCACTACAAACGGGCCAATATTACACAATGCTTCAATGTCCCTGCCATGCTGTGCCGAAGCATGGGTGTGGACTCTGAATGCCCGAAGCTTCTGTTATGAATCGTGTGGTGGAAGGCGCCAGGATTCGATCTAAGCCGATCAATGAGGATTTTGCTTCTGGTGGAGGGGAGTGGGGGGGAGGGGAATAGCCAATCCAAGTGTGCAGAAATTATTGAAGCAGCTAGTGCAAAGCTGGACATAAGCAAAGCTGGTAGTGTTAAGGGCAGGCGGTCTAGATGGGAAGTTCTGACAGCTATGCCATATACTCGAAAAACATCTGTGATGTCATGCACACGATGGAAAGAGTTTGGCGGTGATGTCATGAAAGGTATTTCTTGGGCATGTCACGCCAGGACTAGAAAGACATTTAGGAAGTGATGCAGAGAATGGAACACATCGAAGAACCAGGAATATGTTATGATCAGTGTTTTTTCAAGGGAATAAAAAACAGCATTTTGTGATGTCAAACAGAGGATAGAAAAATATCCCAGGTGATATTCATCGACGGAAAGTGTCTATTGTGAGGGACTGTGGGGAATAGAACAGTTCCTTTACATTGTTGCAGGCTACTCTGTGATGTTATACAAGAAATGGGACAAGTTAGAACCCCAGGAAAGCATTCCCACACCGTTTATGACACAACAAATTAGCTGTATCCATCTATTAATCACAAAACAAAGGACCAGCTTCGGTTCTCTGTATGATTTCCCCTATACACCGTTTCCTCTTCCTTCATGACACATTAGGGCGGCTGCTTCCAATCCCACAAAGGGCATTACCTCTTTCATTGTCACACGCATTGCACATAATCTATTGGATGGTGAGAATATATGGAGAATGAAAACAGTAATGTAAATGGAAACTGTTTCTTGGCGATGTACAGGGGACATGGTGTCTTGGTGTTTTGGTTTGTGGTGGCATAGGGTGGGCACTTCCTTACAGGCGTCATAGAGTGCCTTGGTGACATTATCCAGAAAATGAAGACCGGTTTGTGGCGACAAAGCATAGGATCAAGAATTACCTCCTTTGTGATCTCACTCAGGGTTTGAAAACAGTGTAGCGGTTTAGAACAACAAACGATTTACCTCTTGGTAAGGATCTTTTTGACAAGTTAGTCTTACCTCCAACAGATTACACCTCCAAGATATATTTGGGGAATCCTTACAGCCAACAGAGGGCACAGATGAGCTCAGTTCAGCGCCCATGAGGCTGAATGCGACTTTAGGGGTAGTACGTATGGATCAGTATTGCCCTATTACCCCTGTTTCGCCTTTTTCTCTAGCACTCATCAGACGAGGGGCTGCAGAACAGCATGAGGTGAAACATCTATTTGTAATGAGGGGTAGGTTAGAAGTGCAATGAAATTGCGGTGGGAGGATGGACAAATCCCTTCGAAAGAACCTTACTGAGAGGCAATAGATGGATTCCTTTTTCCCACAGATCAGATGCCTCATATTGGGTAGACTCCCATAGCAGTACAGAACGTGCAGGATGGAGGAGAGTGAAACACCATCACCTACACCTGGAAACTCGAGCAACACTAAACCAAACAAGGCCCGAAAAGAAATCCAGGAAGTAGTGCCTGACAGATGTCCAAGACAGGGACACTCCTCTGCTGTGCAGAGGTAGCCACCAAGCCCCTGCTTGAATCTACCCTTTGCCTTAACCTTTCATACACTTCCTTACCGGACAGATCTGCAGAAGCTGATTCACCTAGACAGTGTGTGTTTAGTAAGACCCCTGATTGCTCGGGCCTCAGTGAAAGCCAACAAAGAGTTGGTCATCCTTCCGAATGTCCTTTGTCCGATTGATATGGTTGCTGAGAGGCCTTTCTGTGCGCACATGGTGAAACCTCTGCTTGACCTTAAATGGATGACACAGAGGGTAGAAAACAGGAAGATTAATCTTCTGTGAGATTAAAATCCAACACGCGCTTAGTAGGAAAGAAGGACAGCCTCACCCGCAGATCACATACTCCACAGAGAAAAGGTATGGAGGTTTTAAAGACAGAGCCAGAAGCTCATTCACTCGCTGGAAATAATGGCAACCTGGAGAATCACCTTAAGGGCAATTGACCTCAAAGAACAAAAATTAAAAGGGCTCAAACAGAGTAGCCGTGTGAAATGTTGAAATAAGGTTAAATCCCACACAAGATCAATAAACTGGCATTAGAGAATGCCCGCAAAAAACCCAAGAGGTGGACGGAAACAAGCTCAGGTTGAAGGGCTTCTGAAAGACCATACTAGCAGCTAGGTAGCCTTTCTTAGTGCCAAACTGAAAGCCCTGCAGGATCAAGATCAGCAAACCAAGAACAGTAGAGATCAAACAAAGCAAAGTAGGCCTGCTCGCCCCTCATCCCCAACTGAGTTGAAAACATATGCTACCTGCAGACAAACTGACTTGGCAGTAGTCCACCTGGCAGAAAAGAGCACATCCAGGACATGGTCAGACATCATACTCCATATACTTCAGCTTCTCTGTAGCATTAACGTTGCAGTTGATTAATTAGGCTTGGGTGGAGGACAGGGGACTCTGCCAGGAGGTGCCAAGGAGGCAGGTGGACACCGAAGGTCCCAGTAATACGTCCTCTGGGCCAAGTTGGGCGATCAAGGTCATGGTGGCCTAAACTTCTGCAGTCTCCTGAGAACTAATGATCTGACAGCAATCCGCAGGAACAAACAGGAAAAAGCATATCTACACAACAATCAATGCGTCATCCAGAGCTCCTCGGGGGAAGGAGGTGGGAAAAACTCCCTCTTCGTAACAGAACAACTCGAACTTCCAATTGACACTGGATTCAAAGAGATCCATCTGTGTGCTCCCCCAAAGGGAAAAGATTTCCTTCAGAAAGTCCTGCAGAGTTCCACTTCTAGACGTCTGCCTGCTCAGGGCATCCATAACC
Source organism: Ambystoma mexicanum (assembly GCF_040938575.1). NCBI lineage: Eukaryota > Metazoa > Chordata > Amphibia > Caudata > Ambystomatidae > Ambystoma > Ambystoma mexicanum. Next base: position 1,219,927,204 of record NC_090923.1, read on the forward strand.
ACGTTCTCTGTCCCGACAGGATGGGCAGCCAAGAAACCTCTTGTTCTCCAGAGCTCAGAACCAGTGTCGTATTGATTCCCTTACACTGAGGCAGCGATCCCACACCACCTGGCTTGACGGGGTAACGCATGGCTACTGTGTTGTCTGTCACTACGGACACACTTGCTCTGCCTGGAAGAAAGGCAGGCAACTGCGGCTAGCATGAAAGCCTGCAGTTCTAGTGGACGGATGTGTTCCCTACATTGACAGGGGATCACAGTCCGCTCACTGTCAGATCACTGAGGTGAGCGCCCAAACACTTTACAATTTTGAAATGAGGCTAGGTTTGCAGAAAAGGGTCTCCCCCAGCTTAGCACATTGTCCCACAGGGCCCACCACAGAAAGTCATTGATAATGTTTGTGAGTCGTGCAACATATCTTGCATGTCAACCTGTAATCAAGACCAATAAAAGCAAAGCAGTCACTGGAAGGACTACCTGCACAATCAAGCCTTCAGCCCTGCAAATAAGCAGGATGCCATCAAGCCCCCGACTCTCAGCTTGGAAAATGTGTGTCACCTGCAAGATGTGCAGCATTAATTGCCGGTTAGCATAGACCCTGTCAAAGGTTGTGTCCAGGACTCTGCCACTATGAACTGATGTGAATGGAATGATGTGCCGGGGGACTTCTTGAAGTTCAGTTAGAAGCCAAAGCTGTGCAGACGATGACAGGTGTGGAGCGGGTGGACAAACACCAGTTATGGGGTGTAAATTCAAAGAGCCAGTCATCCAGGTAGGGAAAGCCATGAATCGTCCCTCTCCTGAGATGTCTGGCCACCAGAGGCAAAAGCTTGAAGATCTTTTGGGTTGAGGAAGGGTCAATGGGATGGACCCTGAACTATTAATAGGCGTTCTGGAAAGGAAAACGGATGTAGTATGTGTCCACAAGCTACACTGACATCAGCCAGTCCTGCAGGTTGAGGGCCTGGAGAAGCTAGGCCAAGGTGACCATCTTGAATTTGTTCCTCACAGGTACAAATTCAGAAGCTGCGGCTCCATGGTGCGAAGCTGGCCCACATCCTTCTTTGGCACACATAAAATAAAGGGGAAACGGACCCTTTCTCCACCATGAGGTGGTCACCAGCTCTATGATGTTTGTCACTAGAATGTGCTGAATTTCCTCCAGCAGGAGTGAGTCCAGGGATGAGGGTGGGTGTTGTATAAAAGGGCTGCAGTAGCCCCACAACAAGACCTGTAAGGGCCAGGCCTCTGAGATGGTGTGGTGCCACTCCCCGACGTACAGGGACCACCTCCCACTCACTGCAGTAAAGTGAACAAAGCCAAATTAAAGGAGTTTAGACCAGGGGTTGCCAAAGGTGGCAGTGGCAACTCCACCTCTCTGTGCACCCCTGCCTCTACCCTGGTAAGAGCAATGTTGCTGGGCCTATTGCCAGAGAGAGTCTGGTCTCTACCACGGTGGGCAAAGGCCAAAAGGAGCAGACCTTCACAGCAGGGGCAGTCGTTTATAGGACAGCTAGACCATAGGAATTTAATTTGGCATTGAACTTCTCTCCAGGGATTCATCGGCTCTATCCCTAAACAGGCTATTGCAAGTCAAGGAGTTTTGTCTGTACATCTGTGGCCAAACCACAAGTCTTAAACCAGGAGTGTCTGCAAAGGACAGAGTCTGTGCCCATGGAATCAACCACACAGACTGCCATATGCAGGCCGGACTGCAATGTATGGCGTGCTACCTCCTTGTCATACTCCATCATGCAGAGGAACCCACCCATTTCTTTCATGCGCAACTTTGCTGCTGCTTTAGTTAGATCACTCACAGGACATGGGTGTACTTGGCCAGGGCACAGATGGCATTCACAGCCTGCATAGACAGACTGCCCAGAGGCAAAGACTTTGTTTCCCAGGTTTCCTGCTCTTCCTATGGAGGGGTAAAGAGGTAAAGGTGGTCAACGTTGACCTTGCATTTGAGTCCTACATCACCAGATTCTTGAGCATGGGGTTTGTGGACAAAAATCATGAATTCTTGGGAGCTGGGTGGTGCGGTCTAGGCCCACAGTTGGTGTGGAAGAACCTGCACAAGAGTATTGGGCCTCTTCAGTTCATACATCCACAAGAGTTTCTAGAGCCTTGCCAATGATCCTCTGAAAAGACAGGTGTGACTCGCCATAAGCAGAAGCTTGCATAAAAATCAAGCTCTAGAGAGGTATCAAGACAACTGTCATTGCTGGTGGAAAGCCATTTCAGTAAGAATCTCAGTTTGGCTATATAATTGCTGTCTACAACATACTGTAAAAAGGATAGGGCCCTGAAAACTGGATCAAAGTCCAGTGAAGTGCCGGCGCTGGGGGTTATACTATGAAAGGAAGAGCTGTACAGCAATGTAGGGAAGCAGTCTCTGAGCCAGCAGGCATGAGTTGTGGTCCAAACAGATGGCTATGCCGGCTTGACCAAGTACAATGAGCCGCTGTGGCATAAAATCATTGACACCAGGCACTGACAAGGAGGTCCAGCATCTGGTACCTGAATGCCACACAGTGCTCTAAAGTAGAGGAGCAAGCGGGAAAACATAGGTTAGGTGGTGACTATTCCGAGGTGTCCTAATCATCCCTGGAACAGAAGCGGCAGCATCTTTCTCCAAGAGGACGAGAGTGTTGCTGTATGAGCGTGCCCTGTTGCGGTGCTTCTTTTTGACCGTTCAGTCCCAATCCCAAGAACAGGGTGACTACTCCTCATTCTCAGTAGCAGGGTCTCCTCCTGTCTCTGATGTTTTTTGTGCTAAACAAAAATCCCAAACAAAATCAGCTTGGAAGTCCTATACCACCTATGGACTCCAACTCCCATAAAGCTGAAAGCACGAGGAAGAGGAAGTCAGAGTTAAAATGGATCAACAGAAACCCTAAGCTGAACATGCAGACTAGTGGTTATAATGAAGTTCCACTACGTGGGACATTTAAGAATGGTGTTGGCAACAGTAACGTCGAGAGAAGCAGAACGGAAGGGAGCAGAGCCACGGAAGAAGGCAGGAGAATGTGAGCGGACCGTTCTGATGAGAACAGGTGTTCTCAAACTGCTGCTTGCAGGCAGTGCTTACCGGTGTGGTGTGAGGCCACAGACTAGACTGCCGGCACCGGGAGAAGACTGCTGAGCTACCGACAGCAATAGCAGAACTGCCGGCAGCACGGTCAAGTCCAAAAGCAGCAGGTTTGCCGGTAGATGCACACAGAAACAGCAAAGAGCCGGGAGAGGGTCTCCAAAGCAGAGAACGCCATCTCAAGGTGAAAGCTTCACTGGAACAATGCGTCACGGGTCGGAGGAACTGCCAGACACCGGTGAGTCTGCACAGAGATGTTGGGGACCGTGGGCATACCAACAGCCACTTGAAAAATTAAGAACTTTATTTGAATACCCACCAAGTAGAAAACAAAGACAGAACTTGCACAAATCCTTATGTTTGAGATGTCAGTATGCGGAAGATTGGAGCAAGTATTGCCACAAGCCAATGAATGCTAATGAAGGAATTAAAAGACAAAACTTGACCAAGTCTCCATATATGAAATAATAATATGGGGAAAATTGGAGCAAGTGTTACCAAAAGACTTTTGAAGAAGTTAAGAGGGTGAACTTGAACAAGTCTCCATATATGAGATGTCAATGTGGGAAAAGTTGGAACAAGTAGCCCCTCAAGCCAAGAAAGTATAGGCAGTGAAGGAATACAACTGTATTATACTAAGTGAGAATATTAAAAAGAAGAAATGGTGAAAGAAATACACCAGGCATTGAGAACGTGGGGAGAAGATACCTGGAAGGAGAGTGTACCAGGGGATCTACAGACCCCAGAAAGGGATTCCTGGCAGGGGAGTATTCCAGGAAATCCATTTAATATATACAGAGAATATGGACATTGTAGACAGATACCTGGCAGGCGAGTACACTAGGGGATCTGTACAAAACAGATGAAAGGAAGTCCTGGCGGACCAAGTACCAGGAAAGCTGAAATAAAAAAACAAAGTTAATATTTTGTAAAGATACCTTGCAGGAGAGTATACCAGAGAATATGAGAAATCTACTAAAAGCTTCCTGGCAGGGGAGTACACCAGGAGGATCTCCATACAAAGTTATTTGTTTTGAAAGAGAAATGTTTGCCATCATTGAGAAGTGGTTATTTGAAAGAGACTATTTTGCTATCATTAGGAAATGATTGTTTGAAAAAGACACTTGCCATCCTTGAGAAGTGAGTATTTAAAAGAGATATTTGTTGCCACCTTTAAGGAATCATTATTTGCAAGAGACACCTTTGCCATTCTACCCAAGACATCCAGTGAAAGGGAACTCTCCCTCTGGATCCAAGGATTATTTTGTTCGATTTATTTATTTGTTTTTTAACACTTTTTGCCAAACTTACATCAGAGACACTTTCCTTACACTTTTAGTTCATCTTTAGTGTGAGGGGCAGATGAATGTTTTGGACACAAGGACAGTGTATATGATTCTGACAACGAGAGACAGACTGATCTTCAGTTTCCTAGGTTAGGCACAGAGAGGCCTTTATCCAACCCTTTCATTCTGATGTCTGATGTTGAAAACACTACCAATTTGTGTCAGCCTCTCATTCCTGACCCCTCACATGTCACATCTGGCATCCTTGGTTCTCAGCAGTGCCAAGTGGGGCAGACACTGAGCTGCACTCTGCCCCCTGGTGGCTGAAAACGTCTTCAAACACAGATTGCTCATCTTAGATATATGTTCTCCAGTGCCATACATGGCAAGGAAAAACACCTTCAAAGCAGTGCCTTGCGATATCATGAATGGAAACAGTGGCATGGTGATGTCATACATAGAATGGTACCACTGCCTTGATGATTCCTTACAGAATTTTCTTTCTTCCAGTGTAGGAACTGCACGAGACACTCTGCTGTCTGGATCAGCTCTATGCAATCCTGCTGAGACAAGGCTTCCAATCAGATTCATTAAAGTTAAAAGTGATACAAGATAATTAGATAGGCAGTGCAGAGGCACAAAGATGCCCCCCTTGGTAAAGCAGCTGTTAAGCCACTGGACTTGGTGGAGCAATGTCTGATTTCTAACTGTACTAACAGGCACAATTCCTTTCCATTAACACAATTAAAAAGTGATTTTACTCTGAGACCAAGTTTACGGTTTTCTTGCTATCTTGGAAGTCTGGATGAGTCACTTCTATTAAAGAGCTCTCAGAGACACAAAGAAGGAGGAGCAGCAATGTGCTCATGTGCTGTGTGAGGACCTCCAGAAGCTCTTTGGTTGCCTAGCGGGACTATTGCAGAAACATGTACAAGGTGACAGTCAATGCTCTATATTGGTCTATCTCTTGGAATAAGTTGCTGTGGTTGGTCTTAGAGATGCAGAAATCAACATGGATTGTACAACTGTGCCTCACACTTAGTGGCCAGCAACATTCTTCTTCAGAGGCAGTTGCCAGTTTCCAAAGGATGTTCTTAGTTGGGTAAAGATTTGGGATGGTACAAACCTAAGAAAAAGTGGGAAAATCCCACATTCAACCCAAAATCACAATGGCATATGTAATGGGAAATGATTCTGAAAAAAGGCTTTGTCAGGGCACGGAGGCATACATTGCAGGAGAGGTATGATAACAGCAGAAGCATTCTTACCAACTAATCTAATTGCGGGTTAATATGTCTCAATTCATGCAGCTCTGCATTAAATGCAGGTTGTGCTTTCCCAGATGATTCCATGTACCATTGGACACTGGCTTCCCTTTCCAAAGGTATTACGATGCCCTCACAGGTGCACACACTTATCCAATTCTCGGTCCTGATGCTGCATAGCTATCTTTAAAGCCCAACAATCGGGTACAATGCAAGTAGCCAGGTAATGATAGTCGGACCCTCTGGGGATAGGGATGCTGTAGGACAAGCGTATATTTTGGCTCCATATATGATGGATGGGCAGGTGTCTAGACTTAACGCTCTTTTGATGACATTAAAAGCCTGTGGAATGGGCTCTGTTATGACAGCAGAAAAAGTATCCAATCCCTACCCAAACACAGACAATTCCATGGAGCAGTGACAGAGCAGGTAAACACAAGGCACCTGGAGAAGACCGGGCACATGTTCTGCAAGGAGAGATGTAATGCGCACACACAGTGGACGTAGGAAAATAGCTTGCTTTCATCACAATCACCAACTGTGACATGCACACACATATTCAGAAACATGTACCCATTCGTAGATACTAGATCGAACACATTTATCCAAACACTTACAGATACCAGAAGATACCACAAGCAAGACTGATAATCGAGCACTAACAGAAAACACAAAAACGCAGATCTACAGTCAAAGACAACAGAAGCAAATAAAGCATATACGATTTATAGACACAAGTAGGAAGGGCCCTATAAATAGACAGACACCAAGTTAGACAGATAAAGCCACAAATATACCGAATCAGAGATATTTCCAACCAGAAACCCTGGTCAAGAATCTATGAATTTTTCTATATGCTAGACTAACAAATATGCCCCAGGTATCAGCTTGTGGTCGATGCTAGTTCTCTTCATCTCAATATCCTTCACCATATCTTTTCTCTCCTGATCTTGACGGCCCTTTCACTTGTTATCTCTGGCGCAGAATACAAAATAACTATCTACCAGTGTCTCCTAAAATCTGATACAGATTACATGGACTCCATTGCGGCACCACAGATCTCTTCACCAATGACTGCATTCTCCAACCAAGTTAAAATTGTGGGGTCCTAGGGGAAGCGGACTTGAGCATGGTTAAAATTGTGGGGTCCTAGGGGAAGCGGACTTGAGCATGATAGCAAATATGGGGACAGTGATTCAAGGGACCTTTCCTGGTCACAAGTTGTACGTAGTTCGGTTTTTCATTGTGGTAGAAGAGCATCATACTGTTGTGAGATCTTTGATAAACTCAAAATTGTAGGTTAAAATGTTCTGTACATAAGTCTCCATTAACTGGAGCAAGTGCAAAGGGTCCAAAATGCAGAAGCCGCAGAAAAGATGCCTTAGAGGGCCAGCATGCCAAGTGTAATAAATACAACTGACCAAAGGGTTCTATGTGATTTCATCCCTGCAATTTCATTTTTGTTACATGACAAAAACACATTCCAGTGCGCCAATTCGGTCTATAATATAACTAGCCATCCATTTGATTGCAAGATAATATCTACATTTGTAAAACAAATGTCCACTTGCTTTTTGGGGATTTCCCTGTAGCGATCCTTAACTGGGGAGTCCACCCTGCACATGCTCAATCCTCCACTTTCCACATCACCCCCTCAATCTCTTCCTGCCATAGTCACTGCACCCTTACATCTGCATAACCATGCGCCTCAACATGCTGTCCATTTGCTCCCTACTGTACTCCAGGAAAGTCATTTACAAAACTCTCTGTACAGCCCACAGACCTTTCTATCAGAGTGGTCCACCATTCCTGGTCGACAAATGCATTCATTAACTTTCCTTGCGCACATCATTCATGTTCCAAGATTCAAAAAGCAACCTAAGTGTGGGCATCCCTCCTTCTACTAGTCTGCTGTCCTCAGGAACACCTTCCCAATGACAATTTGGCGAACTAAGCGTGCGTCGATTAAAAATATTTAATATTCCATGTAAAGAATTTGGTATACTTTGTTCTTTCAATCCTATAAGATGTGCGGCTGTTTTTTCTGATTCTGCGATTACAGTGGCAAGAAGCCACCACGCACCTGAGCGATAGGCAAACCAAATATAAGAACAGAACTTAATTCTACAGTACTGTCATACACAGCAAGGAACCACAGTCAATCAAAACCCCCTATAGACATTTAAAGGCAGGCTTTAGATGTAAAAACTCACAGGCACAGCCGATGCATAAGGACAAGCACAGCCTGTCACAGTTATGGACAGTCAGAAACCGAAATACAGAACCAGTCACAAAAACAACCCGAGACAGACACACACACAAACACACACAGACAGACAGGCACACACGAAGGCATGAACTTGCACAAACAACCAGTTATAGTCAGAAATGTAATTTGTAGGGGAATCCAGTCCCAAACACACAAAGCTGGACCATACAAACATCCCATTCTAAAACATACATGGCCAGACACTCCCACATACATTAAGTATCAAACACACTGAAACGGTCATAAGAACTCACTCATGGAGGGGCACTGTCAGACTCTCACCCATTCCCAAACGCAGCCAGCAGCTCAGACAAAGGCACAGATACAACCAGAATCATTTAAAGCCAAATGCAGTCCTAGTCACAGACACAGATAGCCAGGCACCAAAACGCTGGCCCCACTATCCATTAACGCAGCCAAAGACACTCAAATAAACAAATGGAAACACACACCCATCCAGAAGCTCATCCATACACCCAGAAGTGTAGAGTAAACCTCCCCATGCTCCCCCCAATCACACCACACAAACAGAATAAATCTATTCAGATGCTGTGTTGCTGACCTCTTCTGTCACAGACAGCCATACCCAGCTGGAGGCACATGTTTACATAGAATATAAGTGGCAAATATCCATCCTCAGAACTGGGAGTGAAGGTGAGCAGGACTTCTGAATGCCCTGCTCCATCTAGATCACAATTCTAGTTAAGCACTAAAGAGATGTGTCTGTTGGACTGGAAGAAGGAATGTGAACTCTAGCTTCTTAGTTAGCGGGCCTCTTTTGCCGAAAGGTCGACAAGGAAAGACCCAACAAATGAGTCGTCCAGAAGCACTTGACGAAGAGAAATCTTAGAAAGACAGCCTTTCATGCATACATTTGAATTATAAATTTAGATGCTTAATTCAGACAAGCTTTCTTGATGGGAGAACATCATGCACAAAAACAACATTGCCACCGCAGTCCAGGATTAACGAAGAGCATGAAAATACTCAAAAGGAAACAACCATTTCTCTGCACGTCCAGATGCCTCCTAAGCTTCCGAAGCAGTCCACACAGAACTTTCCTCGATTCACTTTTCATCTGTCTCTGTGACCACCTCTGCCCAAGGCGATGCATAAACACAACTACTACCACCTTTGGTCCAATGTCATCAGTAACAGATCCCGTTATAAAAAAAAGAAATTGGCTTCTTTAGCCTCCCCCACCAACTCCTCCACACCACCATGGGAGACAAAGCACTTTGCGTGTGCAGCACGCCATGTTTCCACAAACTAGTGAGTGACCTTCACCGATGGGACTACTCCTCGGAAAACAGTTCCCTAGGGTCATTTAGGGAAGTCCGTACCCAAATCAAGTCAAAAGTCTCACTATTATGTGGACCCCACACCATACTGAGGAAAATGCCACAAGGACATGGAATTGGGCTGGGGGTGAAGTGGAGGGTTGGAAGGAGGACGTGAGACAGGCACTCGACCCATGTTCAATTTCTGGCCCCAGAGCACTGGGCCACATTCTCTAGACAGGGAAGGTGAAGCAGCATTCAGGATGGTCTAAGCAGCTCCTGCAGGTGATGCCACTGTGCCTAACAGGAGGAAGAGGAAGGTTCCAGCGCCATGCCCTGCTAGGATCCGGCAGTGCAGGCATAAGAGTTCAGCCCCAGGGAGGGCTAGTGAGGCAAACCTCAGCTGCTGGTGGCAGGGCCTGGCTCGCTCTCTGGAGAGGGCACACATTCCTTGCTGAGTCGCACAATCTCCTGGGACAGCACCTCAAGATCCTGGAACGAAACAGAAGATAGAAAAACATCAGTAGGTCGACCTGTGGCAGAAACTCGAGCACACTGCTACTCTAAGCGCGTAGGTAAAGTAAATAGCACATTATGGACAACATGCTGCACAATTAAAAATGTATCAATGCAAAAAAGTAACCTTTATTCACATATACTTCTTGCAGGATTTGTATCTGTTTAGAATAAGGTGCTATGCATATTCCGCCATTTACTATAGAATCTATATAGAATATAGAATATTACAGTCGTTTCCTTCAGAGTGAAAGGTAGGGGTTTGGCAGGGGCGTTCCCATCACACTATTCGTGTGCTGGTGCCTATAATACCCTTCTGTGCCTACGCCCTCAGATTGTTTGTTTTCCATGCCAAATGGTGCAAGCGTTGTATGTGTAATTTGGAAGAAATTTGTTTTTTTAATCTTCCTCTAACGGAGGGGGACAGGCACATGTGATTCTGATTTGAAATGACTACTACTGAGGTAAGTAGCATTTGACTTCCTGTGCTTGTGAATCGGGGTTCAGGTCACTTGCTATGCATAGATTATTTAGCAGCACATTACTGTAGGTGGCTGTGCAGGTAGTACCACTGCAAACAGATTTTGCAAAACGCCGGTCCCACCTGTGCGTGCTTCGGCTTGCGTGTCTATACAATACGTCCTGTGAATGCATGTATTGACACCCATATTGCTGTCTTTCAGATGATGTCTAATGGTATATTATTTATATGGGGAGGATAGCGCAGTGGCAAAGTGCTCGCCTTGGAAACAAGACGACACGAAGCAACACAGGTTTGATTCCCGCGTCCCCACTTAGAAAACTCTGGGTATTAAGCGCATTATAAATACGTAACTAAGACATATTGATGTAACAGCGCCTCAATGCCCCCAGGCTTTGCAAGCGCTTTAAAAATGCAAATATATTAAAACAAAAACACATACATATTACACAGCCACGGTAGTAGCTGTGTAGTTATGGTTAAGTTGCTGTTTCCATAGGAAGAGCCCTTTTTGGGTGGCTTATAACTTTGCTCTCCCTGGACGAATCCTCACCAAACTTTGCAAAAAAAATATATGGGTCACTCTGAATTTTGGTGAGGTTTGGTCCGGGGGGGCAAAGTTATAGGGGGGGTCCCAAAACTTCTTTTTTCCCATAGACTGAATGGGGAAAAAACTTTGCTCACGCCTACAGGCCAAACCGCTGGACGGATTTTCCCCAAATTTGGACCAGGAGCAGCGGCTTGGTCCCGAAAGCGTGGTTTTGCTAATTTGGTGAAAATCCGTCCAGTAGTTTTTTTTAAAAAAAATGACCAAAAAGTAGGTCACAAAAATGAGTGATATCTATGTTCGGTCCGCGGACACACTTCCCTGTTAGCTCCGCGGACAGTGTCCTGATTGGCCAACCGGCTTTGGTCATGTCCGCGGACATGCAATGTGTTCGCTGATTGGACATTGAAGAGCGTGAAGCGCGTCAGATTTTCGGGAACGCCTGCCATCTTGGATTTGCAGACGTCCGCGGACAGCGCAGTGAATCTTGGTGGAAAAAATACTATTTAGTAGAGTGTGTTGGTTTGTAAAAGTGTTTGGGGAGGATGGGGGAGTAAGAGATGGATTAAATGTTGTATTTATTTAGGTGGTAGACCCCCCTGTTGTGTTCGCTTTTTCCGCGGACAACGCAGATGTTCTGAAATGTTCTAAATAAACGAAATGGGGCTGTTCTGAGGACACTACGCCTGTACGTATTGTTCGCAAGCAAGCTGAAAGTGTTCTAAGAACACTCGCGGTGTCCTGAAATGTTCGAAAATAAACGAAATGGGTGTGTTCTGAGGACGGTATGCCTGTCCGTACTGTTCGCAAGCAAGTTCAAATTGTTCTAAGAACACATGTTCGCAAGCTAGTTCAAATTGTTCTAAGAACACATGAAGTGTTCTGGGATGTTTGTAAATAAACGAAATGGGGGTGTTCTGAGGACACTACGCCTGTACGTATTGTTCGCAAGCAAGTTCAAATTGTTCTAAGAACACATGCAGTGTCCTGAAATGTTCGTCAATGGACAAAATGGGGGTGTTCTGAGGACGCTGTCCGTATTGTTCGCTTGCAAGATGAAAGTGTTCTTAGAACACATTATGTGTCCTGGGATGTTCGTAAATAAACAAAATGGGGGTCTCCTGAGGACGCTATGCCTGTCCGTACTGTTCGTAGGCAAGTTGAAACTGTTCTAAGAACACTCATCATGTCCGCGGACATTAAAAGTGCCAATATGGCATAGTTAAAATGTTTGATTCTATGGGTGTGATATGCTGCAGTGGTTGTGGCCAGGGCATAGAATCTTGGGAGCATGGCCATACGGCCAGGGCATAGAGTCTTGGGGAGGGCATAGAGCCATGCTCCCAAGACACTATGCCCTGGCCACAACCACCACAGCATATCACACCCATAGTGGCTTATAAATTTGGGATCCAAGAACAAATTTATAAGCAACGAAGTTATAAGCCACTATGGGTGTGATATGCTGTGGTGGTTGTGGGCAGGTCCTATAGTCTTGGGTGCATGGACAAGACCACATTTATAAGCACCAAAGTTATAAGTTACTATGGGTGTGATTTGCTGTGATGGTTGTACTTAATATAATTCAGTAAAAAAACTAGTTAAAGGGACGTTATGGTTAAGTTGCGCTACTAAAAACCTATGAAATTCAATGAAAAAACTTTGTTAAAGGGATGTTATGGTTCCAAGTAAAACCGAAAACCCATGAAATTCGCCAGTTATGGTAAGCTAAGCAACCATAACTCGCGCCACCACCGTGCACTGCTAAAACTAACACCCACGACATCAAAGATGACATCACAAATGTCATTGATGACATCACTGATGACATCACATGTCTGTCTCCCTCTTTTTTCCTTTACTGACACATCTAGGCCACATGGTTTTCTTCAGTAACAGTCAGTAACTAAAAATTGTAAATGTACTATATTTGTAGACTTATCCTTCAAGTATGTTCTTACAGTAATTCTCTTAGGGTCCACTCATATCATATGAAACATATGATATGAGTGGACCCTAATATCACCCTAGGGGAAGACACAAGCTTTTAAGACAGCAATCCTTTCTGTGCATGAAAATAATCAGTAGAGTTATCAGCACTTTCTGATAGTTCTGTTGTTTTTTTTTATTACTATACGATACCTTCCCTGTATATGTTCATATTTGTAGACATTGTACTCACACTACTTTCCTTAGGGTCCAGTCACATCATGTGATACATATACAGAGGGTAAATAGCAGCTTTGCAACAGAGCAATCATTTATTAGCATATAGATAATCAGTTAGGTTATGAATGGTTTCTGCTACTACTTCTGCTTTTTTGCTTACTTCACTTTCCCTGTATGTACACATATTTGTATGCGTTATTGTGTCTTTGTGTTTTGTCTTTAATAATGCAATTATGTAATACGTGGGTTTTATTAGCTACTTATTACATATTTCACAGTACACAAAAGTCTAATAAGAAAACATTTATCATTTCATTATTCAACATATCAACATTATGAATATTATATCTTCATCATATATGCTGCACGCAATGCCTAGGTTTCTGCATGAGTAGCTTAGTATACTCAATAGAAATTCATAATAGAATGCTATTTATATCAATGCATTGCTTAATGCACTCATTAGCTCATGATATTTATTCCAATGATCCTTGACACTTTTTTCTCACCATTATAATAAGAATGCCTTATACAGACATCATGCAAAGTAAATTCATATGTGATGTCATCAGTGATGTCATCAATGACATTTGTGATGTCATCTGTGATGTTGTGGGTGTTAGTCTTAGCAGTGCACGGTGGTGGCGCGAGTTATGGTTGCTTAGCTTACCATAACTTGCGAATTTCATGGGTTTTTCGGTTTTACTTGGAACCATAACGTCCCTTTAACAAAGTTTTTTCATTGAATTTCATAGGTTTTTAGTAGCGCAACTTAACCATAACGTCCCTTTAACGTTTTTTACTGGAAAAAAAAAAATAATAAAAAAAATATATATATATATATATATATATATAATACAAAAATATATATACCAATATAGCCACTTTGCCTGAGGCAGAGTGTGCCCTTAGTTTGTATTGGCTACTCTGTGTCATGTCTTGATGCAATGACCAATCCATCTGCCTTTGCTGGCCTTATTGACAGCTCCTTGCTACTACCCAACCCCCCTGCTGCAAATTAGATGAATAACTGATTTTCTTTTGGTTCAGTCCATATAGAACATGACTGCTCGTTCAGTCCATATAGAACATGACTGCTCGGCGAATGTCAAAAAAGTCGGTAAATCAATAGATTGGTTTATGTCAAATTTTGACATTTATTTTGTTGAGAAACGTGGGTGTGTTCTGAACACCAATTTATCTTTATGTATAGTCACTGACAGTTCTTCTATAGACAAAGTCTGCAGTTCGCTTATAGAAGTGATAGCCAAGAGGAAGGGAACTTTGCACATTAGATGTTTAAGTGCACATTTATGAATTGGTTCAAAGGGTGGGAGCATATTCAATATTATGCAATACCACATTTCAATCCTAACCAGGAACTTTTCTAGCCACTGGTTGATTCATTCTTATGACACCTTCCTTGAAAGAATTTCCACTGGCATTCAGCACCAAGAAACCTTGTGCTCTCAGGGGGTGTATGCTGCCAATGAATGCTGCAACATGTAATTTTATAGAGTTGTACACTAACCCTAAACCCAATAGATAGAGCACATACGTTAAATCATCTTTTGGCATGCACAATAGGAACGAGAAAGTGGTTAGCATATCAAATTACAAAATGTTTCCATTTATTGTAGTAACAACTGTGTGTGTTTTTGGTTTGCATGTATCCCTTAACATGTCCGTAAATATAGGAGGTAATTGCAAGTGTACACACTCTATGACTTCAGGATCCTTGCTGCCAAGATCACTGAATGTGGATTTGGGTGTGTTATCTGCTGCTGTTGCTGTGACAGAAGGTTGTACGATGGATGCAGCCTGAGAGATGATTTTTGCACCATTTGTAGTAGGTGAGGGCATTATGTTTGACATGGCCCAAAAAGGTGCAATCAGTATTACCATGGCCTGTTCCTCCACATGTTTTGTACCAGCAGTGGCGTTGGGGAAAAAGAGTACGCAAATACCCGTGACCAGGGAATTCACAGAGCATTCCACACATCCTAGTTGTGAGTATCTGGAGGCACAAGTGCAGGATTTTGCATTTATATATGTTGCAAAGAAGTCTATACCTGGAGTTGCCCACACCTTGGGAATGTTGGTTTGAGTGTGCATGTGCTGAGTTACCATGCACATTCCTGGTTGACCTGGGAGTCTACCAAGTAATTCTCTGTTCCCGGCACATGTTGGCATAATAAGCAGATGTCCCTCTGGATGCATCAGTGCCAAATCTGTTGAGCCACTTGCGATAGAGTTAGTGAATGTACCACCCTGCTTGCTGAGATAAAACATGGGGGTTGTGTTGTACGTCTGTACCAGCACACCTTTGCTGGCCAATAGTGACCGCAAACGGAGTAGTACTTTTTGGACTGCCATGAGTTCCAGAACATTGATGTGCAATTGAATATCCTCAGCCGTCTATTTCCCTTGGACTGAGAGCTCCTTTAAACTAGCCCGCCTACCCAGCATGGATGCGTACTTGAGATCGTTACTTGCACTGGGGGACTTGAGAAATGGCATCCCTTTAACATTTATTTGAATTCCACTAATGCAGTTTCCATGAACCTGCTTGAAACTACCACTAGATCCTCCCAGTGCCCTCTCACCTGTGACCATTTCACACTGAGCCACTCTTGCACTGGTCTCATGTGTAGTCATACATGTGGTATCAGGTAAATGCATGATGCCATCCTTCCCATTACTCACTTAACTTTTCTTACAGTTATCGATTGAGACAGCTGACAATAGGAAAACATTGTGTGGAGAGCCCTGATCCTCTCTTTGGAGGGAATGGATTTAGCTTCTTTGGTGTTTATTACTGCTCCCAAGAACTGTAATACGTGGAGAGGAATAAGGTTAGATTGGGGGACGTCAATTGAGACGCCAAAATGATGCAGTAGGTGAATTCTGCTTGAAGTATGACTGACACACGGTTTGATTTTGCTCAGTGTTTTTAGCCAGTCGTCTTGGTAGGGACACACATGCCCTGTGCGTAGAAGGCAAGCCACGACTGCCAATACTTTTGTGAATACACATGGTGCCAATATTATCTCAAATGGAAGAACTTTGAATTGATAATACTTGAAGGCCACCTTGAACCTGAGCAATTTGCAATGCTTTGTGTACATGAAAATATGAATGTATCTCCAATGTGGTCGTGTAATATCCTCTTTGAAAAAGTAGAATTACCTCTTTTGTTCATCTTAAATTTTGGAGCCTTGATATGTTTGTAGCTCGTAGGTCCAGCACTGGGCAAATCTTCGGGTCCTTCTTGGGTACTGGGAAATACGTCCAACGGATTCCTGTTTTGTGTAATCTTGCTGGGACCATTCAAAGGCCTCCTCTTATTTTACGAACTCTGACACCTCCTGCAGTAGAAGTATTGAATGATCTGTCGTCGAGTGACCATTCCTTGGGACGTTGATAGCTGTAGTTCGAAATTCAATGCAGTAACCGAATTCCACTGTGTTCAACACCAATTGATCCGAGGTTACGTTTTTTCCATTCATGAAGAAACCTCTTTATTCTCCCCCCCCTCCCTCCCTCATCGTAGTTGCATGGGAAAGCATAAGAAAGGAGGCATTGTTTTTTAGTTTTTTCAAAATAGGTTCACCCCTGGAGGCACTACCTCTGGCTAGATCTCTAGCTCTTCAGACCCCTTTGAAATGTTCCTGGAAACCCTGGGATTGTTATTGAGTTTTCTGGTACTGAGAACACAAGCTTTGGGTGGTTTGAAATTCCTGATAAGGAGTGGTGTAGCTTTGTGCTTGTTGCCGCCTATAACCGCTGTGTGTACTCTCCTGGCCCCTACGTGTGAATGTTCTCCCTGAAATTTGGCTTAAAGTCTTTAGCGTCTCATGGTCCTGTTTCACCTTTTTGAGTGTTTCGTCAATGGATTTCCTAAACAATAGCTCTCCATCTCTCGAGTTTATTAATAGGAGTCGCCTACATATCGATTTTAAAACTGACAAGTCTGAGCCAGGAGTATTTGTTTTAGGACCACTGCACCTGCCAATTGTCTGCATCAGGGATGTTTTTAATTACATTTATCCAAAAGGTCTGGCAGCCCCTCTACCAAGAACAAACACGGCCAAACAACCTGCTCTCTGAGTAGGGTCCCATTCGGGAGAGTCTACAGCCATGTTTTAGCTCACTGTACCTTTCACAGAGGAGAAATATCCCTTTGCTATCCGTCTGGTCCCACCCATTTGTACAGTCCAGCACCGAAATGTTAGGTAATTCTCCTCTGAACAAGAGTATCAAAAGCAACCCCAAACATGTGTTTCAGCCTTGTTGGGCTTCCTCCGTGAGGTGAACCTATGCCTCTCAAAGCACAGTGAGCAAAGGGTCCACGTCTGGATAGAACAGGTTATTTGGCCGTGTTCGTTCTTGGTAGACGGGCTCACAGACTTTTTTTTGTGTTTTTAATTATCCCTCTTTAATAATGGTCTGATCTTTTAGCCTTTAAGCTTTCTGGGAATTCATCAATTAACTGTTGCATCGCATCCCATTGAGACCTAGAATATTGACTGACAATTGCAGTTGCTTTAGCGATACACACATTGTACGCTGCTGTGGTGGACATCTGTTTCCCCATTAGAACAAGTATTTTGCTTTTCCTTTCCATTGGGCCCTCGGAGAAGGTCGCTGGAGCTCTACAGCATTTCAGTGCTGTGGTAATTACCATTAAGTCACTTATTAATTGTTCCCATATTACTAATGGATCTGCTTGCAAAGGTTTATACTTCCTCCGAACAGGAGTACTTTTACGGGGCATTGGCATACTTGATCTAAAAACATTTGACGTTTTCAATTTGACAGAATTATTTTGATTATTTTTCTGGTTAAATTAAATAAATATATGGGGAGGGGTAAAGGAATAGGTTAAGGTGGGGGAGATAGGGGGGGTGGAGGGTGAGTTGCGGGTCGACTAAAAAATTGACCAAATAGGTAAAATTGGAAAAGGTCAAATATTTTCGACCAAGTAGACCTAAACCCTTTCACGGCAGTTATTGTTGCAGGACATTTCAGAGATCTGAAGGCGACTCCTGAAAGATTCCATGAGTGGGTCATAGTGTGCCAATTGCTTTTATTCTTCTAAAATGTCCTCTATAAAATTCTTCCCTTCTAGGCTTGGCTGGGTGTTAATGCAGAAGCATGTTTTTCCTTTTTTTAGTACTGCCCCATAGGAACATTGGCCCTCGGATGGTGAGTTAAAAGGAAGGGGTACTGCATTTTCCAGAGATGACACTGGGAGATTGTGGGGTTCCTCGTTGTCCACATTCCTATTGTTTGGGCTGGTACCAAGTTAAAGGGTGACATCTTCAACATTCTCCTTGATCGGGAGGATAGTTCAGGGGCAACGTGCTCGTCTTGGATGCAAGATGAATACAGAGCAACTGTCATGAACCACCGATCCCGGCCCTTCTGGACTTCGTGGTCCATGATGCACCGCAACATCAGGTCGGCGATCCTCCCAACATGGCTGACAGCATGAAAACGCTGCTCTCTAGTGTCCACGTGCAACACGCTGCTTCCTAGAAAATAGGCACGCCCCCACGGCTCTGTGCGTCTCAACGCTACTGATCCGAGTTGTTCGGCGTGTGTATCGTTTCTGTCTATCCCCCAGTTACCTACCCTTTCCTCCTTCCTGGAATCCCTTCTTTTCCTGCCTCGCTTCGGTAAGGCCATTCTCCCTTTCATCCCAGAATCCGTCTCGTGCTCGGTGCCACGGGCTCCCCGGCACCCACTGAGCATTGGACATCAGTTTCCCTTCCTTCCTGGATTCCTCTGCGGTAACTTCCCTGGATACTCAACGCAATCTGCTTAAGGCAGTCGGCACTCCTCACACTGGAACCCGAAGATTCGCGTCCCTTGCTGTACAAGTCCCGATCAGTGAGGAAGAAGGAAGGAGTTCACAAGAAGACTGCAATGAAGGACAAACAAGTGAGAAAGAGGGAAGGGTGTGACAGCAACTCAGGTTCGGTCCCCGGGTCTGTGCTTGGAAACCTCTGGGTGTTAAGCATGTTATAAATAACCTATCATATCATATATTGTGGGTCATATAGTGATTTTTTTGAAAAAAAAGATTCAAATGACAAAACATTCGAAAACAAAAAGTTCCAAAAGAAAAAGCTGTGACAAGCTATATTTAACATGAAAACATGCATTTCTTTCTAAAGCAATCCATCGACAATAGACATGGACTGGTTTCAATTGAAATGCACTTTCACATGTTAAAAGTAGCATTTCAATGCTTTTCTTGTAACGTTAAAACGTTACATGGAGCTGTCCAGTGCTGAAATTACACCACTGGCCAGCCCCTTGTAACGTTTCAATGTTTCGTGTATATTGTGGGGGATCCCCCTCCCAGCCCCCCACGCCACCCCCATCCCCCAACCCAAACCCTAGCCCCAACCCTAACCCTAATGTAACCCTTAAACTAACCCAAATCACAACCCTAACCCTATTTTAACACTTACACTAACCCAAACCCTAACCCCAAACCCAACCGTAACCCTAACCCCAACCCTAAACCCCAACCCTAAACACTAATCCTAGCCCCAACCTAGTCATTTAAAAAAAAAAATCGATATGATAATCTAATTCTTTTTTAAAAAATGACTTAGAAAAAAATGACTTTTCGACAGAAAGTATTCACAAAGTTTGTTTTCGAAACTTTGTGTTTCAAAAAAATGACTGGATACCGGGTCATAGGTGTGTCTTCAGTGATGAGGTGTCGCTACCTGATGTGACATTTCCTATATTCAATTCGCCTATTTTTGTGCTTTCATCAGCATGTCCATAGTAGCTAGCAGTTTCATAAAAGCATGCTCCTGCCATGAATGCATGCTTTCCTCCATGTGTGTGTCAAAAAGGCCTTATTAATTCACGTCTGCATAATCCTCTTTTACCTCTTCCTCTATGGCTTCACAATAATATATTATTGTCCTGGAACGCATAACACTTTGCATCGTCTCTGCAGCTGAGCTTTCTCTCTGACAGAGGTTTTAACAATACCATCGCTGTTGCATGAAAAACCTATTGTGTGTATGTTCTTGAGGTGCTGGTGATGCACATCAGGCATGGCCTTGCTTGCATGTAGCGAGTACCTGTGATTCAGTGGTTAACATGTTTTTGACTTTATGACTCCACTCATCAGAGGCCAGGCCTTGCTTGCACATAGTTTGGACATGGGATTTGGCGTCCAACATGGTTTGATTTCATAACTCTGCTTAGGTGTTTCCACATCTTGTTTGTCACCACCATGGTTTTTCTTTTGTTTTGCAGTATGATCTTTACCATGCTTTGTTTTGTGTTTTTTGGCATTGTATTTTTTGCAGCCATGTTTTGAATGCTCATTTGTATCTTTTGGACTCTGCGTGCTGTGTGGGTTATTGGCGTAGAAACTTGTTTCAGTTTGCTGGGCGTGGACTGTTCGAACCCTTGCAACCTGCCCTTATGTGTTTCGCAGCTCTTTTCTCAGTACAGTGTTACGTTTCCCTTTGACAAGGTACACAGCTTAGTCTGCTTGGGAAATTGCTTCACCCCTGTATTTCTAGTCTCCTTTTGACCGGTGAGTGTGGCCTCCCCTCAGCCTTGTACCCAAAGCAATGCAGATTGCTAAGATTCAAGGCAGCCTTCAAGCATTACCAATGCAAAGTTCTTCCAGTTGAGATAATATTGGCACCATGTGTATTCACAAACGTATTGGCAGCGGTGGCTTGACTTCTACGCAGACAAGGCATGTGTGTCGACGATTGACTAAAAACACAGAGCAATATCAAACAGTGTCTTAGTCACACTCTAAGCATAATTCACCTACTGCATCATTTCGGACTCTCAATTAATGTTCCAAATCTAAGCTTATTCCCTTCCAGGTCAGTTAGATTATTTAGATTTCTGGCATGGACATAAACCTTATGAATTTCGAGATATTTGCATTTTAAGATCTATCTATATATATATCACCATTGTGATGATGAAGCCAGAAAATGCAGTCATTATGAGGACCCATGAGCAAAATATTTTTCTCTAACAGTTTCTGCAGTCTATATTTTAAGAATTTCAGGGGTGCAAATTACGTACCTTCCTTAGCCATGTTCAGCAAAATGTGTGACACCTGGACGTTTTATTCTGGAAGGGGATAGAGAAAGTGCTCCAAAAACCTGATGTGGTAGTGGCAAGAGCGTGGAGCAGATTTCTGAGGAAATAAATGCTGAAAATACCCAAAGTGCTATGGAAACATCTTGAAAAGCTCACAGAGCCACAAAGGATTTCCGGTCACCAGACTTGTGGTGAAGAATCCGAAGATGGCTGCTTGAGGTGGAGCTAAGGCATAGCCACCTCTATTGGTCCAGAAGAAAAGGATCAAAAAGGAGACACATAGGCGGTAGTATAAAGGCCAGCTAGTAATGTATGTGCAATGTATTGCTCCAATATACACTATGTACCTGTAATGCTTGTGACTAGAACATGGCGCCTGTGTGAAGTACGTCCCGAGCCATAATGGACATTTGCTCCAGGCATCAGTGGAAGCTGCACTTTATGTGAACTCTTTTCGTATTATTCCACTGGTAAACATGTTTTCAGCGCTGCTTATTGCTTATATTATGCTGCATTGCTCCAAGGACACGTTGGAGAGAAGATGCATGCATAGGTTAAAATGAGCCAATGCCAGCTGGTACCTGATAACGTTGTTATGGAATTTGCTAAAGCGGTTTTCTTGAGAAAGGGAAGAGATTTACCTCTTGCGGTTACCGTGGGTCACTCTGGCTGGGGGCTCATGAGAACTGTCAACAGGTAGAGATTTGGAATGCCAGAAAGTTCTGAAAAAGGCCATCACACGTTTGCGGATGGCCTAAAATGAAGCGCGCTAGATCAGGCAGACAGAAAGCTTAACTGGAAGGTGGAAGCATCACTCCAGGCACATTGATGCAAAAGATCTCTCTGCCTGCCTGTTTTTGGTAGAT
Source organism: Ambystoma mexicanum (assembly GCF_040938575.1). Lineage (NCBI taxonomy): Eukaryota > Metazoa > Chordata > Amphibia > Caudata > Ambystomatidae > Ambystoma > Ambystoma mexicanum. Next base: position 1,219,949,079 of record NC_090923.1, read on the forward strand.
TTTCAGGGAGTGTTGGCGAGATGAAGGTGTGCCCTGCAGCTGTATCAACGGTGATGTATTTTATTTAGACTTCTTTTATTCATGTATTAATTTACTATTCTTGTTGTCTTTATTCATTTATATATGCTTTTGGTGAACAAAGAGACCTTATAAGAGCCATTTTATAATCTAGCTGAGCGTGTGTGTGTGTGTATGTGTGTGTGTGTGTGTAGATATTTGCCCTTCAGCATCCAAAGTTTTTCCATTCAGTGTACTGGGGAGAAAAATATATATATAGCTGTGCACTCTGTGGAAAAGCAAAACAGTACGGGGGATACCCAGCTAGATGACTGGGAATAATTCAAGCATGTGAATTTATGAAAGATCCAATGCTGGAAAAGTAAATCTCGTACAAGTGCGCTAGTATACGGCTCAAAACGCCCAAAGGCAGCACTGACTTTTATGTCTGTTTTCCTATGTAAATAAAATGCTTAGGCGATGTAAATTGCATACATATTGGAAATGTAAAACTCTTGTTAATGTAAAACACCTCTTATATGTATTGAAAACTCACATCTTATCGAAGCTCACATCTTAAAGTATAGGAGGCAAACAGGAAATGCGCAGAATGAATGTACATCTTGTATACAAACTATACACATATGTGCACAGGATGTACATTTTGTACATGTACACCAATATTTGTATGAAAACTCTCATTAAAGTAAGGACTGACTTTGATGTCAATGTTCAAATGTACATCAGACCCATAGGAGATTTAAATTGTTTACATGTAATAACTGTACAACTCTTTTATACCTCCTCTGTGTTTAACGTGAGTTTTCATACACATCGGAGGTGTATAGGACATGTGAATTTTATAACTTTATACCAAACACTCATAGGTTACTTATACACCATACATGTGCATGCCAAACACACAGCAAACACTAATATGCACTTACAACACACACACTTATGACACACACGCTTACGGCACAAGGAACACGTTACTTACATGTAACTAATGTTCTCCAGCATGAGTCTTGCATGGATTCACAAGTTCATAAATATTCCCTGTCGTCAGGCTGAGAATCCTTGGTAAAATTAAAGCAGTTTAGCTTTAAGCCAAAAACCTCTTGTTGCGTGTATTGCCTTATCAGTGTCACTTTGGGTCATACTGATCCAGCCAATGACACTCATCCTCCTGAGCTCCACCCCTGGTGGCCATCTTGAGATTTGGTAGCTCAGGTAAAGTGGCAGTATGAGGACATTTTCAAATGAAAAAAGAACACCGCGGAAAAGAGCAAAGTGAAAATCTTCGTATCGCCGTAAATGTCAAGTGAAGCAATATTTAATAAGACACCACGTTATGGTGAACAATTTGCTGACATCGCTTACACTGATGACGGTTTAGTACATAAAAAACAAAATCAAACGCGTATACTTACATTTTATAAAGCGTTGCTTGGAATGGTTTTGATATCGGCAATCATGCGACAGATCATGCGGGAGCAGGTCTCCAGGAAATCGTAAACAGAAACGAAAAGAGCTTGGAAGGGTGCGTGCAAAAACGAAATGATCAGTGGCGTGAAAACTAGTTCGAGAAACAGGTAAGATCAGCTAACGTAAAGGTAAGTAAAAGTATTACATTTACAATTAAATCGGTTTACAGCAATGAAAAATAAACGTATATAATGCAGATGTATATAAAAGTGGGGATATTGATGCATTAGCAAGTAAGCGTGCACAAAAACGAATAATAAAGCAGTTTCCAAAACTACAGAAAGCGATAGAAATATAAGTGCGCATGCGCCAAAATGAAAAATAATGCAGTTTCTAAGACTTCAAAATACTATATACTGACGGAGCGAGAGAAAATGCAAAATACTATATACTGAGGGAAGGAGAGAAAATAACAAAGCATTTTCCATGACTGCGCAAGACTTTTAAAATGAGTGAACGAACGTGCGAAAATAAATAAAGCTTGAAATATGTGGGCAAAGCCATGTACATGAATTTTAAAGCAATCCCATGACTGCAATAGACGATGGAAATGTATGAGCAGATGCACAAAAATGGAAAATAATCTAGTCTATACGTGCGAGCGATCGGAAAAGAATCAAGGAAACATTCTGCACGGGCAACTATCGAACAAACAGCCCATAAGAACTTTCATTTCTGAAATGTTTGGGGTATTTCCCAGTATGTACCAAGAACGGCCAGAGAGTGGAAGGAGGGAGGGTTTGCATGCAAGACCCATGCTGAAGAACAGGAGTTACAGTTAAGTAACTTGCTCCTTTTTCCAGCATGGGATCTTGCATGGTTTCATATGCTCATGAATACGATTACACAGCATTACATATACAGAACCACGCGAGGTGGCAAGGCTCAGAAGCAATACACTTACCCCTGGAGCAGACTCACCTCAGACAAACAAGTTGCGCAGCACTGCTTGGCCGACCCAGGACTCCTTCCTGGAATCCCTGTCGACACAGTAGAATCTTGTGAAGGTGTGGGTAGACCTCCACGTAGCAGCCCTGCAGATGTCGAACAGGGGAACACCATAGAGAAACGCTGTAGTCGCTGCAATGGCTCTGGTGGAATGGGCTCTTGGCCAGCCTGGATGTGGTCTGTTGGCCAGACGAGGGGAATGCATGGTACAGCTGGAGAGCCACCTGGAAATGGAAGCCTTAGACAGGGCCTTCCCATGTTCCACAGGTCCAAAACTGACGAAACGTTGAGAAGTCTTTCGAAAGTCCTTTGTGCGTTCAACATAAAACGTCAGGGCACGCGCAACGTCCAGCGAATGCAATGACCTTTCAGCAGGCAAAGTCAGATTTCAGAAGAAAACTGGTAGAACCATAGGCCTGTTTAGATGTATGTGTGACAGAACCTTTGCCATGAAGGAAGGATGAGTCTGCAAAACCACCCTAGTGGAATTGAAGGACAAATATGGAGGTTTACAGTAGAGAGCTTGTAACTCCCCCACCCGCCTGGCCGAGGTGATTGCCACCTCGGCCAGGCGGGTTGGGAGGAAACATGAGACTTCTTGAAAGTCATGGAGAAGCCCAATCTCTTCAGTCCAAGCTGAGAAACCCAAGCTGTGGAAGGAAACGTGAGGCTTCTTGAAGGTCATAGAGAAGCCCAAACTGTGCAACAAGCTGCATTTTCAGTACAAATGTGCATCGCAGCATTCACCAACTGCGGCATCAAGGAGCTAGGCAGAGAAAGAGTGCTAAAATAGCAGGAAAAAAGAGAGAAACCACATATGAATTAGTCTGACGGAAAAAGGAGAGTCTTCAGCTGTCGTCGGAAGGCAAGATGGTCCTGAACCTGATGCAAAGAGAGGGGAAGAAGATTCCACAACTTTGCAGCGGAGACTGAAAACGACCGACCTCTGAAACGGGCACATGGAATACGGGGGACGAGAATGCAGCAAGAGAAGGACGAGCGAAGGGAACGAGAGGGAGTGTAATGTATAAATTTGGCTTGAAGATAAAGAGGTCCCTTCTTATAGAAAGCACAGTGGACGATACACAAATATTTAAAATCCGCCATGCTAGTAATGGGTAACCAATGCAGAGCATTCAGGGTGGCAGTGGCCGGGGAGAACCGAGGGGCCCCCAGAGCCAGGCAAGCCGCAAAGTACAGGGAGTTGCAGTAATCCAGAGAGCCAGAAATAAGAGAAGAAACAACCATAGAGTGAAGAGAGACCGGGAGAAAAGGAAGAACTTTCCGAAGAACACAAAGTTTAAAATGTACAGCGTGGCATACTGCACTCACCAGGGGAAGAAGTGAAAGAGAGGAAGACGGCTTAACCCCTCCATAATCTGAAGTTCATTTATACTTTCCATGCTTGCTTTCCCAAGCAGGGAGTTGCAGTAATCGAGCATCGGTAGGACGATAGCCCAGACCAGCTTTTTTCGCGTTTTTTCTCCAAGACCAACGGACAAATCTGTCTTAGGACTCTGAGGTAGTAATTTGAGTTCTTGACAGTATAGTTAAACTGGGTGTCGGCGTTGAGCGTGGCCTCCATATATGTACCAAGAGTTTTAACCTTTCTGATCACGGGTACAAGGTACATCTATGCTATATTCCTGTGCCAGACTTATCATAGGCATGCTTCGACCCATATACCATGAGCTCAGTTTTACTGGCATTTAAACAAAGCCAGATTGAGGTCATCCAGCTTTTAATGAGCAAGCACATTTTTATTAAACTTTCCTTGGTCAACAGCATAGTCCCCACTGAGTTCCAGAGAGAGCTGAAAATCATCTGCGTAATTTGCAGAGAAAACCCACAATCTCTCAATTTCCTCATAAGTGGATGGATATAAATGTTAAAAATGGATGGGGACAGACAAGTCCCCCACCCCCTTGCAGGACACCACACAGGATTGGCTGGGAATCTGAGGAGGCATCTCCCCAATGGACTCTGGAACTACGGCCGCAGAGAAATGATTCCATCCATGTCACAGCTTCCTGTGAGAAACCACTGATATCGGTCAGCCTACGCAGCAGTCGTCTTTTATGGTCATTGAGGCTGAAAGCTGCTGATAGATCTAATAAAATCAGTCATCCTGAACCATTCCTTTCCAAGGCTGAGAGCACATGGGTTTGGAGATCTAGCAACATACTTTCGGTCCCATCGGCACACCGAAAGACAGACTGTTTATTATGGAGAAGGCCATGGGGTTGCATTGTATGGTGGCCACTTTGTCAATTACCCTAAGAAGAAAAGGGGTGTTAGTAATGGGCCTGAGGTTGGTAGGATCCTTCGGATCTAGCCCTTGTTTTTTCACGAGGGGGGGGTGACCACCACATCCTTGATAGTCGCAGGGATCAGACAATGTGCAAAGGAAGCATTGATAAATCTACGAAGAAACAAAGCAAATAAGTCATAATGCTCAAGAATAGGTTTTGCAGGTAGCAAAACTCCTGGACAGCTAGTGGGGTGCATGTCTTAATATTATAACAACCTCATTATCTGTAACCTCGGAGAAGAGAAACAAGGGTGGGGAGTTTTTTGTTGTTTGTCTGTTTCCTCCAATACTTTCAAGAATGTCCAGGGAGTCTAGCTGATCCAGGTCTTTCTGTATTCTGACATGCGCTAATCTGATTTTATCTGCAAATGCTTTTTGAACCTTAACACAATCATCTTTGTCCGGATTAATGGTTTGGGTTCTGGGCATTAGGTTTTTCCCAGATCCTGAACAACTTAAAGAGCTCTTTAGTTTTGTTAGGAACAAGTTACTTACCTGTAACTGTTGTTCTCCAGCATGGGTCTGGCATGGATTCACATGCTCATGAATAATCCCCGTCGTCAGGCTGGGAATCCTCGGCAAAGAAATAATCAGTATCAGTTTCGTTTCTGATCTGCCTTTCTTAGTAGTAACCAATCACTGATCTCTGGGTCATACTGCCCACAGCCAATGACTGCCCTCTCCCTAAGCCCCGCCCCCGGCAGCCATCCTCAGATTTGGTAGCACGCCAAGAGGCAGTATGACCAAGTGAAGAGCCGCAGAGGGGTAGGTGGGAGGGTTCGTATGTGAATCCATGCCAGACCCATGCTTGAGAACAACAGTTACAGGTAAGTAACTTGTTCCTTCTCCAGCATGGGGTCTGGCATGGATTCACATGCTCATGAATAAAAGAATACATAGCAGTATACACATGCACAACCACGGGAGGTGGCAACAGGCTCAACATTAAGCAATACAACAACTCAACATTAAGCATCTCTTACCTCCTCACCAGGCTCACCTTAGGCGAACAGGTTGTGCAGCACTGCTTGGCCGACCCTAGACTCCTCCCTGGAGTCCCGATCAACGCAGTAGAATCTTGTGAAGGTGTGCGTTGACCTCCACGTAGCAGCCCTGCAGATGTCCAGCAGGGGCACACCAGACAAGAACGCCATGGTAGCAGCTATCGCTCTGGTCGAATGGGCTCTCGGACGGCCGGGCAGCGGTCGGTTTGCCAACCGGTGACAATGCATAATGCAGCCGGAGAGCCATCTGGAAATAGAAGTCTTCGAGAGAGCCTTCCCTTGATTCACAGACCCAAAGTTCACAAACTGTTGTGACGTCTTCCGAAAACTCTTTGTACGGTCCACGTAGAACTTCAGTGCTCTAGCTACATCCAGCGAGTGCAAAGTCCTCTCGGCCGGCGTCGAAGGCGACGGAAAGAATACTGGTAATGCCAAGGGCTCATTGAGGTGGCAGTCCGACGGCACCTTGGGCATGAAGGAGGGGTGCGTCCTCAGCACCACCCTCGTGTCATGAAAAGTCAAGTATGGAGGCTTGCAAGATAGGGCCTGAATCTCTCCCACTCGTCGTGCAGAGGTGATAGCCACGAGGAACGCTGTCTTCCATGACAGGAACTTCAAAGGCGCCGAATGCATAGGCTGGAATGGGGCCCCCATGAGCCTGGTCAGCACCACATTAAGTTCCCACGCCGGGGCAGGGGCCTTCACCGGTGGGAATGATCGGAATAGTCCCTTCATAAATTCCTTTACCAGGCGATGAGACCACAAGGACGCCCGTCCCGTAGTCCTGGTATATCGGGAGATGGCAGCCAGATGTATTTTTATGGAGGCGTGAGCCAGTCCAGCTTTGGCCAGCGACAGTAAGTACGGCAGCACTTGAAGGGCCGTAATCCGCAGAGGGTTAATCTTCTGTGCACGGCACCAGACAGAGAAACTCTTCCATTTATGACCGTAACACTTGAGAGTTGAGGACGCCCTGGCCTTTGCAAGAACCTCTCTGCAATCAGCCGGGATATCGTACCCTCCAAACTCTAGTGCTGTAGGAGCCAGGCCTGCAAGTTCATTGACTGTGGGTCGTGGTGTAGAATAGCGCCTCCTTCTCTGGAGAGAAGATCCGCGTCTGCCGGCAGCCTGACTGGCGGGGACGTTGACAAGTCCTGAAGGTCCGGGAACCAGATCTGCCTCGGCCACGCCGGTGCGATGAGGATCATCCTGCAACTGGACTTCTTGAGCTGGTTCATGAGGCGGAGCAGCAGCGGCAATGGAGGGAACGCGTATAGAAACAGGCCGTCCCAAGGGAATGAGAAAGCACCGCCCATGCTCCTCGGCTGGGGGAACCTGCTGGCGAACCTCTGGCACTTGGAGTTCGCCGCCGTCGCGAACAAGTCGATCTGGGCTTTGCCCCATCGTCGAAAGAGTCGATTCACTTCATCCTGGCGCAGTTCCCACTCGTGGCACGAGCGTAGCTCCCTGCTGAGTGAGTCGGCGATGGTGTTTTTTATTCCTGCCAGGTGGAAGGGAACCAGAAACATCCCCTGGGCGACGGCCCAGCGCCACAGATCCTGGGCCTCCTTGGAAAGTGCTGGGGATCTGGTGCCCCCCTGCTTCCGTATGTAGAACATTGTGGTGGTGTTGTCGGTGAAGATCCTCACCACTTTGTCCCTGAGGGACGGGAGGAACGACTTGAGCGCCCAGAACACTGCACGGAGCTCCAAGATGTTGATGTGAAGAGACCTCTCCTCCGGGAGCCAAAGGCCTCTTGCATGGAGATCTCCGGTGTGGGCCCCCCAACCCTCCAGAGAGGCGTCCGTAGTTACCGTCTCCTGAAACGCCGGGGGTTGAAAGTCTGTGCCCGTCGTGAGGTGAGCCCGGGTGCCCCACCATAGGATCGCCCGACGGAACTCCTCGTCGAGGGGATCCTGTCCTCGAAGCATCCCCCTGCCTGAAACCAGCGGGCGTCGAGGAACTCCTGCAGCGGACGCATCCGAAGTCTGCAAAGGGGTACAAGGTAGATGCATGAGGACATCATCCCGAGAAGGGACTTGATGGACCTCACCCTGGTCACGTCCGTGGCTAACAGTTGCCGTACCTTGCCCAGGATGGTATTGGTCCTCTCCTGAGAAGGGGAGGCCAATTGCTCCACTGTATCGAGCTTCGCCCCCCAAAAACAGTGCTACTTGCGACGGAACCAGGTGGGATTTGGGGTAGTTGATGGAGAACCCCATCTCCGTGAGCAACCGGACGGTCCTCGCCGTATGATCGACGGCGAGTTCCCTTGACCTTGCCCGGATTAGCCAGTCGTCCAGGTAGGGGTAGACGTGGATCCCCTGCAGGCACAGCCGCGCCGCCACTGGTGCCAGGCACTTGGTGAAAACCCTGGGTGCCGACTTTAATCCGAACGGTAGGGCTCTGAATTGGTAGTGGTGTCCTTGAACCACGAACCTGAGGAACTTCCTGTGCCTTCTTAGAATGGGGATGTGGAAGTAAGCATCCTCCAGGTCCAGCGACGATAGGAAGTCGCCTTCCTCCAGCTGTACCAGCACGTGCTGGAGGGTGACCATCCTGAATTTCTGTGCCTTGATGTACTTGTTTAAGCGGCGCAGGTCCAGGATGGGGCGCCAACCGCCTCTCTTCTTCCTGACGAGGAAGTACCTTGAGTACACTCCGGAGCCCCGGAGCCTTCTGGGGACGAGCTCGATGGCACCTTTCTTGAGCATCGCCCTTACCTCCAACAGCAGTTGAGGGACTTGATTTTCCTGGCCACGCGAGGAATGCGAGGGCACTTCTTTTGGAATTCCAGAGAGTGCCCATTGGCCAGGGTGTCCAACACCCAACGGTCGGTGGAGATGGACTCCCACACGCCGATGAACTTCGTCAGCCGGCCTCCCACCGGGGTGCTTCAGTGGGGGCCCAACAACACGGCTGGGTCATTCTTGCTTGGAGGTGGCCTTGCCGCCTTGGCCTCCTTGGCGACGACGGCGGGAACCCCCTTGTTTTCCGTGACCTCTGTAGGCCTCCTGGGAAGAGGAGCGGGCCGCCTGGCGGTAGGTGGAGGAGCCACCGCTGGATCCTTTGGAGGCACCCTGTCTGCCGCCAGAGATACGAAAGGGCCGTCGCTGCTGAAGCACCCCAAGGGCCCGGACCGTCTCCGAGTCGGTCTTGATGGCCTGTAGAGACTCATCCACTGCCTTACCAAAGAGGTTGTTGCCGTCGAACGGCTTGTCCGACACTCTGGTCTGGATGTCCTGGCGAAGGTCTGTCACCTTGAGCCATCCTCGTCGTCGGAGGCAAACTCCGTTGCCCAGTTGGCGAAATCCGGTATCGGCAATGACCGTTGCCACCATAATGGCGTGATCCGACGCCACCTCACCCTCCTGCAGAATCTCTAGGGCCTCTGCCCTTTTGTCATCCGGCAGGAAATCTAGCAGGGGAGCTATCTTAAACCGGAGCTCCCTGTCGTAGCGGGCCACGGTCGCTAAGGCATTGGCCGCCTTAATCGTCGTCGCCGCCGACGAGATGACTCGTCGTCCCATAGAGTCCAACTTCTTACCCTCGCTGTGCGGCGGGGAGGTGGAAGTTGAAGCCACCACGCCCGCTGCCGAGACGACCGAGTCCGGCGTGGGCTGGGCCCTGAGGCACAAGGGGGCGGCATCGGGGACTCGGTACTTCTTCTCGTACCTGTCCCTCTTGGCGGGTGTCGTGGCAGGGTTCTTGAGGACAGCAAGCCCCTCGTCCCAGATGTCATCGAGTAAAGGCACCGCGAGGACCGTCTTCCTCTTAGCCTCTTGTCGCTGGTACAGAAACCCCTCCTCTTTCTGTTCTTCAGGGCAGAGTTGGAAGAGCTCGGATGCCCTGGTTATCATGGCGTGGAAAGAGCCAACCTTGTCGGCTGGGGACGCCCGCGGGGGAGGAGACGACGGGATGTCCGCTGTGTCATCGCCGCCGTCGTCGTCCGTCCCCGTCGCCGTATCCTCTCCCGGCGAGGGGGATGAGGGGTCCGCCGGTCTCGCAGGCACGAAGGGCAGAGCAGGGTGGACTCTCCTCCGCTTTTTCGGAGGGCTTGCCGACGGGCCTGGTTCTGGCTCCTCCGTCGGGGTGCGTGGTAATCTCGTCCTTATCTCGGTACATAAGGATTGGATTGCCAACAAAATGGCCGTCGAGCTATCCTGTGGCTCGGGCAATGGCTGCGACGGACGGGATGGCCGTTCCCGTGGGCCCTGTTCGTCGTCCTCGTCGCTCTCATCGATCACGTCAGTAGGGACCGTCCCCCGGGATCGAACCTTCTCGAACCTCTCGTTGAGGTTTATGAACCTCTCGTTGAGGCCGTTGAGGCCCCTCTCGGTCTCCACCAGTTCCTCCTCAGAGGCTGATTCCGAGCCTGTAACGGCCACCGGCCCCCCCCCTCTTTTTCAGCCGGGGGCTTCACAGGGGTCTTAGAGATGGGCTGGAAAGAGGATTCCCTCCGCGGCGGCAGGGATACTCTGGGCCCAGAGGCCGTTTCCATTGGCGTAGTCTCAGCCGGCTCCGCCGGGGTCGCAGAGACCACTTCGGTAGAGGCTTTAACCGGGTGGATCAAGGCCCTCACCACCTTAGGTGCGTCCTGGGCCTTCGCCTTGGGGGGAGGGTCAACGCCTCACTCCTCCTTCTAGATCGACCGGGTCCGCTCCAGCGGCCTACCCGGGTTCTCGGACTTCCTCTTCCCTCGACCCAGAGCGCTGGCTCATGGTCGAACGTGCCGGGGAAGTAGCGCCCTGCTTGGCAACCGAAGAGCCTGACCTTTCGGTGCTCCCGGAGCCCACGGACTCGCGGTGCTTGGCCTTCTGTTGGGCCCCCGTCGCCGGGGCGCCCTCAAAGGACTTAGAAGCCCGCTCAGACTTCTTCTTCGCCTTCTCACTTGCTGTGCCCTTCTCCAGCAAGGTGGCGAGGCGGGAACGAGGATCTTGTTTGGTCCGTTCCGAAAGGTTCTTGCAGAATGCACAGTCCTTCTCCACGTGAGTCTTGTCCCCATGGAGGCAGTAGAGACATCGCAAATGCTCATCCTCCTTGAAAACGTTATATAATCTGCACCCAGGGCAGTTCCTGAACAGCTTGGATCCGGGCGTCGAGCTCCCTTTGTCCTGGGCCATGTCTTGAGGTAGGCCGAAGATCTTCCGGAATCCTCCAATAAGTGTAAACTCGACGAAAACTTCACCCTTGAAGGGCGTAGAAGAATTCCGAAACGGGTCCCCGTTATCGGAAGTAGAAACGGTGGAGCTTGAGGCTCGATGAAACCGAAAAAATGAGAAATTCTCCTGAAAAAAACATGAAAATGCAGTAAAAAACTTGAGAGCTAAACACGAGGACTCCCAACACTTGAGTGTGCGGTAAAAATCTGAGGATGGCTGCCAGGGACGGGGCTTAGGGAGAGGACAGTCATTGGCTGGGGGCAGTATGACCCAGAGATCAGTGATTGGTTACTACTAAGAAAGACAGATCAGAAACGAAACTGATACTGATTTTTTCTTTACCGAGGATTCCCAGCCTGACGACGGGGAATATTCATGAGCATGTGAATCCATGCTAGACCCCATGCTGGAGAACTTGCTTTTGTAATTTGTTCATTATAGTAGTTTTGTTTTGCCTCCTGTATCTTGAGTCTGTATTCTCTTTCCCTTAGTTTCCAATCCTCCTTGTTCTTGAGTACTTTGTCCTTCAGCCAGTTATGTTCAGCCTGTCTGTTCTTTTGTTTAAGCAAGGTGAGTTCCGGAGTAAACCAATTATGGTGAGTGGGGCATTCCCCGACACTTCTGAGCTTAATCAGGGCAATCCTGTTGAACAATAATTCGATTTATGTGTTCTAACTCTTTACTAAAGAGTTAGAAGAGTCTTTGTCCATAGTATTGGACATCAAGTTACTCAAACATTTGGCCAGGTCAGCGGCCTTAATTGTTCAGTAATTTCTTCTGAAAACCTTACGTGGTACCTAATGATTGTGGGAGAAGGATTCTGGGAGTTCCACTAAGCTTGTGAGAAAGAAACGCTTCGACCATACACAAGATGTAGTGGTCACATCAGTCAGACAGATATTACCACTTGCCAGCAAATCTAGGGTATTGCCCTTTATGTGTGAGGGAGCAGAATTATGTACAGAGATGTTCATATTGTTCAAAGATTGTTCCAGGTCCATGGCTCTCGTATCTCTTGGGTCTCCTTTCCATAAATTTAAATCCCCCAGGAGAATTACAGAGCAGTTCGTTTTCTGCATGGGGGATAAAAAAAAATATTTTCATTAAACAAAGGCATTTCACCAAGCAGTATAAGGTTAATGCTGTTATGATTTGGCGTAATTGAATTGTGTAGGTTTTCACATCCGTCACAATCCCCTTTAGCCTTGTACATGTCAAGGTGGTTGTTACAGATGATAGTGACGCCACTCCCATGTCCAAGTGTCTGGTTTTTACCGAAAAAGGCATAGCCTCGGTGGGTCGCCTGCTCTATTATGGGACCATGCGAGTCAACTAGCCAGGTTTCTGTAAAACCCATAATGTCAGTATTATTTTCTAATACGTAATCATGTACATCAATAGTATGCTTAACTATAGACCTTGTGTTTAGGATGGCTAATTTAAGGAATCCCGTCTTGACAGCATACCGTCCTGAGCGTGGCTCAGTGATCACATGCAATTGCTTTTGCACGACATCTCGGGTGTCCTTAGAATCCTGAGTGAAACCCATATCCCCTGTCCTGCACAGGTAATCCATATTAGGAACAACCAGACCTGGGGGACCCTTAGAAATCGAGGTAAGGGCCGACATAGTTGCACTGGGATGCGGGGGGAGGGTGGAGACACTTGGTTGTGCATGCTGGGATGGAAGCAGCCTTCAAATGGGGGCTGATTGATGAACTATGTTGAAAACACAGCGCTACAGCCTCTTGTTTAGCCTGACACAGAGTTTCCTTACGTGAAAGACATTCAGTCCTACCTTGACCGAACACCTGTTGTTCTCTACACGAGGCATCAGACATCACAACTAAGTCCATGAGCAAAGCAGCGATGCGTACTATCGTGGACTAGCGTAGACTAGCTTGCCCCAGACACGCTGGCGCTGACGCGCCTGAAAATTGTCTAAGGAGGCACGAGGACTACAAGACCACGGGGGCTTGTGGTCTCAGCGCGGGACAGTTGTGGGGGAGCACGGGTCATTAATTGACTAAAAGCAGCCCCTGGAAAAACAGAGCCGCTTGATGTCAAAGTATGTTCCTCCAAAAAGGTACTATTTCATGGTGCGAAGGCAGAACATTTCAACAATTCATAATTTTTAAAATAACGAACTAAAATTCAATTCGAGGTGCTTTCAATCTGGCGGTAATTGTGCAAAAGGTGCAGAGTCTAATCTTAAGTGCAATAAATCTCAGAACAGCTCATCTAAAACAGGCTACTGATGTCACCGTTCAATAATCTTTTACACGCTCTGGGGGTACCCAACAGAGACCTTTGAGTGAGCACCCACGTGGCCCCGGACCACTCTGTATCTGGTACCTATCTTGGTTTCATTAAGTTCAATCGCACACAAGTTCTTTGTTCATACAATGTTGCCACTTGCAAACTTGAGCATAACACAGTCCGGTCTGCTATCGGTTTCTCCCGACTCACCGGCTTTGCTGAACTCGTTGGTGTTGCTTTGCTGTTGGAATCATGGACAGTACCACAGTGGCAATCGCTTTTCCCCGCCTTGGCTATCAAAGCGGAGGGACCTGTGTACCTTTGACACAAGCTACACTGTTCGTCAGCTGTAATTCCTGGTCTTCTATTTCTCTTCCTCGAGGCTTCTTGAAAGTCACGATCCTTTCTTGAAAAGGGCAAGGGTAATTCCCTCCTTGTCGTCCTCTGGATCGCTGCCTTTCTTCTTGGTTTGAACCGCCATCCCAGAATACCTGCTTCCTCGAGCGTTTCGCCTTGCTCAGAATGTGCTTTTGTGCTTTGCTTTTTATCCGTGTGGGGACTTGTGATGTAAGTCAGGTGTCTGTAGTTATCAGCAACTGCCTGACCCTTATGTTGGGACATAAGGTTCTGTGCTCTGGTGTTAGTCCGTCGTCTCTCACGATTAACTGCCCGTGAGAAATTGTTTGCGTCAGGAAAAGGAGGGCGCGGCAGGGGGGCTGAGTTTCTAGATATCCTACCTGGTATGATGGGGAAAATGTGTCATAAGGAAGGGTATACCACTTCTCACCCTTTGATGTCCCACTTCCACTCCCCAAGGAACCCCCATTCAGGTGATCCTCATGCACTGGGCCACCCCCAGGACCTGGATCCAATAGCGATGGCCATGTCCAGGTCATCTGGATGATAAATCTATGGGGACTAGTGGGTGAGACACCTTCAGGTTCTCACATACACTTCCTACATCCGATGTAGCCGCATCTGCTTCACAGGGGAACTGGGAAAGGAAATCTACATTCCCTTCGTCTTTACCTTTTCGGGGTTCCACAGTGAAACAGTAAGGCTGCAGGTCTAAGAACCATCACATGACACAAGGGTTGGAGTCTTGTCGTTGGCTAATCCAAACTAGTGGAGAATGGGCCGTGATAAGTGTGAACTTTCTTCCTAAGAGGTAGTATCTAAGGTGGATAATGGCCCACTTGATGGCAAGGTCCTCTAATTCCAGCACAGAGTAATTATTTTCATGTGGGGAAAGTTTGCGACTCGTGAACAAGATGGGATGTTCTAATCCATTGCAGCCTTGTGATAGGATTTCTCCTAACCCTGTACGGGAGGCGTCCGTTTGCAATACAAATTCCTTTGAGAAATCTACTACCTTAAGGATTGGGTTCTGGCACAGGGTATATTTTAAGGTGTTGTAACATACATCATCCTCGTCAGGCCAATGAAGTTTTTGGGGTTCGGCGTTCTTAAGTTTATCGGTCAGCCTAGCTGCTTTGTCTGAAAGGTTTGGGATAAACCTACAGTGATACCATATTAACCTTAGAAAGGTTCTGAGATCTCTTTTAGTTTTAGGTGTAGGGGTATCTAAGAGAGCTTTCACTTTCTTATGTTGAGGTTGTACATTGCCATTACGTACAAAGAAGCCGAGGTATTTCACGGCTGACTGGGCCAGTCTGCATTTGGATGGATTAGCAGTTAGACCGGCCTCTCTGAGGACTCTCATAAAAGTAAAAGAATGGAAAAGGTGGTACACCCAGGTTTTACTATAAATGATATCGTCAATATAAGCTCCACAGAAATCAGAGTAGGGCTGCAATATTTTGTCCATGAGAAGTTGGAAAGTGGCTGGAGCGCCGCGTCTGTCGGCTGCAATCTGCACACGGCTTAAATCCAGAGGCCTTTGATGGAGTTGGCATGGCATCGGAGCACAATATTTAACTCGACAAGCATGTTCCCGATTAGAGAACAGAGTGCTCAGAAAAGAAACTGAGGTCATCATGATGCCACTATATATATACTGGCCGTGGCATCAGATCCAGTGTGGGCTACGTAGAGGCGTCAGATGAAGCTGATGAGGAGCCGCGCTGCGCCCCCTGGCAGCGGAAAGGTTTCCAGAAAACAGCTACGCTGGGACAGGGATATCAAAGATGAGGAATCTGTGGGAGGAAAGAATCCATTAGAAACCCATCTATGAAATAAAAGTTCTGGTTAATTTACTAAAAAGAGGTGCCCATACATGCATTCAGTAATCGAGGGTCCAGCTGCCTCAAGATCTGGCAGGTGGGGGCACGATTCTGTTGCTGTTTTGGAGAGTTCTATCAGCACATTTCAGTACCTTCCACACGTTTTCAAGCACATTTTTTGTTTTCTTTTGCCCGTTCCAGCATCAATAGAACTCAGGTCATTGTTGGGGAAAAAGGGAGTTACACATTTATTTGGCCAAAGTGCAAGTTTTGTTACCAGTTTATAATGCATGAGTTTTTGCCAAAAGTATTTACAGTTGAATTCCCTGCTTGGAGGGAGTGATGTCATCTGGCACAAGTGAGCAATTCACTGCTAAGATTTCTGCAATATGATGGAATGAAACCCTTAGAACCTATGACCCACCCTATGCTACCGGCCCACTTTCTTTGATACTGGCGTCACTTCAGATGGTTTGAACGAACAGCCATCACAAGGCCAGTCTATGTGCAGGTAAAAAGAAGCAGCAACACGGGGCTGGAAGACCTTACGACCCCCATCACCCTATCCCCACGGAAGCACTGTTACCCCCTCCAGCCTTTCCAAAGATCCTCATGGTCAGGGTCCTGCGCTCAAAAGCCTCCGAGAAGAGCATCCCACTAACAAAAATGATTGTTTAATTGTCCCTCAAACCCTTTAAAGGAGAGTTTCCCAGAGGCAGGAATCTGTTTGGGGCATCTGTCTCTGGTAAAGGAGCGATGAGACAACAGTGTCTGTTGAGGCAGAATCGAGGATGCCGCATAACTAACGCCACTGAAGGATCCACAGGCACACAAGGCCCAGCATCTCACGAGCAGGAGTAGAAACGCACTGTGCTAGACCCAAGGGCTGAGGGTGTGGTGCTGTTATGCAGGGCCGGGAATATAGGTTAGACTCCAATGCCTATTGAAGGACGAATGGGCAAAGTAAACAGCATGTCGTGGTTGTTCCGTGCCATGAAACCTTTCAATAACCCACTTCCAGACAACCTTTGGGTGTAAGACTTTGAGAGAAGCAGAGCTGTTAGTGTCATGGCCCGGCTCCAGACACCAAATACAGTGCCAGTTTGGATCCTACACGGACATCTGCCGCTTGCAATCCTTCCTTGCTTTAGGGAGTCATTATTATAGGTGCAAAAAACAAAATGCCAAGCAAGGAGTAGTTGTTCCAGTTCTGAGTACACAGAAATAAAATAACTCGGTTTGAGGGATCATGCAGCTCAGCCTATGTAGCTTTGACATCACTTCTAGTGCCAACGAGGCCCGCAATGCCACCATGACGGAGCTGGTGGCAGCTGTGCTGCGTCACTTTCTGACTGTGAAAAAGTCCATCAGTGTGAGAAAGATATCCGTTTGGAAATCTACTATGGAGTTAATCATCTCAGAATAGTGCAGTTATATCAGAAAATGTGCAATGCCTGTCCAGGTGAGCTGGATTAAATGGTGCATATGTGCACGTGAACAATTAAGCGGTAGAAGATGTTTTCCTATAAGAACGGACACATTAGCCATGACAGGGAAATTGCTGGGATGGATATATTTCTAAATGTTAAAAGCTTAAACAGGTAACTTGCTGTTTTAAAAGCAACCTTTTCTCCAAATGATTCCTAGAGATGTTAGGAGGTTGGGGTTATGCTGGTGCCCTTCACAACCCTTGCTCTATAAGCCTCTGAAGCGCCCAATTTTTAAACACAAAATGGAAACTTGTGTCTAATATAGTGGGTGAAAACAGCGGTCGACCCCGAAGCCAGGCAAAGTTTTAACTGCTGAAAGTTAAACCAAACAGTGTGGAACTGGCTTCGCCAGCCCCAGCGTAGGCGGTGAGAGAAGGGTCTTCACGCTGTCAAAGGTAGTCCTACAGAGAGTCCCAAGGGCACTTCACTCGACCTTTGTATTTAAAATCAATGTAGCCGATTTACCATTCATGCTCTCACTTTCACTCTCCCGTGCCGGGCTGACCTTTCCTTTTGGAAGTCAGAGTTACCCATTAAGGTGGGTGTGTTAATGAGGCGAGGAGAGACCGTTAGAAAGGACTGACTGCTGGCAGCAGACTAGCCATGTACGCCATCAAGGGGCACAACAAACAACTTACACCAAGCACCGACAGAGCGCACTGGGTTGTGTCGCACGATGACAAAATGTGATACACATAGGAGAACACAAGATGAAGGGATGGTAGCGTACCACCGATGTGCGGCACAGTGACAACACCGCAGACCGCACAGACAGAAGGCGCATCCAGCTACATGGCACACACAATAAAGCATCAAAGCTGCCTCGTCGGCAGCTGCTTAAACGTCCCCTAACCATGCAACAGCTGTCATTACAATTACTCATCACCTAAAAAGGAACAGTTGCAGGGCTAAGTGGAGCAAATGATGTGCAGACCCTGCAATTATATGTACCGACATTACTGGAAGTGACATCACAGGGAGTAAAAACACTCTTTCCGTCATGGAACGTTACATTAAGAGACGTTACCATGAGTGTCCCAAGAAACCCATAACTGGTGTGCAAAATATGAATAGTCACTATTATATAAAGAGCAACACTATAGACTATTAAACTATGATTAAAGTTGTTTTTAAATAACGGACAGTGGGAGGGCGCTAGAGAGCCCAGCCAAGATGGCCGTGAGCTCCCACACCTCCTAAATCCGGAGATTATCCTGCAGGTTTCTGACTAGCACGACACCTGAGACACGGTTCAATGCCGGGGGAAACCATTGCCCATGTCGGAGTAAAGTTTGAGACTGAACAGGGCTCGAGCAACAGAGATACGGACTGCTGCGCCATAGCATGAGCTGCAGCGGCCCATTAGAGAGGGAGGAGGCTTCGAGGGCGAAGCACTGCTGCTTATTATCTGAGGCAAGAGCTACTTACACCAAAGCCGGAGCGAGCCTGCGACAGTGGTGAGAACCGAAGGACGGAGAGAAGCCGACTCGGAGCGAGCAACGGGGTGAACGGCCCCAGTTCACTGCGGATAACGGCGTGGACTCTGGAGTGCGTTGGGCGGCCAGCGGATATCTGAAGACTCGGTCCAGAGACCCGAGGAACCCGGAGACAGCCAGACAAGCTCAGTGTCGGCTGCATGAGTACACTTCCCTGCGAACACTGGCAAAGTCTCCCGACCACGTCGGGGGACCAGAAGAGACCTTGGAACACCGCCGGGGCCCAGAGGGGTTTGGGGTCGGCCCACGCGACCTGGGCACATAGTGGGACCACCCCCCATCCTGCAAGTAGTGGTCAGGCTCCATGGCTCTGCATTTAGGAGCGGGGCCGAGACTGAGGGGCAGCTGATCGAAAACACTTGGAACAGCAGCCCGACACGCTGGGTGAAGGTGAATTTAAAAAGAGGCCCTGCGGGAGCAACCACTTATACGGAGGCATTTGTGGAAAAGAATAACGTGAGTAACATTCAAAATCACGCAAACACGGACCTGAGTCACTGCCAGGGCACTTGAGACACTGGGAGCTGCTGGCATCAAATACGGGAGACGTGGGAGCTTGCCACCTCACACCCACTGGGCGAAGGACCTGGATCTGCCGGAGAGAGTTGGGTGAAACCTGCCAGTCACAAAAGAGGTGACATAGCAGCTGTACTTGCCGCAGAGCGTGTGGGCCCCACCGCATAAATAAGGCTTGGAGGTGCTGTTTACAAGGAGGAGACCCCTTGTGGAGGATCCTTGCAATCCCCCCCACTCACCACTTAATAAACAATCTCGGGAACAATACTGGAAAGCTCCCCCCGTGGAAAGTACAACAGCGGCAGCAACAGAGAATAAAAGGTGGCACCTGGCTTGCAGACAGAGACCGAAGGGCAGTACTCGTGTCAAGGTAACTTGTGCAATCCCAGGACTGAGTGTGGGGTACCAGCAAGCATGACCGGCGCGGGGGGCTGGGCTGTGTGGGACTGATTGAATGGTGGGAAAGACAGCGGCGGGGAGTGGTCTGTCAACGTTTGCCCTGTGGCAAGCCTGCCTGGATGAGCATAGAGCCCCCTTCCCCCGACTGGATTGAGGTGCCCTGTAGGCACATTAGAGCCAGAGGCCCATCAAACGTGGAACAGAGATCCGGATGGTAAAAGACTGTTCTGGGAGCTGCTGAGGGGAAGTGGGTGCCCGCATGACAACTAGAGGAGGGTCAGACCAACGAAGGTCACCAGACACTGTGCACAATACTCATATTACACAGCCTAAAAGTGCCTAAAATGTCAAAATCAAGTAAAGGAGGCAAACAGTCCAAATTACACTTTGACACACCCTCTCAAACAAAAAATGATAAACCAATGGAGGGATCTCCAGACGGACTACCCCAGCCCGGTTACCAGGACCCCGCCGGGGCGTTTCAGGACATTAAAGAAATGTTTAACCAGCTGCAAAGTAGTACACAGTCCCTGGATGGGAAGATGGACATCCTCACCTGTAAGTTCGATCACATGCAGGTTCGACTCTGCAAGCACGGGAAAAGGCTAGACGAGGTGGAGGGGCGAATGTCCAACGTGAAGGATGAGTCAACATCCACGGCCAGAGACATGACGCTGGTGAAACGAGCCCTGAAAGAGCTGGCTGATAAACAGGAGGACTGGGAGACGAGGTCCAGAAGGAATAACCTGAGAATAATTGGGGTGCCCAAGTCAGTGGAGCAGAGAAATATGGAATCTCTGATAGAGGAGATACTGCGGGAGGCATCGTGGTCAGAAGATTTTTCAGCAGTATTCATAGTGGAAAGAGCGCACAGAGTGCCAAGTGGGAAGAGGCCGATCCCCGGGGCCGCGCCACATCTGATTATAGCCAGTGTTCTAAACTACCGGGACAGAGATCTTGCTCTCCGTAAGGAAGGGGACTGTGCCCTACAGGGGTGACATGATAAGGCTGTTCCTAGACTTCACAGACAAGGTACAACCCTCCAGGAGAACATATCTTGAAGTCAAGAAACAACTGCGGGAGAGGGACATCCGTTACACCATGCCGTTTCCCGTCAAGCCACGGATCGCACATGAGGGACAAGCAATCTTTTTCCAAACCCTGCAGGAAAACGCCACCTTTCTGGATCTACAACTGAGGAATCCCAGACAGCGCAGGAATAATAATGGGTGAACTGGAATTCGGAGCATCTCCACCTTCGGCATTGACGGCTACATAAGATACAGGGGACTAGTTAACTGAGGGCAGTCGGACCACAAATGTATGATGGCAGAGGGGTGCTGGTGGCTGCGCTCCTGGCTACCCCTCATGCGAAAGCTTGAGTTCTGTATGGGGGATGAGGGTGGGATGATACTGATGAGTTGGGACAGTCCGTGTAGGGGAGGAGGTGGGGGGTCAGCATACTGATGGATTGGGGTTGTCAGTGGGGGTGGGGGGGATGCAAGGGAAGGAGGGGAGATCTGGGTGCTGACAAATTGGAGTTGTTAGTTGGGGTGGCAGGGGAGGAGGTGTCGTGTGGGGTTTGAATTTAATGATACAGCTGAAACAGAGTAACCACTCAGAATCGACAATTGGGAAACACGAGTGCAGTTGGCTGGAGGGCTAAGATTTTCAGAAAGTATAGGGCGCTGTCGCTGAGCAAGCAAAATGATGGTGACACTTAACTGCATTACCTGGAATGTAAGAGGGCTGAACTGCCCATCCAAATGCCATAGTGTCCTGCTATATTTACAGCGACACCACGTGGGGATAGCTTTTTTTTTTTTTACAAGAGACCCACTTAACAAAGGTGATTGAATCTAGATTTGGGGACAGCTGGGGATGTCACAGATGCTTCGCTTCCTACTCATCGTATGCTAGGGGGTATGCTTTCTTGTGCATAGCTCTGTTGGGTTTCGTCGGATCAGTTTGGCTGAACACAGAGAGGGGAGGGGGCTCATAGTGCAGGGGACCATACAAGGCAAACAATACACTCTGGTCAATTACTATGGTCCGAATCAGGATAGTGTGGAGGCACTGGACTGGATTGAGATTCAACTGGGGAAAATCCCACCTGGGGAGATCATTTGGGCTGGGGATTTTAACACAGTTATGAACCAGGCTCTGCACCATACCAGGGACGGCCCTTGTCCGGTGACTAAGGGGTCGAACAAGATACAGGGTATGTGTCTCACATGGGAGGTGGCGGATGTGTAGAGGGTCAGTAATTTGAAGGGCACGACAATACACACACCACTCCTCAGTCCATAACTCGGCTTCAGGGCTGGACTTTCTCCTGGTCTGGCACACGTTGCTGGACAGGGTCACAGGAGTGATGATACTCGCCCGCACACTGTCAGACCATGCCCCCATGCAGATATCCGTGGATCTGGCTGACCAGGAGACAGAGAGACCCCCGTGGGTGTTTAAAAGTGAGGGTCTCACAGACGAACTGTTCCGGGATGCCCTGTCAGAGGCAACTGATGTATTCTTTGAAACTAATGCAGGTTCAGTGGAGTCAGATGCGATTCCCCGGGAGAGCTTTAAATGTGTAATAAGAAGACAATGTATATCTAAGGAATAAGGGATATTACGACAAATTAGAAGAGAGCTGACCGATAAGGAGGAATGTATTTAAACACTACAGTCAGCAGCACCCACGCCATCATGTATAGATCAGGCTGAGATTCTGGAACACTTGCAAGACTTTGATGAGCTAGCACAGAGTGAAGCCAAATTCATTTGTGGGAAGAAAGCGATGCAGCAATATGGGGAGGGGCAGAAACCGGGCAGACTGTTGGCCAGAGCGTCCAAACTGAACAACCTCAAGGGCCGAGTCATGTCAATAGCAGACAAGCCCAGGTGGACAAGTTTGTAGACTCGGAGATAGTCTGAGAGTTTTTCATATTTTAAAACTGGTTGTACTCCTCCCAGTCTCCGGCCTCCCAACAGGAAATAGAGGAAAATCTGGAACGGGTGGCCCTCCACTGGTGTACCAATGAGCAGAGTGCTATTAAGGCTCTCCTGTTTAGGAAGTCCCCCGGTCTCGATAGGTTCACTGCCGACTTTTATAAACATTATGCAGATAATCTGGGGCCACACCTTTTAAAAATGTATCAACAGAGTTTGAATGATGGGCAATTACCTGAGTCCCTGAGGGAGGCGGTGCTGTTCAAACCGGATAAAAACGCAAAATGACTGCTCTTCCTACCGGCGGATCTCTCTCATTAATTTAGATGATAAAATATTGGCAAAAATACTGGCATCCCGGCTAGCACCCTTAAGGCGCATAATGGTGAGAGCAGACAAGTCAGGCTTTATCCCGGGGCGCTCCACCTCTCAGGGGCTACGGAGAATGCTCAGATTGATCTTCGTGGTGCATCAGGAGACCCTGATAGTGGCAGCACTCTTGGACCCCACCAAAGCGTTCGACTCCATTGGAGTGGCCATTTGTGTTTACGGTGCTGAGGCGGATGGTGCTTGGGGACCACGGACCACTTTATAAGACTGGTGTCATTATTGTACACGTGACTGGCCGTGCGGGTGAATGGACAGCCCACGTCAAACATATCGTTGTAGAGGGGCGAGCGAAACGGGTGTCCCTTCTCCCCCCTACTGTTCGCTCTAGCAATAGAGCCATTGGCAGAGAACATTAGAGACACCCATCTACACCAGGGGGGTCCGGCTGTACAACCACAAATTATAAGTTACTCACCGTAGTGACTAACGTACTCTTAGTCCTTAGTCCCCTTTCTTCCATACTGCATGGGCGTCCCTTCCAAGGGATGGGAGACAGAGCCTTTTATACCAGAAAAAAACATTTTTCCCCCTTTAAATTTAGAGGCGCTCGGGGGTGCGGCCCTGGGAGCATGCGCTGCCCTGACTCCGCCCCCCAGCGCCACACCTCAGTCCCCATAGATGCGTCGACAATAGATTAATATTGCCTAATGACACCTGTTTTATTAGGGGGGGAGGATATTGGGACGTATGGAGGAAAGGGGACTAAGGAGTCACTACGGTGAGTAGCTTATAAAGACCCTTACGTCCCGTTCCCTTTTCTCCATACTGCATGGGCGATTACAACTGAATGTAGCCGCAGGGTGGAGAGGAGATCCTCTTTAAGTAAACAGGTTTCTGAGAACCGCCTGTCTGAAAGCCGCGTCCGATCTTGCAATGGCATCCAAAAAGTAATGCTTGCAGAAAGCGGAAGGGGCGGCCCAGGTGGCCGCCCTGCTTTTGACCTGCCAGGGGACATGCCGCTGGAAGGCAATGGCAGTTGCCTTGGCTCTGAACGCATGGGCATGCATGTTGGCCGGAAGTGGCTTATCCTGTCCCTCGTAAGCGTCTTTGATGGCCGAGACCATCCACCGGGCTATGGAGGCCTTGGATGCCTGATACCCCGGTCTTGAGCCTCCAAAGGTGATAGAGCGTCCGACTTGCTGAAGCCCTTAGTCCTGTCCAAGTAGAATTTTAGTGCCCGCCTGACATCCAGGCAGTGCAGGACTCTCTGTGCCTCATCCTTGGGATCAGCAAATAACGTAGGGCGCACTATATCTACATTCAGATGGAACGCGGACGGCACCTTTGGCAGGAATGCTTGGTGTGTCCGGAGGATTACCTTGTTCCTGTGAAAAGTAGTGTATGATTCTGAGGCGACCAGTGCCTGGATTTCACTGATTCTGCGAGCCGAGGTGAGGCCTACTAACAAGGCAGTCTTGATGGTGACCAACCTGATGTCCTCGGATGCCATAGGCTCAAATGGTTTGTGCGCCAGAGCGCCCAGTACTATGTTGAGGTCCCACACAGGGTGCGTGTGGCCTCTTGATGGGCAGGAAGAGCCTGGCTAGACCCGTCAGGCGTTTCTTGACAATTGGGTTGGAAGTGGAAAAGCTCTCCTCTTCTGAGTTTCTGTTAGCCCCGATGGCTGCCAGGTAGGTGCGGCAAGTGTCCACCTGCACACCTGAATGGGCTAGATGCGTCAAAAAGGAGAGCACGTTGTCCAGGGAACATGCCACAGGGCCAAAGCCCTTAGAGTCTGCCCAGTGGCAGCACCTGGTCGATTTGCTCTTATACTGGGCCCTGGTGGATTTGCTCCTGGCGCCCTGTATGATCTCTAGATTAGCCTGAGAGAGGCTGAGATGTCCTAACGTGATCTGATCAGGCACCACGCTGTGAGGGCTAGTTTCTCTGGTGCGGAGTGGATAACTCTGCCTCCCTATTGCACCAGGAGATGTGCTGGGCCTGTCGGAAAGCGATTGGGAGGCCTCACCGAGAGGCTGAGCCGCTTCGAAAACCATGGCATGGCTGGCCACCATGGAGCTATTAGGATGATGCTGAGGCGGCGAGACTCCTTGATCTTGCACATCACCCTGTGAATCAGCAGAGTGGGTGGAAAGGCGTATGCTGTCATTCCGTCCCACCTGATCTGAAAGGCATCGCCCAGGGAGCTCGGGTCCTGACCTTGCCAGAAGGTGAACAGTTGGCACTTGCTGTTGCCCCGGGAGGCAAAGAGATCCACCTGAGGGTGACCCCATTGGAAAAAGATCTCCTGCAGCACTAGGTCATTCAACTGCCAGTCGTAGTTGTCTGCTCCCAGTCTGTTGAGCCTGTCTGCTCCAGGTTGGATTCCCCCGGCAGGTGGATCGCCATGAAGTAGATGTGGTACTCCAGGGCCTACTCCCACATGCTGACTGCAGCCTGCACAGTGGGGGGGAATCTGGTCCCTCCCTGCTTGGTGACGTAGAACATGCTGGTCGAGTTGTCTGTCTGAATGAGGACGACCTTGCCCTCGATGACCGGAAGGAAGGCCCTGAGCACCAGCCAGGTAGCCTTTAATTCCAGCCAATTGATATGGTCCTCCAGTTTGTGTCGGGTCCAGGTGCCATTGATGCAGTGGTTGTCCAGAGTGGCACCCCACCCCTCGAGAGAGGAGTCCGTGGTGATGGTGACCTGCCGTGTAGGTTGCCGGAAAGGTTTGCCTGTCCGCAGGTTTCAGTCCCTGGACCACCATGTGAGGTCTGGGAGAAGCGACGGAGGAACGCTGATCATCTCTGACTGATGGCCTCGTTCCTGATTCCATGATGCTGCAAAGTGCAGCTGTATCCTCCTCATGCTGAGTCTCGTATGGGGGACGGCCAAGAGGACTGCGGCCATGAGACCCAGTAGGTGTTGGTACCACCAGGCCAAGGTCACTTCTCTGCTGAGGAAGTGCGCCGTGGCCTTCTTGATAGCCGTGATCTTGTCCTCTGAGGAAAAAACCTTCTTGGAGCATGTGTCCCAAATGAGGCCCAAGAAGGTCAGTCGATGTGTAGGCTGCAGCTGCGACTTCTTGAGGTTGAGTGAAAAACCCAGCTCATGCAGTGTGTTCATAAGAGCGTGGGAAGTGTGTTGCACTGCTTCCGGAGATGCCGCCCTGACGAGCCAGCCGTCGAGGTACGGGTAAATGTGGTGGCCCTGAGGAGGGCAGCCACTGTATTCATCAGCCTGGTAAAGACCCTGGGGGCTGAGTTGAGGCCGAAAGGAAGCACCTTGTATTGGAAATGGTAGCCCATGATACTCAAGCGTACAAAGGAACCATGAGGCTGCCAGATTGGGAAGTGTAGGTATGCGTCCTTCAGATCCAGGGAGCAAATCCAGTCTCCCTTGCACAGTGTCTCCGCTATCAAAGCTGGTGTAACAATCTTGAATTTTTGTAGCGGTAGGGAGAGGTTGAGGGTCGAAAGGTCCAGCACAACTCTCAGGCCCACCCGGTTCTTCTGAATGGCGAAATTTCTGGAGTAAAAGCCCAAGCCTCGCTGGGAGACGGGGACTTCCTCCACTGCCTGGCTCTCGACGAGCGACTGGATCTCTGCCAAGAGAGTTGCTGTCCCTGCCTGTGGGGGACTGGAAAAAGAACATACCTGCCCGCCCTTTTTGTTGTTTGCGCCGATGCTGGGGGGTTCCATGTGTTAATATCCCCGCAAAAATATCACGATACAAAAATATCGCCATATTTTTGCGGCAATATTGACCCATGGACCCTGCAGGGGACACCCCGGCAACCCCCGCATTATTTTAAAATGTGCGGGGGACACCGCCGCACCCCTCTCTCCCACAAAATATCCCCCCTCCACTGCCTGGCTCTCGACGAGCGACTGGATCTCTGCCAAGAGAGTTGCTGTCCCTGCCTGTGGGGGACTGGAAAAAGAACATACCTGCCCGCCCTTTTTGTTGTTTGCGCCGATGCTGGGGGGTTCCATGTGTTAATATCCCCGCAAAAATATCACGATACAAAAATATCGCCATATTTTTGCGGCAATATTGACCCATGGACCCTGCAGGGGACACCCCGGCAACCCCCGCATTATTTTAAAATGTGCGGGGGACACCGCCGCACCCCTCTCTCCCACAAAATATCCCCCCAAAATATTGCCTATGGCGAGACAAACGGCCATATGTAAGGCGATATTTTTGGTAGGGATATTTTGTAGAGATACCTGCTGGGATGGCGAACTGTTAGGCTGCCTGGACCTCCTCTCTTGGAAGCCGGAGAACCCTACGTACATACGTACGTACGTACGTACGTACGCCCTTTCTCAGAACGCTGCTGTGACTGGGTGTACGGTTTGGGCGTGGTCTTTGTAAGGATAAAGACTTGGCCGTTTGTGAGCTGTTTTTCTTTTTGTCTAGCTCCTCGTCCGTTGTGGAGTGGAAGAGGTCACCCCCTTCGAAAGGAAGATCTAGTATACGATCCTGGACATCCGGATTGAATTTCGTAGCACGTAGCCAGGCTGTTCTTCTCATGTCCATGTCAATACAGATGGCATGGCCCAGGTGTCAATATGGGCCACAGTGGACTCCATGAGGTCCTGCGCCACAATCTTGTCCTCTGCCAATCCCGCCTTGAATCGTGATTGGCTCTGCGCCAGAGGCTCTAGAAGGAAATCCACAATTTCCCGCCAGAGCCTCTGGTTAACAGCTGCCAGCATGGCATCCGCATTTGCTTGACGCAGGTGCAAGGACGCGTTGGAATACAGCTTCTTCCTGTATGCCTCCAAGATCTTCTCCTCCTTGCCTAGCAGCGCCGCAGAGGAGGAGGCTGAGGACAACTGAGGCTTGGAGTACAGTGATGCCGCAGCAATCATAGAGGAGTATGGCTGAAGATGGGCCGATAGCAAGAGTGTATCCCCCTCCATCTGCCTGTACTTGCTGTCCAGGCGTTTATTTACCGGCTGGGCCAAGTGGGGCTTGAGCCAACCCTTCTTGGGCAAGACAACTACTGCCTTCTGCATTAGGATCCCCGTTTTGGCCACGGGACGTAGTGCGAGGACTTCCGCGAGGACCTCTTCTGCAGGTTGCTCGACCTTGTTCTTTGAGGAAGGCCTAAGTACTCAGCCAGCCCTGCCAGACGTTTGTGGAAGGCCCTGGCTGAAGATGACGTGTCAGAGTCCTCCTCCTCACCTGTGTTCACCTGTGGGTCCGGAGGGTCTGGCGCCGGAGGGGGGAGTGCTAGTAGCTGCGGTGCAGGGACCGGAGCCGGAGGCTGCAGCGGAGGCTGGTATGGAACCGCCAGTGGTTGGGGGGGCCAGAGCAGGCTGCTGAGGCTGAACAGGAGCCGGAGGGGCTTGTACTGGAGCCTGCAGAGCCGGAGCCACTGGAGGGAGAAAGTCCCTGATGGCGTCCCCAAGGATCACCCCCATCTGTGGAGACTGGTGGTAGGGGGTACTGACGGGGTAGCGGGTGACTACTGGAACCGTTGTGTGCCCTGCCCGTATGGACGCAGTGGGAACCTGCCTTGTGGAAAGGAAGGCTAAGCTGTAGGCCACATACCTGGTTGACACCAGTCCCACCTTGATACACGGTCCTCCACCTGCCTTCCCTGGAGGGGCGTCGGCTGGATGTCTGGATTTTCTGGCGCAGCGGGCATTTTGTCGAGCTGCCTTCCATGTGCCTGCGTTGTTTTGCTCGGCTCGCTGGGCCCCGCCCCATCCAGGACTTTAGTGGGGATCATGGGGCCTACCGTGTTCCCCGGGCCGAGGCCCGGTAGGCGTTTCGCCCTCGGCGGATCTGCCGGTAGAACTGCGTAAAGGCACCCCCTCAGACATGCTGCCGGTACTAGTGCTTAGCCCCTCGGGGGAAGACCCAGTAATAGAACCTTCCGTTCCCTTAGCACCGTTACCGGGACGATCTACAGATCCCTCGGCCTGTCGGCCGGTAGCGGATACAACCTCTGTACTTTTTGTGCTGCTACCAGGACCTGAGCGGTCCCTCCCGCGCGGGCGAGTCCTTGGGAAGGAGTCTC
Source organism: Ambystoma mexicanum (assembly GCF_040938575.1). NCBI lineage: Eukaryota > Metazoa > Chordata > Amphibia > Caudata > Ambystomatidae > Ambystoma > Ambystoma mexicanum. Next base: position 1,219,977,651 of record NC_090923.1, read on the forward strand.
CCTTGCGGGGTGCACTGGAAAAGAGCAGCCCTACCTTGGGCCTGGAACGATGATAGACAAAGTCCTTTAGGTCCTTTGGAGGCAATCTCTGGAAGAGCTCCCTCCACCTGGCTGGCCTGTTCTTCAGAGACCTCGATGTAAGCGCGTCACACACGGCACACGCTTGCCAGCTGTGGTCAGGGCCAAGGCACTGTAGGCAGAGGGCATGGGTGGTCTTAAGTCGGGAAGAGCCCGTTGCAGGATGGACACCTGCTGAACCCTGTAGAAGTCGACATGCGCCGGGGAGGAGCTTGACGCCTGAGGACCGAGTACCTGATTGATAAAAAGACAAAAGAGAAGAAGTATCCGTGCGTGGAATTACATGGCCGAAGCCAAACCCAGGAGCGTTGGTGAATTCAGCCCATTCCTGTAGATGCGGAAAAGGGGACCGAGGTGTGACACCAGGTGGCGGAGTCAGGGCAGCGCATACACCCAGGGCTGCACCCCCATGCGCCTCTAAATTTAAAGGGGAAGAAGGTTTTTTTCTAGTGAAAAAAGCTCAGTCTCCCGTCCCTTGGAAAGGACGCCCACGCAGTATGGAGGAAAGGGGACGGGACGTAAGAGTAGGTGGTGATCTCTCTGTATGCAGACAATATGGTGTTCGTCAGCGATCCCAAAAACGACCTCGACCCGATAATGCAAGACGTCCAGCAATTTGGTGACCTTGCAGGGATAAAGGGGAACACTTCAAAATCAGTTTTATTACCACTAACCGACAATGTAGAGCAACATCTGGATGGGTGGGGGTTCCAGTGGCACATGACCCAGACACGTTACATCGGGATCAACATAGCAAGGAACACAACCACAGTATGTGAAAGCAATTAAAATAGTACTAACACAGGCCAAAACAGCGATGGATAGGTGGGTGAACCTGCCTCTTAATCTATATGGCAGAATCTCCCTGGTCAAAATGACGCTGCTCCCCAGGTTTCTATATGTTTTCCTCAATGCACCAATAGTGGTTTCTGGGGAATACTTCTGAGATCTAAAAACCGTAATACTACAGTTCATATGGCGGGCAAACAGGCTAGGGATTCTTGGGACAAACTGGTGGCACCCATATTTGAAGGGGACCTCGCACTGCCGGAATTTGAAACGTATTATAACGTAGCACAAGCGGGATTTCTCCTATACTGATTCGCGGCACAAGGGGACAGAAGACATGTGGAAATAGAGAGGGCACTTGCGGCACCATCACTTCGCTGCTGCAATCCGTTATCCTTACTGCACCCAGCAGGGCACACCTGGAGCGCAACGTGGTGGCAGTCACATGCAGGGCGTGGTCCCGATTGGAGCAGAAGTCCAGGAGGGAGGTCCTATACAAATCCAGTCTACCGATAGTACACACCCCAAGGTTACCCATCACAAGTGAGGCAGGCTTCGTGGACCTAACGAAACGGCTAGGAGTAACATGCTATGGGGGTCTCGTCCCTAATGGGTCATTTGTAACACTAGAAGAATTGAAGACTAAAGGGGTAATGTCAGCACTGGATGTATTCCATTATTACAGAGTGTGAGGGGCCATGCGACAGCTGTTTCCCAAACCACCATCAGTGGCCCCCATGCTAGACAAATTGCTTCAGGGTGTGCACAGTAATAAGGGGACCTAAGTGTTGTACACACTGAGCCTTTAGGTAAGGGAGGAGACGAGAGCCTCCCCATAGAGGAAGTGGGAATTGACCCTGGGGCATGAGATCTCTGAGGAAATGTGGAAGTACTGCTGCGAGGGGACAAAGAAAGGGACTATCAATGCGACAATCAAACACATCCATTTCAAATACCTACACCAGTTTCATTATACATCGACACAACTAAAGGGCTACTTCCCCGATGCCTCGGGCAGCTGTGCTAAATATGACATTTTCGCGGCTGACTTCTTGCATGTGGTGTGGGGATGACCTCCCACGCAGTGGTTCTGGGTCCAAGTATTCTAAACAATCAGTGGAATAACGGGGAGGAACATAGAACCTAGCCCGCTGATGGCGCTACTGGGATATATCAAAACGATCCCCCAGTGCACACGAAGACTAATAGGTCTGATCCTGATTTTAGCCAAACGTAGAGTGGCAATGGCAGGGAAGCATGGCCCTAAGGTGGAATGCTGGAGAGCGGACATCTTGTATTGCAATGATATGGAAATGGGATATGGTTCCTTGACCCGCACTCAAACTGGCATTGGGAATATGTGGGGCTCCTACATACAATTCCTGATCCAGCACTCCCAGGATGCAGATGCTGATCCAACATCGCCCCCTAAGAATTGAAAGTATGGAGGAGAGTACCCTACTACAGAGCCTCTGACGGCACAAGGGTGGAACGGATTTGTGTGAGGAGTAGTAATATATGCATGTAAAGTTGAGATGACACAATGTGCGCAGTGCATCTGGTTGTGGTTGCTCTGCACGTTCTCCAGCATGAGAGACAATTTGTTGGGGGTCAAGGGCGATATGGTTGTTGTTGGCACCATAGTGTCGGTTGTATTGCAAAATACCAATAAATAAATAACCGTCGGGCTCATCATGAGTGCATTATATCCCGCAGGTCGCCAAACTTGGCCTGCACAACGATATCTTCTATATCTATTATTTACCATGCATCCTACTGCATTATGTATTTAAAGTCAAGTGTGTTCATTATTGAAGTAGGCGAGAAAACCAAAATATTTAGTGTGGATGTCACTCCAACATTATTAGCATGAACTTTGTTTCCATTTATTCATATTTTGGATTGTTTTTCCTTATATACACATTTGTACAACCAGCAAATCGGAAAGATAGCCTTCATACTTCCTCTGTATAATATCAGCACATAATAATCAGTGTACTACCAACACACACAGGCAGTGACATCCACACTAAATATTTTGGGTTTCTCACCTACGGCCTCAATAATGAACACACTTGACTTTAAATAATCGGTATAGAAGATATCGTCGCGCAGGCCAAGTTTGACGACCTGCAGGATATAATGCACACAGCCCAATAGATACAGAGATAGATCATCTCAACAGCAGCACGAGATAGATAACACAACATAGGGCCACAGGATCTGTGCATAGAAAGGCATAATGTACAAGAAATATATATACACCATATAATTGTGGAATGCGAGAGGGATTACCACGGAACTAGTATGCAACATAATATGGTTTCCATGATGCAAGATTAGTGAGACATACTTTAATTTAAATACATTGAAAAATCCCAGGAGGATAGCTCAGCGGCAACGTGCTCGCCTTGGAAGCAAGATGACACGGAGCAACACGGGTTTGATCCCCGGGTATGCACTTAGAAACCTCTGGGTATTAAGAGTGTTATAAATAACTTATCATATCATAATCATTGATATAGTAATAGTAAACATGTATAGATGCACAGTACATCGGATTACATTAATGTTCAATTGATCGTAACCATTCCAAAATGTCCGCCGCTGTCTAAGCGTGACAGCCATCTTGACAAACACACTGTTGTTACCATCGTCATGGCAACGGGAGCGCTTTTGGAAGATCGGGCACGACAGCTCAAGCTTTCACTGCGGTGGCTGCCGAGCACTACGGAGAGAGGACTGCATTATTACGGTAAGGGCAGATGAAGAAGCATATCATGTATCGAGCGGAGTATCCAACCTTGTACAGAAATTACTTTAATAGTGACGTTCTGCTACAGATCCAACAGCACGCAGCCACCCACGATACACTCAGTGCCTCTTTGGTATCGGGAGATAATATTCTTCAGACCCCTCCTTTCACACACAGCATGATTAATTGATTAAAAATCATCACAATGCACATTCCTTACCAAGCGAACGCATATATACAAAGATGCCGCTCAATTTTAATATGCCAGATTAGCAGGGAAATGCTTGTATCCACGGGATATCAACACTATTTAACATCACACTGATAAATAGATAGCTGGAATGGTTGCCACTGCAAATTAACATTAAACACCCGTGTTCACACAATTTGGTGGTACTATCTTGAGCTGAGAATTACCACACAAGTGAACTTGATTATAAAATATACGCTGTCTACAAGTTGTGAAGCAAAAAGTGATTTGTAGATGCACTCCGCAGATTTTTTAACAAAACAGGATTTCAGGTAAACCTCAAGTGATACTGAAAAGTAGACCTGGCACGGGTCCACCGATGCGTCTACGTGAGGAAAAAAAAGAGGATCCAAAAATTTTGAACCCTCCCGTCCCCTGCACACTATTACTAATCCGTCATAAAACGGTTCATCAAATGTATGTAATAAATGTGTACTTTTCATTTTTTATTATCATTTAATCACAACATAAACAAAACAACCAAGACCAAAAAGGGAGGAACAAGAAAAAAGACGAGGCAATTACATCTACTGGGCAGGCCCGGCCCACCTTACAATAATAACTGTTTTGCATCACCATCTTCATGGAGTACGGTCACGATTCACCTTATAGGTGTTCAGGGTGATGTCCCCGGAGTCCGTATACCCAGGACCCTGCCTCCTCCCATGCCGCCCATATTTTGGAGGCCTTTTGGGACAGCCTCTTGCGGTATAGATCCTCCTTTCAATCATAGCACATGTGTCCATGTCCAATGCCCATTGCTCCAGTGTCAGAGAGTCCGGGGCTCCCCACTTCTGTGCAATATTGCGCTTGATTAGGGCTGCTGCCGTATGAAATAGACATTCTTCCCCTTTGCTCAGTTCGTGCTCCCCCGGTGCTCCCAGGATTAGGACCTTCGGGTCCATGTCTATAGTTTTGGAGAGTATCCGAGTCAGTTCCCGACAGCAGGCTTCCCAGAAAGTACAGATCCGTAGACAGGACCACAGGATGTGAAAGAAGGTCCCCTCCTCACTCCCGCACCTGAGGCAGTTCGGGTTCGTTGCTTTCCCCCACCCAAACATAGCAGTTCTGGGATAATACACTCTATGCAGTATTTTCAGTTGCACCAGTCTAAGTCTCGAGGAAATGGCGGCTTCTCGTGGGTGCATTAGTACCCGGATCTATTCCTTAGGGTCGATCTCCCCTACATCCATTTCCCACTTGGCCTTTAGACTGGTCAACTCAGGGGTTGCGAAGGAAGTGATGGCGTTGTAAAGAATGGATATGCATTTGGAGGGAATATATTCGGGTAAAATGTTGCGTTCTAGAGGCGAACATTCCGGGATATTGTCCTCTGTCGATATAAATTTGTACTTTTCAATCACAATTAAAGCTGGACACAACATTTTAGACAATGATTTGATAAAAAAACACAGTAATTTAATGTGTACAATACATTATTCCTTCTTTGATTCTTGAATGCAGAAATCAAATGCAAAAGGACAACGGATTGTGTAAACCAATTTAAGTATGAAGTTCAAACTGAAAGGCTGACACGTTTCGAGATTACAATCCCTTCTTCTAAAGCCAAGAATTGAACTGTAAAGAGATCATACAATTTTCTTTAAAAAGAGAAAAGGGAGATTTGTATCGATCCAATATCTCACAATCCAGCATGAATGATGTCAAGAGGAATTAACACTTTCTAGTGATCCAGATACTATGGGGGTCCATTTTTAAGGGCTACGGAAACGTAGGTGGAACTTATGCACACTTATACAAGCATACCCAGGGGTGTAGGTAAACGTGGAGACCAGCATGTAATACAGCAGAATCATTGTAACTGACTGGAGCTCTTCTTGTTTCACCCAATTTACACATAAAAAGGGTCCTCTGATATATATAATAGAGATCTATACATTACACAGGTGCCTAATCACTCTTATCCAATACTGGCCTGACTTAGAGAGATACAGGCATTTTAATTTAGATGAATTAATGGTGTAACTGAGTCTAGGGGCCCTAGTGCAAAAATCACCAAAATGAAGTAGAAATACCTTGATTTTGAAATAGCTGTTTCTCCTTAGTCTTTGTTGAATCAAGCACTGTGTATTATAACTCAATTGTTGTGGATGGAAAAACTCTCCTCTCCCAAAGTGGGAACCTGATAGTCAACACAGTGTACAAGTGTAATAAGGAAACTAGTATGGCTACGTGCATAAAATGTCATGGCTAATGATAACCTAAGAACATATAATGTTATTTGTCTCACCTAGAAGAGCCAATGATCTCTTATCTCCGTGGAGAGTACCACTTCTGAGAAATATTTTCCAAATGCGCTGTAGGGAATAATTTTTGGAAGGCTTCCTTCTCCCATTAAAACCACGAGCAAATGCTGTGAACAAATATGGGTTTCACGTTCTAATATGTTCTATAGTGAGTAGTCACGGGCTGAAACCACAAGAGATCTTGTTAAGAGAATCCACTCACCCCTCTTGATGGGCGACTCGGATGAGAATATACATGTACTGAGAGTTCAAAAAATTGTGCACGCGGAATGCGTGCAAATCCCTCTGTGTATTGTATCAATCACGTACTCTAGAGCTAATCTGGTGTGAAAGAAACACAAAGTGTTAAGTTAATCGGTTACTAAGTAACATGCTAGAGATCTAATCTAAAAGCATCAAGTGTATTACCAATGCACAATGCTAACCTGAAAGATTGGTCATGTCTAGCGTGATACTATTTGTGAAGTCTCTGATTCTCTGGCTGCACAGGGGATGCACGTCTGATTCTGCACTCGGTCCGCCTCGAAAGCGCTCTCAAGGGTGGGTTTCCCTAGTAGTCTTGACAACCATTTAGGACGCCCTGAAGCCTGCATGTGTTGCCGGGCTCCATCAATGCGGAAAAGCAACAAAAACTAATGACGGACTATAGGTAATCCTGCTATTTTGAGATACAAAAAGGGACCTGTCAAGTGGTGAGTGAAAGGTGCGCCATCTTGGAAATGGACACTCTCTTACTAAAGCAATGTAAACAAACTAATACCGGAATGTATGTATCAAGGTATTACTATATTGCCCTCTCGTATTGACAATAGCAACTTGTGTATATATACCTAAGTGCAGTAAACAAAGTGGGCTACCAACCATAATGAAGGCGTGATAGGTTTAATTAATTAGCATCTACATTATTCAATGCTAAATAATTATTAAGGGACAAAATTATATAGATGTAGTGAATAGTAAAGGTTGAACGAATACTGGTTATGTCACCACTTCAATATTGTAGTAGATACATTTTAGTCTAGATGCTTATTACATTCTGGTCTCAACGGATTAGTTCACTCGTATATTTTACAGTCATAAAGCAAGATAGTACTTTCTCTGTACTATTCTCATGTGAAGGTTGCAGATGCACCTATCTTACTGTACTTATCTGTTATCTCTCATTTATGTGTTATATGTTATGATGTATGTTGTTCCACGTTGTGGGTGCACTGTCAATTGATTTTTGTACCCGATATGAAAAGGAACTGTGTTAGGGAATGGAATCATGAAATGATGGCTCTACAAATAATGTTATTCACTGTATGCTTTGTTATATCACAAGGCCTTTCTTGGGCAAGAGGCCCCGATGAAGGAAGGTTGGTCCGAAATGCATAAGCCTATCCTTGCTCTTTGCTATGAGATGTGTACCATGCTTTGGTACTTCTATTGGATTAAAAAACCATGTACTTGCGATAAATGAACCTGAAGACTTTGTTTCAACTTTGATCTATTGAAGCACCCGAAACAAGAAAGATAGTTATATCGTTTGGAGATAGATTAACCCTTTCTGGGCATTAGGGTGTGCGGGCCACACCGACGGCTCACAAGCCTTGGTCTCTTTTTTGCATTTACAGGATGTCATTGTCCACCCAACAGGTTCACAGTTGACTCAGGAGGAGAATGCAGGCCTGTCTACCTCCCCATTGCAGGTGGGGCGACAACAACCATCACCCATGCACTGACCAGCAATGGGAAGAGCAGGAGTAGTGGCAGAAGCGAGGCACCAGGGCCCAGCAGCACCATCCCTTAAAGCGATTTGAATCAGCATGAAACGTTGCACGCTTAAGGGACCACACGTCCCAGCACCCTTGTAGTTCAGGTGTTGGGGATAAAGTCCGGCTACAGGCTCGACTGCGCCAGCACGACTGACTAGTGTTTCTTTATTTAAAAAGACCTTCCCCATCGCGTTTTGTTCATCTCTGCTCCTTTGATTGTTGTTACACGCTGCTTTTTTATTAATTTTAACCTTTGTGCCTTCTTTTTAATTCTATTATACAAAATAGTTAGTTGCGCCTTTTATTGTGTTTGCATTCATGCCCTCCTGTTTTTATTAACCTTTATTGCTGTCTTATTATCCTGAAATGTGTGATCCCTTAAAGTGATTTGAATTAGCGTGAAACGCTGCATGCTTAAGGGACCACACATTCCAGCAGCCTTGTAGTTCAGGTGTTAGGGATAAAGTCTGCCTCCTGGCGCGACTCTGCCAGCAGGACTGACCGGTTAGTTCCGGTTTGTTGCCGGTGCTTTGTGGTGCGTGGACCGTCTCTCAGCTAACTTATTCTTGGTGGTAAGCTTTACTCTCACCCACATTATGTCCTCTTTGACAAACTGTTCCGCTCGCACCAACCTTGTACTGTCTATACAAAAGAGGAGGCAGTCAAGGTTGGCCGCAATCCATAGTGAAAAAGCTGTTGTACCTGGTATTGTTGAGGCTTCATGCTCGGAGCCTTTCAATGCTTATACTTCATGCACTGAGCCCTTTCCCTTAGCCTTGGCAGCACCTGCTTATTCCCCTTCTACTGTGTTATCTCACCCCCTCAATCTATTGTATCTAATATACACAACCTCTCACCGTCCATTAATTTGGAGTCCATATGGAGGCTATTTCCTCTTCACTCTTCAGTGCTGCAGTTACATCTGAAAGGTGTAAGCAAGATGTGCCGACTCTACGAGCTGGACTTCTGAATACTCGCTCTATGCGACAGTGGGTACTCACAACAGGGTTTTCCACTGAAATAAGGCAATCAGAATTCCCTAATGAATCAATGCTCTAAGGAGAACTATCATCAAAACCAGAGATACAGAAATGGGTACAGTTATGTTTACCGTGTGATGAGGTCTGAAGTCCATGTAAATCCAAGTCTGGGTAGAAAGAGGACAAACGAAAAAGGAGAGGGAATGTTAGTTAGTGAGGAGCTGGCCCGAACGGAACGAGGGATGCACTAGGTATGGGGTGCAGCACATTAGCCGGCAGCAGAGCGTCCCAAAGTCCTTGTTCTGTTTTGGGCAGGTGATGTTTGAAGGTGAGTATGAGAGGGGCAAGGAAAGGAGAGGTAACGCTGGAAATAGAAGGGAGACCTGATCTGGCTAATCAGTACTGGGTAAGAGTCAGGAAGTACCAGATAGGACAGAGTCCAACAGTCCGGTTAGCAGCGTGAGTCGGTGCACAGGCGGCAGAGAGCACAAACAGAATCAGAACGAAGCCACTCTGGGTACACGTACCGGGTCGGAAGCCATGTGGATAAAACCAAGAACATGACATAGGCCAAAGGCAATCCAGAGGGCAGGCAAAAGGTCGGCAGCAGGGGCGTAACACGTACAGGGATACAGAGAGGCAGAATCCGTGGGCCGAAAAGGGTCTGTAACGAAGGATCCAAGAAACAAAATCTGAAACATCAGGAATTCACAATAATGATCTCCATATTCCGAGTACAATCAGAAGCACAGTCAAGTGAGCCAGCGCTTCTTTTATGGCCCAACGTAAAGCGGCGTAAGCGCCGCGATCAGGAAGCCGGCATTACGTGGTCTGCCTCTGCAATGATGCGCCAAACAGGCGGTGCGCGTCTGATGCGCCAAACAGGCGGCGCATAACCATGCAGCTCGCAACGTTTCCATGGCGATGTCCACAATGCTCTCCATGCCCCAACAGGGGGCGGGCACTCCTGCGGGAACTGCACTGGCTCTCCCCCTGCAGCGCACTACGAACGAGGAACCTGGACCCCGGGTCATGACAGTACCATCCTCCAAAGGCGCCCCCAGCCCCCTCGAGGCATGGAAGCGTCTGAGCAAGCGAGGCCCATGTATGTTAGACAAAGGCTCCCACAACCTGTCCTCTGGGCCATAGCCCTTCCAATCCACCAGGTAATAGGGACAACCATTGCACGAATGGTAGTCCAGTATGCGGGCAACCTCGTATTTGTCCGAACCAGCAACGGAAACCGTGGCCGGCCGAACCGGTAGGCGGGTACTGGGGGGGCAGGTCTTGATCAGGGACACGTGGAACACCAGATGGACCCTCCACCTGGACGGGAGAGCAAGGCGAACAGTAACCAAATTGATACATGCTACCACCCTGAAAGGACCGATAAACCGCAGCAAAAGCGACCGCTTACCCCAGATCCTCAAATTCTTCGTGGACAACCATACGTGACCACCGATCACGTAGTCCAGAGCCGGAGACCTGTGAACAACAGCGAAATTTTTAGCTCGAGCCTGAGCCCCTAACAGGTGAGAACGGACAGTCTTGTGGATGTCCACCAGATGGCGGGTACAGGCCTCTGCAGCCGGGTTGTCACCGCAGACCGACGGGTCCAGGGGCAAGGACCTAGGGTGTTGTAAGTACAGAGTATAAAAAGGTGAATTCTCCCGTAGAAGTATGCATGGAGTTGTTATAGGTGAATTACGCGGTATGCAGCACCGCTAGCCATGTATCTTTGTATTGTTGGCATAGGCATCGCAGATATTGCTCTAGAGTGACGTTGGTGCATTCTGTCTGTCCGTCTGATTGTGGATGATAAGCACTTGAGTATCTAGCATCAATCCCAAAAGAAGAGCAGAGAGCCCTCCAGAAGCGGGAGGTGAACTGAGGGCCCCTGTCGGATACCAAAACAGATGGCAGGCAAATGAACCAGTACACGTACGTCAGGAATAGCTTCATCAAGGCCGGGCCATAGGCAAACCAGCACAAGGGATGAACAGAGTCATCTTAGTAAAGTAGTCGACGATGACCCAAATAGTGTTGTAACCATGCACACTGGGTAGTTCAACTATGAAATCCATCGATAACATGTGCCATGGCTTGTGCGGGAGCGGCAGAGGCTGCAGGAGACCCAAGGGTTTACCGGGGACGGTCTTACATTGAGCACTGATGGCGCAGGAGGACACACAGTCCACCACATCGGATTTCATACGGGGTCACCAACACCATCTTTCTAACAGTTTGAGGGTCTTCTGGTGACCAGGATGTGCTGCAATCCGAGAGTCGTGGCTCCAGAGCAAGTTTCCCCAGGATATAGGGCAGTCCTTTCACCACGTCCAGGTTGCAATCGTTGATGTTGCCCGGACTTTGAGTGACCCACTCCTGAAGGAGGGACTTAAGGGACAGATGAGCCAAACCAGCACACACCATATGTTCGGCAAGAACGGGTAAGACTTCCCTCGGGGCTGGCATTGAGTCCGAACCAATACGGGACAAGACATCCACCTTAGTATGCACCTGGGACAGACAGTACGTGATGTTAAAATCGAACTGTGAAAGAAAATAATGCCAACCGTGCTGAAACTCACTTCATAAATTTGAAGGCCTGCAGATTTCTATGGTCCGAAAAGACTGTCACCGGGCGGGGTGCCCCCAGAAGGTGATGGCGCCATTCCGAGAAGGCCTCCTTGACTGCCAGGAGCTCTCTTTCGGTTATGGTGTAATTCCTCTTGTAGGGAAAAAGCTTGCGGGAGAAGTAGGCGGCAGGATGCGTCTCCCCAGTAGCCTCACAGAGCTGGGAGAGAACCGCCCGACCGTGAAACCGGATGCATCTGATTCCACAAAATGGGGAGTCTCAGGATCGGGATACTGGAGAACAGGAGCCATAGTGAATGCTTCTTTCAGGGTCAAAAAGGCCGACTGAGCGGCTGTTGTCCATGAATAAGGCGTTTCAGAACTGGTCATGGAAGTGAGAGGTGCTACAATAAAGGAGAAGGAGCGTATGAAGCGTCGGTAATAATTGGAAAACCCCAAAAATGACTAACGCCTTAGTCGTGGTGGGCGCCGGCCAGTGCAATATGGCCTGGACTTTGGACTGGTTCATACATACTCCATGGTCTGTTGGATCATAACCGAGGAACTCAACCTTACGAACGTGGAAGAAGCACTTTTCGGCTTTGACATAAAGGTGGTTTTCCCTGAGCCTTTGCAACACAGCCTTAACATGTCCTACGTGTTCCTGGAGTGAGGAAGAGTACACAAGGATATCATCAGGTACACTATAACAAACTGATCCAGAAAATCCCTGAAAATGTCATTGATGAAATTCTGTAATGTTGCAGGGGCGTTACGCAAGCCAAACGGCATTACACGATATTTGTATAACCCATACCGCGTTTTGAAGGCCGTTTTCCATACGTCCCCTTTTATGGCGCACACTAGATTATAAGCGCTGCGTAGATCGAGCTTGGTGAAAACCACTGAGGCACCCAACTGATCAAGAAGGTAAAGGATACTGATTCTTTACCGTGATACTGTTAAGGGCCCTGTAGTCGATACATGGTCTTAGGTCCCCCTCTTTCTTCTGGACAAAGAAGAGGGGGGACGCAGCCGGGGAGCGAGAAGGCCGAATGAAGCCCAGCCAAAGAGCCTTCTCGATATATTCCTTTAGGACCTTGTCCTCCTAAACAGTCAGTGAGTACACCCGACCATTCGGGATCCTAGCCCCAGGGATAAGGTTGATGGGGCAGTCATATGGCCTGTGGGGCAGTTGCTGCTCCGCCATCGCTTTGTCAAAGACATCCTGATAGGAGTGGTATTCTGATGGTATTTCAGGGGCAGTAACGGAAGCCACTGAGTTGCCCGAAGGCATCAAGTCCAGGAGTGCCATACAGGGTGTAACTTGGGTGACCTCATGGGAGCAAAAACAATGTTTGTTGCAGTAAGCGGACGGGAACAATACTTGCCAAATATCGCAGTCTATGGAGGGGTTGTGCAGGCGTAACCAGAACAACCTTGTATTGAGGGGCGGCAATGATGTCAAACTTGAAGTCTTCCACATGCCCTTCATTAAGTCCTAAGCAGTGTGGCTGTGTGTTTGGTAACCATACCAGAGGTCAGGGGGGTACCGTCGACTGCCTCGACTTCCTCCAGCATGGACTTTGCCACCACGAGTATCTTTTTATTTTCTGTGTAGTACTGGTCCATGTAGTTGTTTGTGGCCCCCGGAATTGAGAACCGCTCTAGTGGGTATGACCATAATCGAGGGCAACTGGAGGGACACTGGCAGTATCACTGGTGAAGAGAGAACAAGTGCACAGGAGTCCTCCATATGTGAGCTCGACAAAGGGACCCCGTTTATTGTCAGGCTTTGGAGTTTCCCGCCTTTCTCGGGGGTCTTTTTGTGCAGTTCCTCAATAAATGTTCAGCAGAGCCGCAATACAGGCAAAGATTATTCTTCCGCCTATTCTCTCTTTCACTGGGAGTTAGGGGACCACGGACGGCTCCTATTTGCATGGGCTCGGTGTCCATGTGAGTCGGAACCGGGACGTCGGGTCGTAAGGGCGCATCGGGGAGGGACGACTTCTCGCCTTTACGTTCCGCCCTTCTAGCGTCCAGCTGGAGGACTAAGTCCAACAGATCCACGAAACTGGTCGGAATCACCGGTACCGTGGCCAGGGTGTTCTTGACCTCCTCTGAGAGCCTTCTGTAAAATATTGCGGCTTTCTTATCCTCCGGCCAGTCGGTTTCTGCAGCCAATTGGTTGAACTTAGCTAAGTACGTAAGCAGAGGTATGGCTCTCTGGCATAAGTTGAGGAATTCAAGGTCCGAAGCCTGGGTCTTGTAATGAGTGTCAAACACACGGGTCATAGCCGTGATGAATGTATTGCAATCGTATAGCATGTAGCTGTTGGACTCCAACAGCGGGTTGGTCCAGGCAGATGCGGCTTTGGTGGTGTTAGAGTCAGGAGATGAAGCCGGACGACAGAGGAGAACAAGTTACTTCTTACCTTGAAACGTTCTTTCGACGGGATGTTCCTCCGACATATTCCTCATGTTAGGTATCTCCTTCCAGCTCTGCTGGCCTCGGAACATTTTTTCTCTAGAGGGCGCTGCGCGTCGACGTCCTCCGAGTCGATGTCCCTCGACAGCCGCCGTATCGACGTCGATGTCATCCTGCCTATAAAGGCCGCACGCTGCGTCCGTTGCTCAGTTCCGTTTTGTAGCCCACAATAATACTTTCTGGACTAGACTAATCACCCTGAAGGAGCGTAAGCTGCAACAACACGGGAAGTAGAACTGCGGGGATGGATGGGAGGGCCGATGAGGAATACGTCGGAGGAACATCCCGTCGAAAGAACGTTACAAGGTAAGAAGTAACTTGTTCTTCGAAGGGATTGTGTCCTCCGACGTATTCCTCATCTTAGATAGGCTCCCATAGCAGTATTCTATTATTGGAGGAGGGAGTACTGACTTCACGCTGTCTTCTATTGATGAATAGAATGCAGTACAGCCCTTCCAAACCTAGTCTCTTGACTGGAGGAGGAATCCAAATTGTAAAAACGTGTAAAGGTATGGACAGACGACCATGTAGCGGCCGCACAGATGTCTTTAACCGGCACGCCTCTTTTGAGGGCCGATGAAGCTGCAATACCTCTGGTCGAATGAGCCCTAAGGTTTTGAGGGGGCTCTTTCCCTGCCAGTTTATAACATTCCAGAATGGCTAGAATGATCCATCTGGAAATGGTCTGCTTAGTTATTGGTAACCCCAGCTTGTGACCTGCGTAACCTACAAACAGCTGGTCTGCCTGTCTTATCCTGGCTAGTCTACTGATGTAAAAACTTAAAGCCCTTCTAGGGTCTAGCCTCTCTTCCTCTTTCCCGGGTGAGGAGGAGGATAGAAAGATGGTAGGGTAATCTTCTGAGTGATATGGAATTCAGAAACCACCTTTGGGAGGAAATTAGGCTTCACTTGCAGGACAACTTTGTCTTTGTGAAATATTGTGTGAGGGGGTTTACAAGAAAGAGCTTGTAATTCGCTCACCCTTCTAGCAGATGTAAGTGCTATTAATAAAACAGTTTTAAGGGTAAGGAATCTTAACGAACAAGAATGGAGTGGTTCGAAAGGTGTGCCCATCAGGAAAGTTAGTACTAAGTTTAAATCCCATAGGGGAACTTGGAATGGTCTTGGGGGATAAACATTGGTTAACCCCTTTAGAAACTGTATTACCAAGGGTAATTTGAAATAGGATGGTTCTTCCGCAGTGCGCTTAAAGATGGATAGCGCTGCGAGATAGCCCTTAATGGTGCCAACTTGAAGGCCTGAATTCGCCAAATATAGAAGGAAGGACAAAACCATTGGTGTACCACATGAAAAAGGGTCGATATTCTGTTCTCTACACCAGCTGCAAAATCTGTTCCAACGGCAGCGGTATAAAGACT
This sequence comes from Ambystoma mexicanum, assembly GCF_040938575.1. NCBI lineage: Eukaryota > Metazoa > Chordata > Amphibia > Caudata > Ambystomatidae > Ambystoma > Ambystoma mexicanum. The sequence continues at coordinate 1,219,992,971 of NC_090923.1, forward strand.
TTGTTGCTGGCCTCCTTGCCGAAAGCAACACCTCCATAACATCATCAGGGAGGTCCCAATCCTTGTACCTCAACCTTTCAGAAGCCAAGCGTGAAGGTTGAGGGTTTTGATGTCTGGATGGAGAACCTGACCTCCCTTCTGTGAGAGTAGGTTCTCTGAGTGGAAGTCGAATTGGAGGGCAGCTGGACAAGTCTAGAAGGTCCGGGTACCACGTTCTCCTGGCCCAATCCGGGGCAATTAGGATCATGGTTCTCCGGAATCTTCTCAACCTCCTGATCATTTGAGGAATGACAGGGACCGGTGGGAACGCGTACAGAAGCGGAAACTCCCAGTCCACTATGAACGCGTCTCCCAGAGCTCCTCTCGGGGGAAATTCCCTTGAGCAGAACAGATCGCATTTCCTGTTGACGCTGGTGGCGAACAGATCCACCTGAGGGGTTCCCCAAAGGGCGAAGATCTCTTGAAGGACTTCCTGAGCTAGTTCCCACTCGTGGGAGACTGTGCTCTGCCTGCTCAGAGCGTCCGCTGTCAAGTTCTTCTCTCCGGCTAGGTGAACTGCCGATAGAGAGATTCCTTCTTGGATTGCCCAAAACCAGAGCTCCATCGCCTCTCTGCACAGGGGTAGTGATCATACGCCTCGTCTTTTGTTGAGGTAATGCATGGCCACTGTGTTGTCCGTCATTATCAGGACGTTTTTCCCTTGTACAGCTGGCAGGAAAGCCTTCACCGCAAGTCTGATGGCTCTCAGCTCTAACAGGTTTATATGTAGTCTGGACTCCGATGGAGACCAACGACCGCTGATGGTCAAGTCGTTGGAGTGGGCTCCCCACCCCGTGAGTGAGGCATCCGTGACTACTGTTATCTGCGGCCAGGGTTGCCAAAAATGTTCTCCTTTCAGAATGTTCTCCTGACAGGCCCACCACTGAAGGTCTCGAGCCACCCTGTCGGGAACCTGAAGAAGATCTGTCATTCTTCCTGAGAAATGTGACCACTGAGTCCTCAGTGCCCACTGGAGGGATCTCATTCTCAGGCGAGCCTCTGGCACTAGGAAAATGCAGGATGCCATGAGGCCTAGCAACCTCAAAAAGTCGAAGGCTGGGAGACGTTGGGCATTTTGAAACTTGGTAACCATCTGTAGAATATCTTGAGCCCTCACCTCTGGTGGCGAGGCTTTTCCCAGGGAAGTGTCCAGGATCGCTCCTATGAACTGGAGTCTCTGCGATGGTATCATTTGTGACTTCTTTAAATTGAGGGAGAAGCCCAGTCTGTGAAGGGAGTGGCACACGTGATTTAGTTGGATCTGAGCTTGTTCCGAAGAGACAGCCCTCATCAACCAATCGTCCAGGTAGGGGTAGACATGAATCCCTTCCCTCCTTAGACTTGCCGCCACTACCGACATTAACTTGGTGAAGACCCTCGGGGCGGAGGTCAGCCCAAATGGCAGCACTCGAAATTGATAGTGAGAGTTGCCAATTGCGAACCTCAGGTATTTCCTGTGTTTGAGATGGATCGGCACATGGAAATAAGCGTCCTGAAGGTCCAGAGATACCAACCAGTCCTGGAACTGAAGGGCCTGTAGGATCTGAGAAAGAGTGACCATCTTGAATTTGTCTTTTCTGAGGAATTTGTTCAATTCTCGCAAGACCAAGATGGGTCTCAGTCCTCCGTCTTTCTTTGGAATGAGAAAGTAAGGGGAGTACCAGCCCTTGTTCCTCTCCGCTACAGGTACCGGTTCTATGGCACCTTTCTCTAGCAGGTCCAAAATTTCCTGCAAGAGGAGCGGATCTGGAGCTTTCTGAGAGCTGATCCCCGGTGGATGACTCTGAGGTATGCGTAGGAAAGGCAGGCAGTAACCTTGGGCAACTGTTTCCAATGCCCAAGCATCTGACGTGATAGCCTGCCATTCCGCCAGATGTTGAGTCAACCTGCCTCCTACAGGTGTCCTGTGAGGGAAGTCCTCAGAGTGGTTTTGGGGCGGCTGATGCAGATGCCGATGGTAAAGAGGCACCTGCTGTTGCTGCGGCCTTTGAATATCTACCCCGACCACCTCGGGTAGTTCTTTGTCCCCTTTGAGCCGGTCGTCCTCTACCTCTTCCGAATGCGGAGTAGAAGCGAAAGGACTTGCCTCTCGCAGAGGTTCCTGTGGGATGAAAAGGTGTCTGACGGATTGCAACGCCTAGGGATTTTGCTGCTGCTTTTGAAGTTTGCAGTTTTTCTAAACTGTCATCCGCCTTTTTCCCAAACAAAGAAGAGCCATCGAATGGCATGTTCAAGAGCCTGGCTTGCACATCTGGGGCAAAACCAGACTTTCTCAACCAAGCAAATCTCCTGGTTGTTGTACTTGCCGCCATTGCTCTGCTGATACTGTCAGCTGAATCAATGCCCGTCTGGAGGGATTCGCACATAGCGTCTTTACCGTCCTGTATGATATTCAGGAACGCCTCCCTTTCTTCTCCCTCTGGGATGCAGTCTGTAGAAGCACACTCCCAAAGTGTATGGCTGAATCTAGCAAGGGTGCAAGTAGCATTCACAGATTTTAACGCCATGCTACATGCCGAAAAAACTTTCTTTGCCATAGCATCATATTTTTTATCGTCCCTGTCCTGTGGGACGGTAGGATAAGCCGTCTTGACATCGGTAGAAGATGCTGCCTGTACCACCAGACTTTCTGGGGATGGGTGTTTTGACAAAACCTCCGGGTCTGTAGAGGATACCCTGTATTTTGTAGACAGTTTTTTATTTACTGCCGGGACGACATCTGGGGTTTCCCAGTTCGTCATAATCTTCCTCTGAGGAGCTTTATGGAAAGGCACCACAGGATCCTCCTGTGGGCCTTTATCAAGAATATCCGTGAGGTCATCTTGTTGGAAAGATTGTGAAGGTGCAGACCACCCCATAAACTCTGTGATCCTGGCCATTAAGGCTCTATAGGGGGTTTCAGCATGCTCCCCCGGGTCTGGCCTAGCAAACTCCACCTCAGGGGAAGTGTCTAACCCACTTGCCTCATGTAAGGAATCATGAAGATCCTTTAACCTGCGTTCTTCAGAGGAAAATTCCTCTCTAATTGGGGTTACAGGTCCCTGCAACTCAAATGTGTCTTCCTGTTCAGACAATTCACCCTCTTCCAAAATTGAGGACATAGTTCTCAATTGTTCTGAACTCATAAAGGGAGTAAATCCCATTTCCAAGGCAGAGGGTGCCGAACGTGTCATTATCGGCCTCGAAAACGTCGATGTCGTCGACGCCGATGTCGAAGGCTTCGAGCGTGGCGTCAAAAACAAAGGCGGAGGTCTCGATGACCTCGACAGAATTGGGATTCTACTCGACAATCTCGAAGCCATCGTCATCGAGGACCTGGGGATAGTCACTGGGTGTGTCGTGACCGTGACTTTTCTTGGCGTCGACGCCGGTGTCGAAGCTGGCGTCGAGTCGACAGACCCGTGTGTCGAAGGTCCCTTCGACAACGGCGTCGAAGACACTGACCTCGGCGTCGACGGAACCCTCGTTGACGGAACCTTCGAGGAAGGTTTGGAGGTCATAGTCCTACTCGAGGGTTCGAGACGCGCTCGAGAGGTTTCCTTCGCCGGGTACTGCGACTCGCGGCGTTTTTGACCTTCGGGTCTTTCGACCAGAGCATCGCTCTCGGCAGTCTTCGAGGGGGTCGAGGCCGCTTTCTCGAAGACGCTCATCATATTTTTGCGGAATTCCTCCCATTCAGCCCGGGAACTATGTTTCGTGGGGCAAGGGATTCTTTTTGGCGAAACAGAGGAAGAGGAAGACGGAGAAGGGGATCTTCGACGTCTCCTCTTCGAGTGCTTCGATCTCGAGGAGTGATGGGACCCACTCCGAGACCTGGAGCGCGAATGGTGACGAGGAGACGAGTGTCTCGACTTCGTCAACGAAGAAGAAGCTTTAAAAGTCTTACCTTTCTCCAGCTTCCCCCTACGCTCCTTCAGGGCCTTAGCTGTCATGGACATACAGTCCTCGCACTCCGAACAATGGTGTTCAGCTCCCAAACACCACAGACAAACTCTGTGAGGGTCAGTCAGTGACATCTTTTTTCCACAATCTCGGCATTTTTTGAAGCCGGATCGAGGAGTTGTCGGTTCCGACGAGGAAGCCATCGAGTACGGATCGAATAACTTGAGGTAAATAGGTTTAATCTGACAAGAACTGAGCAATGGTATTCCGAGGCACTGAGTAAGCGCGGAAAAACGGAACTGAGCAACGGACGCTGCGCGCGGCCTTTATAGGCAGGATGACGTCGACACGGCGGCTGTCGAGGGACATCGACTCGGAGGACGTCGACACGCAGCGCCCTCTAGAGAAAAAATTTTCCGAGGCCAGCAGAGCTGGAAGGAGATATCTAAGATGAGGAATACGTCGGAGGACACAATCCCTTCGAAAGTGGAGTTTGCACTGGTTTATAAAAGTCTGATAGGACTTCGGATCACCTGTTAAATGTTTGGGGGTGCCTGGGGAAACTGGGAGGACATCAACACGGGTCGGGATCCTGCAGGGCAAAGGGTAAGCAGAACTAGGAGCAGAAGCCCCCAAAGCACTATCGTTGTGAGCGGGCATACGGACCATGTCCTGAAGGGTGTGCATCCTGTGAGGCATAGCATTGTTGGCATCTGTCATGGTTTCCAAACTCAGGGCTGACAACTGAATCGGGGCTGCGAGAGGATCTGTGGACTCTATGTAAGGCTTCTGATTCTGTCTCCGAAGAGAGACAGAAGGAGTATACTCACGAACTGGAGATCCACGGAAGACCGTCACAACCTTTGCCGACCAGTGGTTCCCCAACCGGCATACCCAGGACCCCCTCACTGTGGGAAGCTCTGGATTCCGAGTACAATTAGAAGCACAGTCACGTGAGCCAGTGCTTCTTTTATGGCCCAACGTGAACCGGTGTAAGCGCTGCAATGAGGAAGCTGGCGTCACGTGGTCTGCCACTGCAATGATGTGCCGAACAGGCGGTGCACGTCTGGCATGCCAAACAGGCAGAGCATTACCATGCGGCTCCCAACGTTTCCATGGTGACATCCACAACGTTCTCCACGCCCCGAACAGGGGGCGGTGACTCCTGTGGGAACTGTGCTGGCTCTGCCCATAATGCACCGCAGAGCTGCAGCTCTGCACCTCGGACGAGGAACCCGGACACCGAGTCATGAAATTGAAACACCCACAAAGTTTAAGAAGGATCTGAAAACCTTCCTTTTCAACATTTCACCCGATTAACTACTCCTATTCTTTTATGGTGATACCTTTCATTGACCCCTGAGCTCCGTCTCTGGCTTTCTCTGTGCATCGTCTTGGATCTTTTTTTTTTTTTTTTTTTTTGTCTTTTGCTGTTTGCGCGTCATTAGGCCTGCTGGTTTGTGGTGCAATGAAATAAAATGTCTTAATAAATAAATAAACAAATAAAACCGCCACTCCACAGCCGGACCTGTGGTTGTGTCAGAGTTGCCACCGGCGCACTTCAAGCTGCACCTGCACTCACCCATATGGTCCATGACATCCCCTCATCACCTGAGCCTGACGACCAGGCACCTGTCCAGCGTGGCCTGGAATTGATGCAAGTGGAGGTCGCTCCGGTTATGGGTCCCCCTGCTTCAGCCCCAGCCCTCCCCATAGCTCATCACCAATTGCACACCATTCTCTTCAGGCAATATGGGGAAGACTGGATACAATGGAGCAGTGACAGGTGAACATGGAGACACTTGCAGACACTCGAGTCCAGCACCTGCAGGCAATTTGTGACTCTGCCCAGGGCGCCTCACTGAGGAGTGCAAGGTCCTTGGACCGGGAGAGGCGACAAACATCAGTGGCAACTGCCGCCCTGACCGTGTTGGGACAGAGGGTGAGAGAGGCCAAAGGTCCGCTCTATGCAGAACCTGATCCTAATGTGTGCCTCATTGTAGGACGCCTCCTGTGGCGTATGTGGATTGCGCACAGCTGTCAGCTATGATAGCTTGGGGTATCCAGAGTCACCTGCAATAGCAAAGGTCACAGGTGTCAGTCATGGTGCATTGTGGATGTGTGGCCTTTTCAAAGGGCATGTTGATGGTCACTCTGTGCATGCATTTAACATGAATTGCCGTACAACATGATTTGCCATCACATCACTTGAATGTAGAGTTTTCTATTGAGGAACATATGCACTGTCGTGTTATGCACATCGCTCACAGCCAGCACTCGATGCTTTCGTGGTTTGTGATTGGCATGGCAGAATGCTAGTTGCCTGTGTTGGGCCTGTGCAGTGCTTTGACTCATGTGCCCTGATGTGTGATAAGTTGTACTTGTGCAGGTTTGTGGTGGCTGAGCTCCTTCCATCATAGCTTCACATACATGGCCACTTGAGTGCATGGCATTACTCCCTGCCAGTTGGCTTCATTGAGTGTTGAACTGTGACATTTAATGTGTAAGGATGTTTTCAATTGCATTGTGGTTCCTGCAGTCCTGTGTGTGTATTACTTACCTGTTCGGGCGATACTAATGGATTGTCCTGCATGTCCTAGTCCTGTGGGTTAGTGTCCGTCATGTGGGGAGCGTGTGGGCAGATCCTGCATGTACAGGGCTTTGACAGGGCATGCATTGTTCAGCTGTGCTAATGTCCCTCCCCCTTTACATGTTATTTCACTGGTGCTGCAAGATACGTTTGTGCAATGTTACTTGTAGTCACCCAATGTCCATGTTTTTTGGCCTATGTGGCTCTCCATGTATGCAGGCAGTGTGATGTTGTGCAGGACCATGGCATCATAAGGGGAACCAAGGAAGCGGGCACAGCAGTGTGTGATTGATCACGAGGTCAGCATCGCAGGTGACCTGGACATTTGTGGAGTGCAACTGCTTCCTGTTGTGGTATACCTCTTCCGATGCATGGGGGGCGGGCGACCAAAGTCACATGGGTGCAGTCCAGAGCAGCAATGACTTTGGGCAGGTGCGCTGCTGCGTAAAAACGTGCCTTAGTGCTATTTATATGTGCGGGGGTGTTGGGTAGGGAGATGTGCTGGGAGGCATGGTGCAGGAGTGCTTCCAGCACCTGCACAAGCACATATGAAAAATTTGGGCTGGGACATGCCATGCAGTAGGCCCACAGTGTGCTGAAAGGTGCCAATTGCAAGAAAATGTAGGACTGACAGGCTTCAGAAGCAGGGGTAATGCAGTTCTGATGTTAATTCTGCTCTGTATGTCATCATGGATTAGGGCGAGTAGCTCTACGATGGTCTCCCTGTTCAGCCGGTGCAAGGTAATCAGCTGGATGTCAGTTAATGTCCAGGGAATATGCCCTCACCTTATATGGTATCTCCTCCTCTCTGCTCCCTGTGCTGCAGTTCCTGCTTCTGCTGCTCAATGTGAAGCAGGAGGAGCTACATGTCCCAGTTTGCGACAGCTAGTGGCAGCATGGTGTTGGGAAGTGTGTTTGGGTCAGTTGCAGACCTTTTGAAGTCTTTCATAGTGGATTGGGTGCACCTGTGACTTGCTTTCCATCATATGCATTTATTTACCTCCACGTTCCAGGTGGTGGTAAATGCACTGTGTATTCAGTAGTATTACTGCCCATTTTCGGCAGTATTTTGGTAGCATTTCCACTTGTAATATGGCAAAAATACAGTTTTCATACTTGGCAGTAATTCCGACAGCGGAATTAGCACTGGGCTAATTTCATGAGATGTTGGCATTAAATCCAATTAGCGCCAATTCTTTATTCAACGGTGTGCTAAAAGTGGCAGTAATTCCATTACCACTACTTTTAACATATACTGTGCATAAAATCACTTTGAGGGACTCCTAATTTTGGCAGAAACTATTATTTGCAGAGGATCACACAAGTCAGTTAAGTGGTGAACCCTGGATTTAAGCACAGTCTGCTTTGCAGGCACTGGACCACATATTGTCTAAGCTCTAGTTTAGTTACTTGTTGTTGTTTGGCTTCAACAAGCTAAAAACAATTATATTCTTCGTTGGGATTACTTAAAAAGTACACATATCACACAAACTAGCTTTAAAAATGTAATTATTATAGAAACATGTTAAATAAGAAAGTATAGTTGCAGTTTTAAGTGACTGTGGTCTGGAGGCAGCCCGAGAGAAGCCCAATGCAGAACAATCACTATGTACTGTGGGGTAAAATATAGCCCCTGAATGCCAGAAATAAAGAGGCCAGAGTGACTTGTGGAGTTCCATTGAAGTCTAAAGCCAGCACAGAAATGTTGATTTCAGGCATGAGGCCCATTGAACTAAAAACAGGCCTACATCTCAAATGAAGGAAAAGGTGCCTTGGAAACTTACAAAGTGCTGGATGGGCCCAAAGCATGGCAAAAGACCTATGTGGTTGACAATGTTGTTTTACTAAATTCATGGAAAGCTACACTTTCTACACAAAGAGAAAGATAGCGGCGTGTACATTATCTTCAATGTAATATCAGATTGTGATCCCGAAATCGCAAGTGAAACCAAGCTTATTGCAATGATAAGAAATAAAATAACTTTTTTTTCCTCATCCTACATGACAGAATGCAAATAGAAGTGTTCACTTGGTTTCAAGGTGAACACAGTGTTCTCATATAACATCCCTGTGTATTCAAAATCCAGAAGTGATACTCATGTCTTCTAAGGAAAGACATTAGACATGGATATAAGGCTTGGATGCCTTATAAAATGCTTCATGTAAAATGTATTGTGTGAGTTTAAAAGCCATTTCTTGCAAAATTGTACATGCAGCTGGGCATTTCTACTGAAATGACACTTTAAACTCAAAGACCTTTCCTCTGCTTGTCCCAGAGAGGGAGGTCTGGTTGTCAACAATCAATCAAGTCCATTGCTTAAAAATACAAAGAAATACACTGCCATTGATGGAAACCACGTGGAAATAGATAAAGCCCTGCCTGTTTTTCAGCAGAAGTGACCTACAGGTCACAACTCCCATAAAATGTGAATTAAAGTTATAGCCAGGACCATTAGGAGGCCAAGGAGGGATAGGCTAAGATAAACACGAGCTAGCATCTGGCTGGTCACATGTTTAAGGATAAATGAAATTTAGAGGAACAAAGGTGGGGGCTAGAGTGAGCGAGGCCTATGAAGCTAGGGTTTGATTAATAGAAAAATACATTTTATTGCTTAAAAAGGGCAGCGTATATGCCACAATGCTCATTCCAAACTTTTATTAAAGGTAACACTAATCTCCTTTGTACCATGCCAACATGATTACTGTGTGATAAACAGAACAGAAGTTATTAAGGAAAATTTGATTTAGGCCTTCCCTTCATTCTGAGAAATTTTAAAGTTGGTGTGAGGGTGAATGACAAAATTAAAATGGGAACGCTGAACTGTCATATTTTTCTCTGATGCGACTCCTGACTAAACAAAAAAAAACGGTATCTCTGCACAGAAAGGACGTGCCGACTTCAGATTAGCATCATCTGATTTGCCTTAAAATGTAGTTTTTAAAAATATATCCATACATGTAAAGATATGAAAAATTAGGGTCCTTGCCATGTTGATAGATTTTCAAAGTTCAACATGCCAAACCCACATGTCAGTTTGGGAAGAGACAGCTTTTTTCTCGCCAGCTTTCCTAACTCACACCCCTCAACTCTTTGTCCTATTAGCACACAGGTGGGAGGAGGGTGGAGTGAACCAACCAATCCTTTCCGAGGGAATCAAGACAAGTTTGTGATGTCATTTTCTCTATAAGTAGATCAGTTTGCATCAGAACTGGGCCTTTTCACTTTATTCCGGGAGGTAACCAGCTGCTGAACTCTTGCGAGAAACACCCAAGCAGAGAGGCCCCAATTCTTGCATTGGGGACAGGAACTAGGAGACATAGAAGCTGACTGGGACCGTTTTGAGGAGCCAGAGGGGACTATCCCTTACTGTCCCAGGGGTGCCCTGCTGTTCCCTGATGCTCACTAGAAGGCCTCTCCCGTAAGTAAAACTATCACAAAGCCATAGATTGTGTAGGCCCTGCATTTTTCAAGTATTGTTCTAGTTATTTCCCCATAGCAAAATACCCTGTTTGTCTGTGTAGATCCTTAGCACATTTAATGGAAGTAAATCAATTAATTTCCGTATAGAAATCACGGGATGTGTTTTGTTAGCATTCAAAACTAATAAGCTCCTCCCAGTGTGTTTTTCGAGCCGGTATAGACAAAGATTTGATGGACTATTTGTAGGAAACACACCTCCCCCCAGACTTCGGTATAGAAAGGGGGGCCTGAATCCCAAAGAATTAATCCCAAAAACCCTGTTTCCAAATAAGTGTGCAGGGTGCAAAATGAAATTCCCCATTGACCCCCTTGATTTAAATCAGAAGTGTGAAGCATTGTACTTTCTTTGCATGTCTGGTGGAAAAAACGAAATTGACCCTTTGTTCCCATTGTACTCTGACCCAAACCACAAAGCCCCGCTTGTTCTTTTTAGGTGTGGCAAAATGAATTTTCCCATTGCTTTTCTTTCCCTCATATTACATCTGTAGTAATAAGTGCAAAATTATTTTTCTCCTTGAATACCTTTTTCCAAAGAGTGCATTTTTCTATAAGAACCCAAAACGATTTTCCCATTGTGTTCCCACTCTCTGCTACTGGCCTTCACTTCAGAGGGGTCAAGTCTAATTGATGTTTGGAGGGTGGGGGTTGGTGGGACAAAATCTATTATAACCAAATCAGCATTTACTGTGTGCCTTGAATTGTTATTTTTCTGCATTGGTGGGTGATTTGAAAAGAAAGTTGTGGGAAATTGTGACTGCATATCTTAGTATTATCTCTGTGTTGGTGCCATTATGGAAGTCATTTTTGTTCTTGTGTTGCCACAGCATTGGTGGCTGATGTTAGTCTGTTTGTCAAATTTAGTTAAAATAAATTAATAAATATATATTCTTACTACACACCGGCCTGGTTCCTAGTCCATTGTGGTAACGGCTGTTTATTGGGGTTGGGTGCGAGACGGGTTGGAGGCCTTACCAAAATGAACCTTAACAAAATAATAGTGATTTGTTGTGCACCACCTTGATTTGGGGGGGGGAGCAGAACTCTCTGAGTTGAGTGTGACCGCGTAATAAACAGCGACAGTATGGATCGATACACAATAGCATGTCACGCTTCTCCCATACAGCCTCTGGACTTAGGAGCAGCGTAGGTGGGAGCAAGGTAAATGTTGAGGATGTTGTTAAGGCAACCCGGCACCCACCAAAAATGATGAGTGGGAGAGGTGCCTATAGATCTCGGCCTTCCTCACCGTCGGTCTTCGGCAAGCAAAACATATACATAGCTCTGTTTTAAGGCCACATTCCTAAAGAGGAGGCTACAAGGACCGCAATGCAAAGTTATACAAACCGAAAAACACTCTTGTGGGTTTTGTAACTATTTTCAAGACCCACAACACATGTGACAAAGTTCCCTGTTTGTAGTCAGTTTTTGAAAGAGGCATGAAGATGGCTAGTATGAATGACATTAAGAAAATGTGAAGTTTGACAATGTTTTGTGTGCACGCCAAACGAGCAGAGATAACTGAAATTAACTCGGTTTTTAAAACAGGGTTTGTGGACTCTGTCTTGAGAGAATGCGCATATTTGAATAGCTGAAGAAATGTGAGGCTTTCTCATTGAAATGCGCCCAACATACTTTTCTCTAAGCATCAATTAATAACTTTTGTCCTGGGCAATAGTCACTCAATGCCACTGCTGCTCTCCAGGGTAATGATGGGCATCTCCACCTTGATGCCTGCTGCACCTTTTTTACAAAGACTTAACCATCGCAAGTCCAGCCCATGAATTGTGCTGTGTGAGAGATGGTAACAAATGATCGCATGGTGCAGAGAATTATTTTTGAGTTCTTTTGTTTAGAAGGCCAGACACCAAGATGGATGTGCCCACTTGCCGTAGCAATGACTGAAGTGATTGTTGTTTGGTTTGGGAGAATGGCATTACTGATGAAGCCGGGTGGTGGAGTTGGGCCACTGGGTTTCAGAGGGGATTTTCTTTTTATTTACTAGCTGGTGGGGCCTCGCTCGTGTTTTGCCAAGTTAGTGGTTTGCAACTGTAGTCAGTCCTGAGGCAGCCAACTGGTCTGAGCAAGCCCCAGCCCCGCCTGGCTACCCCACCTCTAGAAACAATGAGTGTACTATTTGACAGTAATCAGCTTATAGGAACAAAGTGCGGGTGTTTCTTTGCAATTCATTAATCAATCTTTTACAACCCGTTTAATACTTGACACCAGTCTCTAAGCCAGGACCAGGATTCGAACCCATGTTACTCTGCGTTGTCTTGCTTCCAAGACAAACGCATTGCCCCTGAGCTATCCTCCCGGCTCCTTGTAGTAACCTTATAAAAACAGAGCAAATTCAACAAAGCTAGTCACCAATTTATAAAGACACAGTGAATAGATGTTTTATTTATTCTACTTATGTGTTCAATGTCAGTCATTTTAATTGTCAATCAGCTTATCAAGACGCAATGAATGCGTTGGTCATTAACTGATCTCATAAAGGCAAAGTGAGTGGGTGTTGTGTCATTGATTGACATTATAAAGACGAAGTGAATGTGTTCATTCTCATCGATTCGATGTATAAAGATACAGTGAATATGATCATCATTTATTAACAGTTAAAGTCTAATCTATACAAAAACTTGTACAGGATTTCACTGCATGGAAAGGAGGCTTCCTGTTCATTAGGCATCACTCCTATTTTATAGCAGCAAGCAAAACAACTTCAACGCCTAGAAACCTCAGACAACTTGTCTCGGTCCAGCATTTCCCCTCTCTAGTATGCACCCAAGCCCTCAGGACTGTCCTCTTCCCTAAGGCTTAGGCAAGGGCTGCCTTCCTCAAGCAATACACTTTTAGAACCTGCAAATATCTATTTTGGGTCACAAAGCATAGTCTCAGGTGGTTTTGTTTGCATACAGTCTGTATGTTGTAAATGCATCTTTTAATAGCTTGGATTGTAAATAAATCACTGTCTCACTCAGTATATAAACAATTCAATTTATTCTGCAAATAAATCACCTACAAGAAAGGGGAGAGGGACAAACAGCACCAATGTGCGCAGGACCAGACCAAGGATAGGCGCAGGCTCACTCAATTTGCATATCTAGGGAGATCAATGACATCACAGTAAATTACATCACAGAATGAGTCGTTGATATTCATGGGATATTGGGATGTTTCGAGGAGTAGCTCAAGAGGCAAACACTTTGTGATGTCCAATACATGAATGTTCACTGGTACAGTTACACATGAGGCAATATCGCGAGTGAAGCTTTGTTGGAGTATTGGACAGCGTGAGCTGAATCATTTCTAGAGACTTCTAATTTTGGCAGATAAGGCATGGTGAAATGTGGTTTGTGGGTTGTTTAAGTTGCAAAGCCAGGACTGTATGCAAGGCTGCGACTCTGGCACTTGAACACATCTTCCCATATCTAGCTGGTCGAAATGTGCGTTTGCAGCTGGTATTTTTGCAAATGTAGTTTCAAAAACACCATCTGACTTTGGAATGCAGTGCACATTTGTTTGGGGGGCGTTAGCTGAAGTAACTGCTGTTTTTACAGTGGTTTCATGATTGCTTTCATTTTTATTATGGTGTGTACATTTGGCTATATTGTCCAAACCAGAACACCACATTACTTACCCCTGCTAATGTTTTTTCTACTGGATGTTCCTCCCATGTACTCCTTCTCTTAGATATTTCCATATCTTGCTTTGCAGTCTTGGAAAATAAATTTGACAGCAGGCATCGGGTCAATGGGCCTTACGGTTACCATTCCTGCATCGAGGCGTGACTTTGATTATAGTATAAATAGCACTCACTGTGCCCATTGCCTCAGTTCGTAGTTTTTAACTCTTTATGCAAAGTCGGCTTGAGGATTAAATAACCCGCTTGGACGTTGGAAGAGAGAAGTATATTAGAAATTGCACCCACAATCAGAGGGGTAGGCTGGGAGGGCGATGGGTTATCTGTGGGAGGAACATACTGTCACGATTCGCTCCCTTCGCTCCCGTTCCCACCACTTGGGGGCATGATTTGGGGTTTATTCCCTACTGGACTTTCCTTCCAAACCTTATGCTACAGTGCTGTGATGAAGCAGGAGCGCTAAATCCTTATTTTCCAAGCTACTTCCCTTCCGGATCCATTCCAGGTTTTTGGCAGCCAGTATGCTGCTTTAATCAAATGACTATGCCTCCCAGAATGCCTGGCCCACAGCTTCATCTCCACCCTTGCAGACACAGGCAACACCTGTGGCTGCAGGTGCAGCAAGGAGCACACCTGCGGCGTGTGCTCGTTAAGCAGGTTTAAAAGCCTCAGTTTGCTTCAGTCCAGCTCTGGTCATTGATGCAGTGTTCCCGTTTGTGACTGGTCCCTTGTTCCTGGTTCTTAGCCTTGTGCCTAGTTCCAAGTTTCTATTCCTTGTTCCTTGTCCCGGGATTTCAAATGTATGCGCTTAATTGATTTCTGCTTCCCAGATTCCCTTTCTGTCTTCCTCTGTTTGCAGGCAGCGTTTCTCAGTGCTTTCCCTTTTGGTGCAGCCCAGTTTGCCTGTGTTCTATATTTCTTTGACTTGTGTCATTTGCTGCTGTAAACCTTGATGCTTTAGTATTTCCTCTTCATAGATTAGCTTCCTGCCTTTTTCCTTGGATGGATGGGACAGGTTTGCCTTTGTAATTTCGTTTTCCCTGCTCCTGCTCCTTTACTTTCTCTTGGAATCCATTCCATGTTTTCCTTTGCACTTCTGCATTTATTTCCCATTGATTATTAGGTGTGGTGTGCTGCGTGCTGTTGTAGCTAGATCCTGTGTGAATGCCTATGTTTTCCTCACTATTCTGTAATCACTATTCCTACTTGCCCCTTGTCTTGAGTCTTATGTATTTAGTTATCCTTCCATTGCTGTTATAGCCTTTCTGGGTCCCTGTTTGATAAACAGGGTTTGTGGGCTTTCTGACATTCAAGTGGTATTTCTCGTCCTTGAGAGTACTGTTTTTAAGTTTCCTTATTCAATACCATCAAGAGTGTTAGATCACAGATCCTTCCTGTCGTTGCTTGCCCTCTACATGGGCTTAGCGCTGTCAGTACCTGTAATAGCAATTGTGGGTAAGGAGCATGTCGACTGCCTTGCAGTCATAAGGAGCATCTAAGTGCTTACCCCACATCCCTTTTCATATATTTGTACTGTTCTCACACTCTATTTGCACTCCTGGGTTTTAGTATACATGAGTCTTGGTTCCTGTGTGCATGTTGTTTGACTCAAAGCTATTCACTGTGTGATTTTGTGCACATTTCCCTTGCCATATTCACTGCCTTTGTCCTTACCTGGCACATCCAGTAAAAAAAGAACATTACCAGGGTTAAGTAATTTGTTCTTCTAATAGATTGTTTCCTCCCATGGATTCCTCATCTTAAAAAGACTCCCATAGCAGTTTTATAGATGAAGATGGGAGAAGTAGAATTTTTGTGTATTTGTGTAATATTCTGAATAGTGATTGATAGTGTGCAGAATCGCTCTTCCAAATCGAGCATCCTGGCACGACAGTGTTCAAGCAGTAATGCTTTGAGAAAGTGTGGAGTGAGGACCAAGTTGTGGCATTTCACATGTCCTGCATTGGAACACCTCTTTGGAGAACTGAAGTGGTTGCCACCCCACTGGTGGAATGGGCACTTAGATTGTCAGGGACATCTTTTCCCACAATAGATTAGCACTCTGAGATGCATAGAATGATCCGACATGATTACATTTGTCTGGTCTCGGCTTGGCCTAGCCTATGGCCAGTATAACAGTTGGTCATCTTGCCTGACATTAGCCATCCTAGAAATGTAGAAGCTAAGAGCCCTTTCTCAGGTCAAGCCTGTGTAACCTCTCTTCCTCCTTTAAAGGGGATAGGAGGTGGATAAAAGCTGGTAAAGTTAACTTCTGTGGCAGATGGAATTCCAGCACCACCTCGGGAAGGAAGAAGGGATATACCATTAGAACTATCTTCTCCTAATATAGTAAATGGTGCTGTGCATGACAAGACTTGTAGCTCACTAGGCAAGCAGAAGTGATCGCTACCAAAAAGATGGTTTTCAGAGTCAATAACCTGAGAGGACAAGAATGGAGAGGCTCAAATGGAGCGCCCATTAAAAAGGGTAGTACCAAGGTCAAATCCCAGGACTGAATCTGAAAAGGGACTGGCGGGAAGGTATTTTTCAGTACTTTTGAGTAAT
Source organism: Ambystoma mexicanum (assembly GCF_040938575.1). Classification (NCBI taxonomy): domain Eukaryota; kingdom Metazoa; phylum Chordata; class Amphibia; order Caudata; family Ambystomatidae; genus Ambystoma; species Ambystoma mexicanum. The sequence goes on from NC_090923.1 coordinate 1,220,009,168, forward strand.
TGAATGACAATAAGCATCTTAAAGTAAGAGCCTTGCTCTGGCGTGCATTTAAAAATGGATAACACCGCCAGGTATCCCTTGACAGTAGCCACCTGCAGCTCCTGAGGGGTCAGGTGCAGCAAAAAAGAAAGCACGGTAGGTGTATTGCAAGGTAAAGGATCAATATATTTAGCTCTAAAACAGCTGCAAAACTAACAGCAGCGATACAGTGCTTTTGATGTTGGTCTTCTAGCAGAAAGCAACACCTCCGTCACATGTTCCAAGATGTCCCAATCTCTGTATCTTAACACCTCAGAAACTAGGCGTAAAGGTTCAGAGTTCCGATTCCTGGGTGAAGAAGACGGTTTTCCTCTTGCGAGAGTAGGTCCACTCTCTGGGGAAGAAGATATGGAGAGCAGATGGGCATGTCTATAAGGTCCAGGTACCACGTCCTCCTGGACCAATCCGTAGCAATCAGGATCATGGACTGGCCAAACTTCCTCAACCTCCTGATGACATGAGGAATGATGGGGACTGATGATAGCACGTACAGGAGTGCTAATTGCCAGTCCACTACAAATGCATCCAGTGAAATATCCTGGAGCACACCATGTCACATTTCCTGTTGATACTGAATGCAAACAGATCCACTTGAGGGGTTCCTCAAAGGGCGAAGATCTTTAGAGGACTTCCTGAGCTAACGCCCGCTTGCTCTGGCTGCTCAGAGCGTCTACCGTCGTATTCTCTTCTCCGGGTAGGTGAACTGCTGATAGAGGGATCATGTTTTGTAGTGCCCAAAACCAGAGCTGCGTTGCCTCTCTGCACAGTGGTAGTGACCCTACAGCAACTCTTTTGGCCACTGTGTTGTTCATCATTATCAAGACGTTCCTCCCCTGTATGGAAGGCAAGAAGGCCATGAGCACCAGTCTGATCCCCCTCAGCTCTAACAAGTGTATGTGTAGTCTTGATTCTAATGGGGACCAAAGACTGCTGATCGTGAGATCCCTCATGTGAGCTCTACATCCCATGGGGGAAGAATCTGTGACTAGTTATGGCCAGCCAGGGTTGCCAAAAAGATTCCCCTATCATCACATCCTCTTTGCAGGCCCACTACAGGAGATCCTGTGCGACCTTGCTCGAGATCTGAAGGTCTGTCATCCTGCCTGAGAATTGTGACCATTTGGATATGAAGGAGGGACCTCATCCTTAGGTGGGCTTATGGCACCAGGAATATGTCAGATGCCATGAGGTCCAACAACCTCAGAAAGTCGAATGCTGGTAGATGTTGGGTGTTCTGAAATCCTGTTACCATCTGCAAGATATGTTGAGCCCTCAACTCGGGAGGCAAAGCCTTCCCCGAGGAAGAGTTCAGGACTTCTCCAATGAATTGCAGCTTTTGGGAGGTGTCATCTGCGAATTCTTGAAGTTGAGGGAGAAGTCCAGTTTGTGGAGAGGGTGGCAGGTGCTGTTGAGATGCTGCAGCGCCTTGTTCGGGAGAATGAGCTCTGATCAGCTAATCGTCTAGGTAGGAAAAGATGTGAACCCCTTCCCTCCTTAAATTCGCTGCCACTACCACCATCAAGTAGGAGGAGGTGAGCCCCGAAAGGAAGAACTCGAAACTGATAGTGCGAACTGCCAATGGTGAACCTGGGCTACTTTCTGTGCTTGGGATATATAGGCACATGAAAGTAAGCATCCTGAAAATCATGTGAAACCATCCAATCCTGTAACGGAAGGGCCTGGAGGATGTGCAAGAGAATGACCATCTTGAATCTGTCCTTCCTGTGGAACTTGTTCAAGCGTCTCAAGATGGGTCCAAGTCCTCCATCTTTCTTGGGACCCAGAAAATACGTGGAGTACCAACCCTGGTATGGTTCCGCTACAGGTACCGTTTCTCCAACAGGAAAAGAATCTCCTGTAGAAGGAGCGGATCTGGTTCTTGAAAAGATTGCTCGGTCGGAGGACAATCTGTGGGCTTTTGTAGAAATGGAGGGCAGTACCCTTGGGCCACTGTCTGTAGTGCCCATGCATCTGAAGTCATGCAATACCATTATTGCAGATGCTGGGCCAATCTGCCACCCATCAGGGTCCTGTGAGCAAAGTGCTCAGAGAGGTTTTGGGGCTGTGGGAGAGGGCAGTGAGACGCTGGCTGCTGGAGCAGTTTTCCTGCCTGTGGGGTGGGGGGCACATATGAACCTCCTTTGTCCTCTCTGGGTAGCTTCACCTCATCCCCTTGGACCAAAAGGGGAGTAGTAACGGAAGTAACTCCCTCTCTAAGCCTGTTGAGGTGAGTGTTGCTGTTGTGGCTGACGGATGGCTGTCCCTAAAGATTTTGCAGAAGCCTTAGAAGCGTGTATCTTTTTCAAGCTGTTATCTGCCTTTGGTTAAAAGAAGTTGGACCCATCAAAGGGCATGTCCAGGAGCCTTGATTGGACATCAGGGGCAAACACATGCTTGCTTAAGCATGCAAATCTTATTACCACACTCAAACCCATACAACGGCCAACACAGTCTGACGCACAAAGGCCTGACTGAAGGGACTGGCTGGAAGCCTCCTTGCTATCAATGATGAGATTGTTAAAACCATCTGATCTCCCTTCAGGAATATTTTCTGCCACCTGGAAAATTACATTTCATAATGTATAGGTGTATTTCGCCATAGCACTAGATGCATTAATGGCTTTCAGTGCCAGGCTTCCAGCAGAGAATACTCTCTTAGCCAGAGCATTGTATAATTTATCGTCCCTTTCCAGGGGAGGGTATGGTCAGATAAGCCACAGCCTTTGAGGATGAAGTAGTCTCCTGCACCACCCAATTCTCTGGTGAAGGGTACCTGGAGAGGAAGTCAGGGTCAACAGAAGTAGTCCTGTACTTATTCACCAACTTCTTGTTTACAGCATGAGTGGTGTCTGGTTTCTGCCAGTTTTCCAAAATGGGGTTTTTAAGTGATGTATGGATGGGCAGCACAGGCTCCTTAGGAGGGCCTCTATCCAAATTATCTGTAATGTCATCCTGGGTAATACCCTTAGCAGGATGCCCCAAACCCAAATACTCAAACACTCTATTCATGACCATTCTATAGGCCGCATTAAGGTGAGAGTGTATGTCTGGAGTGATAAATTCCAGCTCAACAGAGGTATCTAGATACTGGCTGCTTTCAGACAAGTGGCAAGGTCTTCAAGCCGGGATTGGTCTGAGACCAATTCTTCTGGAACATTGGAAGTTTCAAAACATTCATACCCGAATGGTATTACATTCTTCCCCGAAGATGGACCAGAAGAAATCAGTCTTAGATTTGGGTTTAAAACTCATCTAAGAGGTCGAAAGGCCCTTGGATTTCGACTTGTCCTCTGAGGAAGTCCTGGAAGCTTTTTGCATTGATGAAGTCTCTGTGGTTGACGCTACAAGAGACGACATCCCTGAGGTCTTCAGACTCTGGCTCTTCGGCATGCGGGTCAAAGCCTTGCTCTATTCCCTGCCAGTCTTGGAAGACGTGGTGGGTTCAACAGCCTTTTTTTTTGCTCTTTTGAGGGCCCAGAAGAGTCTGCCTTCAAAAAGACATACATCATCTTTTCTCATCTGGCCACAGAAGTGGTTTTATCAGGAAAACATTCCTGACAGTTCTCGGGAAAGTCAGAGGACGAGGAACGATAGCGTTGTTTCTTCGACTTCATCTTAGACGACAACAAAGAAGAATGACAGGAATCGCTCCTGGATCTTGACCGTTTGGAAATTCGAGATCGTTTCTTGGGCCTTTTTCGCAAGACCTATTGCTGGTGCAGCTTCTACCTTCGGAACACTTCCTTTTTGAAGTTGTGGAAGACAGAAATTTGTAGACCGACCGACTTACCTAGAGTGAGTTTGGATATTCTCTCCTTCAAGGTCTTGCTAGTCATCGATTGGCAGGAGCCGCTCTCAATGACCTCATGTTCTTTGCCAAGGCACCAGAGATAATCCTGTGCAGATTAATGATCAACATCTTTGATTCACAGTCTTCTCTTGAAGCTTGTCTTCAGCGTCAACATAATGAGGTTGTATTGACAAGACGTTAGTCGAGAGATTCGCTGAGGCGAGTCGAACCATTCTGAGAGTGTGCTGTGCATGCAGAAAAATGGAATGGCGGCAACGTATGCGCTGCGTGATATTTATACGATCATCGATGTCACATGCGTCACGGATGCGGGAATGATAACCACCGAGGGACATCAACTCGATGCCACACAAAATGAGGAATCCATGGGAGGAAACAATCCATTAGAAATATGCTTTCAATTCAAAAGCTACAGATGAGGATTATTTTGACTGTCAAATGAATCCCAAAGCAATGCTTTTTTAATGTCTACTTAGAAAGCCATGGACTGGGCCTGGAACAGACCAGGCAAACTGTCTAAACTGTACGGTTGCCTTAGAGTGCGAATGAAGTGGAGACTATTAACCAGGGAGATTTTGAGGCAGTGCAATTTGGAAAATTCACAGGCCTTCAAATAATAAAAATAAATAATCGGCACACACCAGAGAAAAGAACCTCCCCCTTAGCCAGCAACCTCTCTTCTCACATCCCAGGCAGTTTAACATGACACTTGCCCTCTTCTCCTTTTCACCTCCTCACCAGCATGTTTGGCTTTCAACAATACTCTGATTTATAAGGATAACATGAAAAGTACAAAAATAATAAATTACTCAGACAAATAAGCACCTTATAGAAATAAAATAGAGTAAAAAAAGAATACGATATAAATCCTGTCTTGAATGCAAGACTACAAATACCAGAATGCAATTCAGCGGGAGGTTAAAAACAGGGCCTGTGGTTTTTGTAAATGTATTTTTAAGACTTGCAGACTCAAAACAAATGATAATTGGTGAATAGGTAACCTGGTCTGTTTTCATTGTATTGCAAAGGAAGGCTTTATGTATGTGAGGAAAATGTGACATTCTACAAAAAAAAAAAACTTTTTGGTGCTTCAAATGAGTGTACATGAAAATAAGGGAGATTGTTTCAAGCGCTTTTGTATGACATCGTAATTGTGTTGAAAAAAGGCAAAAATGTGTTTTGTCTGCGATTTCAGAATAAAAATGGGATTGCATTTCTTATCCAGAAACTTAAGTTCTTCTAGAAAAAAATGGTTATCCATTAAACCATCTCTTATAGATAGCTTCCCATTTAAATACTCTATTGGAACAAAGAGTGTTAAGTAGTAATGTATTTCTGAAGCACCAGTGGGACCTGGTGCGCCCCATCTCCTCGCAGAACTTTCAACCCATACGCTTTTGGCAGGCATCAACTGTCATGGAGTCAGTTCGCTCACCCGTCAACCTCCAAACCCGTCCACTCACTTGAATAAGATCTCACCAGCCAAAAACACAATAGTCTATTTTCACCCACCCTGGAGACACAAAAGGTTGAGAGATATGCTCCTGGGCCACTTTGGCGGTAACAGAGGATTTGTCTCTAGTCTCTCTCAGGGAGTTAGAAAGTGACAACACGGCTTTACTAAGGACAGGCAAGGAAAGGAGCCTGAAGCCTGGACGTAGCGGAGCAGCAGCCCCTCTGAAAACACTCAATATTAGTTGGAATACATGTGGCCATTGGGGCCTGCAGGGCAATGACACAGACATCACCTGCTTAGGGCAGGCCCTGAATGTGGGTTGCTGGCTGCTTTGCATAACACCAAGGTGCATTTTGGGAACATCTGAATTAAAACCAATTTGACAAAGAGGTCTGTAATAGTAATTCAAGCACGAAATCATTCTGCACACTTAATACATGCAGAGCTTGGTGCTCATTTCATTTGACAAAAAAACTCAGCCTAACTGTAAAATGTCTGAACACGGAGGACCATATATACTCCTTAGAAACAACTCCACGTTTAGGCTTGAGCTGTACTGCCTTTTTAGTTTGTTTCCTGAATGCACTTCTCTTGCAGCTAGTACATCAACTGCTTAGTGCCTGCAATACTGCAAGTCCCCTTGAGCGCAGATTCCAGCTTCTGAGAGTGCATAGGAGAAAATGCAGCCAGGTCCCTTTTAGTGGGAGACTGAGGAAGCCCCAGTTCTGAATCAGTTTTGCTTGGGCCAACTTAAAGTTCTGATCACTCCATCTTCAAAATATTACATGTGCTCCTTCTTAACACAGCCCAACCGCCACTCAGCAGTGTTTGGCAATTCTGAGGCTCTCTTCTTATTAGAGGAGGACATGCTGACGGGACCCAGTGTTTGTTCAGGTTAGGCAGGCATGGCTTTAGCAAACGTCTGAGTATGAGACATCGCCACACGGGTGATTTGCGTTTCCCTTTTTTCCATGGTGGCCTCCTGGTAGCTTCCTCATTTCCAGGGGGGCCCAAGTCGGAAATGTTCAGGGGGGAAAAGACCGAAGGTTATTTCGAAAAAATAATCTTCTGTCTTTTCTCTGTCGAACATTTCTGTCACGCCCTTTCAACCCCGATCCTATCTATGCACTCCTCAGGGACGCCTTGGGCCATATCTCCCCTCAAAGCGTTGACGAGGCCAGAGCACATGCTGAGGGTGCATGCGAGTGCACAGCATCAGTTCACGTTTTTAGAGGGAAGACAAAGTTCCCCTTGTTTCATATGAGTAACACCTATGAAATGTCTCATAGTGGTATTCGGCTCAACAGCAAATCTTTCCATTAAGATTTTTATGTTTACAAGTTGCCCACATTTTATAGTTTGCATAAATGTAATAATAACATCTTCTCCCGCAAGTTAGTTATTTTTCGGCGTTAGTGATTCATTTTCTGAAATCAAATGCTCATTTATCCTGTGAATTGTCAACGATTATGAAAGGTCAATTAAATGAAACATGCTTGTTTCGCTTTAAGAAAAGTTAACTTCGTGTGACTTTTATTGCACATCTGATTCAACGCCCCCACCCCACTCCTGCTTTGTTTTGATATTTGTGCAATGGTATAAACTAACCTACAGTATGAAAGGTGGTGCTGAGGGAGGAGTTTTTAAAAAACATTTTTCTCTGTGCCTCTGTCTAGGGACAAGGCGGCCAACTTATCCAGATCAAATCGATGTGCAGTTGAAAAATGGACAAGAATGAAGATATAGAAATATAAAATCGAAATCAAGTAAAAATAGGCCAATATAAGTTATTTAGAAGGAAATCCATGATTCTTATGAATTAATTTTATTAAATTATTCTAATGAAAAGACTTCAATAATATGTTACAAAAATCAAACCGTGTATTTGCTATATTACCAATTCCTTCCATGTGAAAAAGCGATCTAATGCCTAACAAGCGAACAATAAATACATCTCTATAATGGGTGATGTGATTCCAAACATGGCATCTACTGGAGAAGGACAGTATTGCAATTCAACACCTTTTCAATTGCTTTAGAATGGTAGGAAATCAGGTCAGGGAAGTCGGTTTGAAGAGCCTCAGCTGAGGGCAATTTATGGTGATTGCCAGGCCCTAGTAGCCTTTTCTGTTCAGCCCCACCGCCCCAGGGCTAAAACGAGGGACATACAGTTTATGAGAAATTATCTTTGGTTATTCACTGGACCGTCTTAACAGTGAGGCGGTTCAGAAAAAGGCAAAAGGTGTATATTTTATACTACTGACTTTGATGCTGGAAATGCATTGGAGGGTCAGGGCCTCCATGTCCTTGTCCTGTACTCCCTTATGTGTGTTCTGTGTTGTTTTCTTCACAGGAGCCCATGTGGGACTCCTGGCAGGGCAGCTCTTCCTCTTTTTGGTTGTGGTGAACGGAGACCATTGGGATACCCGTATGGCACCCATGGGCAAGTGTACAACCCTGTACTCCTAGTGTATGTTTTTGGGCACCTGTGTGTGGCTCACACAGCACGGTATGGGCTGGTGGCAGCTCCATGCTGCGTTTGACAGGTGCTCTGAGCATGCTCCATTTTGGCATACCCAGACCCTGCCATAGGAATTAGTGGATTCCTGATCGGAGACGAGATGGCCCCTGTGGCCTCTTGGTTTCTATTACCTGTTACCCTTGTTTTCCCAAAGTCCTGGGAAACCCTGACTCTGTCCCTTCCCCTGACTGGCTGTTGGGTGAAAGAACCATATATGGTATTGTGGGGAAGTCCAGGTCAGGCTGGCTGGAGCCTTCCCAGTGACTGCAGGTTGTGGGTACACCCTTGGGGTGGGAACTGGGCGAATGGAGTGTGTGACCAATATGCACTTCATGTTATGGGTGTCTGGTATCTGTGTGTGTGACACAAAGAATGAGACAGCCCTGCCTGAAACTGACATGAATGCAGTGGGGTGTGCTGAAAGGCTGGGTGCTTGCCCCAATCCATATTCCTTATTATGGGTGTCTGGGTGGATCTGAATGGCCTGAATGCATTGTGATCCTGATAGGCTGCCTGCCTGCATTAATGCCCTTCTGAATGATTGGCTGCCTGAGCTTGGCTCAGCAGTGTGAATGAGAGACCGAACAGTATATCTGGGGACCTCTCACTTACCATAATTGTTCAGAAGCTGAAGTCGAAACTTGATGCTTAACCGTGAAGCCCATCTTGAAGAAGGTGGTTTTGCTGCTGCTTGCTGTAGACGAAATCCAAAAGCTGTTGTGTCTGTTAAGGACTAATCCAAGAGAGGACCTGGCAGAAGACCTCTTCCCGAACTACGAGGGAACATTGTGCAGGGAGCTAATCTTCACCAAGGCACCCTGGGAGCCAGTCCCAAAAGACTGTCGACCGGAGACGGGGACCGCCGAGGAATCTGAAGTGAAGCAGCCGGACATCGAAGTCCATCATCTTCGACCAGGGTCCGGAAGACCGTCGTGACTGCTGGAAGCCTGTCGAGTCATGTGGCCCAGAAGCGGGGACAGCTTGACGCCGTGCTGTCGACAACCGAAGCCGCAACGCTCCACCTTTGCCTAAGACTTTTGAAACAAAGGACTCCCTTGCCATCACCGCTGACCGCTTTGTCCCGCTAGAAAAAAATCAAGGTCACCAACGAACCGAGGAGAATCCGCCGGTGGGTTTCCCACCACCCGAAGTCCACAAAGACGCCAACGAAGATCTGAAAGTTAGTCATGCATGAGTCCCGATCGTCGACGCCAACGCTGACCCCCTGACGCCCTCTGCTGGGCCTACATTCTTCATCGACTCATCTTTGCGGCATTAAACTCTTTTCATCGAGGACCCCCGATGCCAGAGTTCACATTTCTTCGAGGACTATCAATGCCCACTGGCTACTGATTTAAAGGGAGTTCACGTTTGAGGGATCAGTCGACGAACCGTCAAAGAAACTCTTCTAAACTCAGGTACATTGGGGTAGTAGAACATGGTAGCAGGAAATCAGACTATCTTAAACATATATGGACTGGGCTTGATACACTTTATTTTACAGGTTACCAGGAGGGGGGATCCCCACACAGAAAGCTGACTTAGTAGTTATGTACTATTCTGCCATTGTTTAACCTAACTTGTCTTCCTTCCTATGCCTGATGTTGATTCACATTACTATTTGACATATAAGATTTGCCAAAGCACAAAGTGTATTATTGATTATATATATATATATATATAAATATAAATATAATGGCCACAGTAGTGGCCATGTAGTTTTGGTTAAGTTGCTGTTTCCATAGGAAGAGCACTTTTTGGGCGGCTTATAACTTCGCTCCCCCTAGACGAATCCACACCAAACTTTGCAAAAAAAAGTATATGGCCCACTCTGAATTTTTTTTGCAAAGTTTGGAGAGGTTTGGTCTGGGGGGGCAAAGTTATAGGGGGGTCCCAAAATGTGGCTGCAGTAAAGCGTGCAGTGCGTCTTATTTTCAGAGACGCCCGGCATCTTTGTTGATAGTTTCAGGAGCGGGATCTGCCACCTACATAGTAAGCTCAGGCCCCATGTCTTCCTCCCGTTCCCCCACCCCGCTCATGCCCGTGTCTTCCTCTCGTTCCCCCCACTCATGCCCCGTGTCTTCCTCCTGTCCCCCCTGAAGCCCCGTGTCTCTCTTTTGTTCCTCCACCCGCCGCTTACGCCATCGGCACATGGTGGCCTGCGGAGGGCCGAGGAGCAGGATCTGCTGCCTGCACAGTTAGCTCAGGCCCCGTGTCTTCCTCCTGTTCCCCCCACCCCCGCTCATGCCCCGTGTCTGCCCCCCTTCTCCCCCCTGCTCATGCTGCGTGTCTCCCTTCTTTCCCCCCCACCCCCCAGTCATGGCCCGTGTCTCCCCTGTTCACCCCCACCCCCCGCGCATGCTCCATGTCTGCCCCCCTTCTCCCCCCCTGCTCATGCCGCGTGTCTCCCTTCTTTCCCCCCCAACCCCCCGCTCATGCCCCGTGCCTACCTTCTTTCCCCCTCCACCCCTCACTCATGCCCCGTGTCTCCCCTGTTCTCCCCACCCCCCTGCTCATGCCCCATGTCTCCCTCCTGTACCCCCCCACCCCAGCTCATGCCCCGTGTCTCCCTCCTGTACCCCCCACCACCCACTCATGCCCCGTGTCTCCCCTATTCACCCCCACCTCCCGCTCATGCCCCGTGTCTCCCCTGTTCACCCCCACCTCCCGCTCATGCCCCGTGTCTCCCCTGTTCCCCCCCACCCCCCGCTCATGCCCCGTGTCTCCCTTCTTCCCCCTCCACCACCCTGCTCATGCCCTGTGTCTGCCCTGTTCCCCCACCCCCCGCTCATGCCCCGTGTCTCCCTCCTGTACCCCCACCCCCCGCTCATGCTCCGTGTCTCCCTCGTGTTACCCCCCACCCCCCTCTCATGCCCCGTGTCTGCCCTGTTCCCCCACCCCCCGCTCATGGCCCGTGCTTCCCCTGTTCACCCCCAACCCCGCTCATGCCCCGTGTCTCCCTTCTTCCCCCCCACCCCCTGCTCATGCCCCGTGTCTCCCTTCTTTCCTCATGCCCTGTGTCTCTCTCCCTCGTGTACCCCCCACCCCCCGCTCATGCACCGTGTCTGCCCTGTTCCCCCCACCCCCACTCATGCCCGTGTCTCCGTCGTGTTCCCCCCCACCCCCGTGTCTGTCTCCCTCCTTTTCCCCCACCCCCGCTCATGCCCCGTGTCTCCCCTGTTCACCCCCACCCCCGCTCATGCCCCATGTCTCCCATCTTTCCCCCCTGACCCCCCGCTCATGACCCGTGTCTCCCTTCTCTCCCCCACCCCCCACTCATGACCCGTGTCTCCCTTCTTTCCCCCCCACCCCCGCTCATGCCCCGTGTCTCCCTTCTTTCCCCCGCTCATGCCCCGTGTCTCCCTTCTTCCCCCACCACCCCGTGTCTCCCTTCTTTCCCCCCACCCCCGCTCATGCTCCGTGTCTCCCTTCCCCCGCTCATGCCCCGTGTCTCCCTTCTTCCCCCCACCCCCCGCTCATGCCCTGTGTCTCCCTTCCCCCGCTCATGCCACGTGTCTCCCTTCTTTCCCCCTAACCCCCCCGCTCATGCCCCATTACTCCCTTCTTTCCCCCCACCCCCTGTTCATGCCCCGTGTCTCCCTTATTTCCCCATCCCCACCCCCCGCTCATGCCCCGTGTCTCCCTTCTTTCCCCCCGCTCATGCCCCATGTCTCCCTTCTTCCCCCCACCCCGCTCATGCCCCGTGTCTCCCTTCTTTCCCCTCCACCCCCCGCTCATGCCCCGTGTCTCCCTTCTTTCCCCCTAACCCCCCCGCTCATGCCCCATTACTCCCTTCTTTCCCCCCACCCCCTGTTCATGCCCCGTGTCTCCCTTCTTTCCCCCCACCCCCCGCTCATGCCCCGTGTCTCCCTTCTTTCCCCCCACCCCCCGCTCATGCCCCTTGTCTCCCTTCTTTCCCCCCACCCCCGCGTCTCCCTTCTTTCCCCCCAACCCCCGCTCATGCCCCATGTCTCCCTTCTCCCCCCACCCCTCGCTCATGCCCCGTGTCTCCCTTCTCCCCCCAGCCCCCGCTCATTCCCCGTGTCTCCCTTCTCCCCCCAGCCCCCGCTCATGCCCCGTGTCTCCCTTCTCCCCCCAGCCCCCGCTCATGCCCCGTGTCTCCCTTCTTTCCCCCCACCTCCCGCTCATGGTCCACGTCTCCCTTCTTCCCCCCCACCGCTATGACGTTATGGTTAAGTTGCGCTACTAAAAACCTATGAAATTCAGTGAAAAAAACTTTGTTAAAGGGACGTTATGGTTCCAAGTAAAACCGAAAAACCCTTGAAATTCGCCAGTTATGGTAAACTAAGCAACCATAACTCGCTCCACCACCGTGCACTGCTAAGACTAATACCCAGGACATCACAAATATAATTGATGACATCACTGATGACATCACATGTGCATTTACTTTTCATACAAGGGGTTGTGAATGTAATGTTGGCAAAAAAGTATCGGGGATTATCGGGAGATGTGTAATAAATTACATACTTCATCACGCAATGTAGCGTTCTAAAGAACATTCCATTGCAGTGTTCTTTCTAGTACAGTAACCTACTCATACAGAAATGTAGGTATTGGCTGCAGCATACACAGTCCCTTTAACAAAGTTTTTTCACTGAATTTCATAGGTGTTTAATAGCGCAACTAGACCATAACGCCTCTTTAACAAAGTTTTTTCATTGAATATATATATATGGGATACATTACTCACCGTAATCGTATTTCTGATGCTTGTATCTGCTTAGATTCACATGCTGTGCATAGACCGACATCTAGTGGAAGCTGCAGAGTATTACAGTTTGTTTATCGAAACTCGAAATTGGGCGTCCACACAGGGCGTGCCAGTAATACTATCCCTAGTGTGACGTCCACTGTACTCTTGATCCCTCACACATCTAGTACCCTCAGATTGCATTTTTCCTGACATGAGGTAGCATGAGGAGTAGCATGAGTACAGATGATCCCAGCAGATAGAAGATAGATAAGGTAAGACTACAAGCATCCATGCGCCTTCTCTCAGAGGGGAAGAAGGGTGGGTCGCATGTGAATCTAAGCAGATACAAGCATCAGAAATACGATTACGGTGAGTAATGTATCCCTTCTGAGGCTTGTGGAATCTGCTTAGATCACATGCTGTGCATAGATTAGCGAGCAGTGTTAGAAGGAGGTGGGATTTGAGAAGGGTCATGAGCAAATAAATGTCTTAGAACCGCTTGTCCCACTTGAGTATCTGTCTTGGAATGGGTGTCAATGCAGTAGTGCTGAGTAAAAGTGTGAATAGAGCTCCAAGTAGCTGCTTTGCAAATGGTGTCAAGGGGAACATTTGCAATGAAAGCCAGAGTGGCCCCAATGCCTCTTGTCGAGTGGGCTCTGGGCGTAAAAGGCAAAGTTTTGTCAGAAAGAGAGTAACACAACTGGATACAGTTGACAATCCACTTGGAGTTGGCACCCTTAGAGACACGATCTCCCTCTTTGCCTGTGGCTACGGAGACAAACAGTTGATCTGTTTTCCTAAGCGGTTTGATCTTGGTTACGTAGTAAAGGAGCGCCCTACGCACATCTAGGGTGTGTAGTTTAACCTCAGCCGAGCTTTGTGGGTTTTGGAAGAAAGCCGGAAGCTCGATGGACTGGTTTACATGGAATTTAGAAATAAACTTAGGTGAGAACCTAGGGTGTGTCCGTAAAACCAGTTTATCCTTATGAATAGTAAAGAAAGGATCCTGCACTGACAGAGCCTGAATTTCATTGACCCTTCTTATGGATGTAATGGCTACTAAGAAGGCAGTCTTATAGGTCAGGTGTTTGAGACTTGTCTTATGCATGGGCTCGAATGGGGGGCCCATGAGTTTAGATAGCACCACGTACAGGTCCCATCCTGGTGGTGGGTTAGATATAGGGGGATGAAGCCTCTTTACTCCCTCCATGAAGGCTTTAACCACGAGTACCTTCCACCACGACACCTTGCTATGTGAGGTGGTGTACGCTGACAGTGCTGCCAGGTGTACCTTTAGTGAGTTGAAAACCAACCCTGCGTCCAGCAGGTGGAGCATGTATGTCATGATTGTGGAAGGAGTGCAATCAACTGGGTTGATTTGTTTATTCTGGCACCAGATAACGAATCTCTTCCATTTGTCGAAGTAGCAATGCCTCATGTTCGGTTTCCTAGGCTCTTTTAGGATGTCCATACACCTCTGTGGTAAAGTGAGATGTCCAAACTCTATGACCTCAGGAGCCATGCTGCTAGGTTCATGGAGTTGGGTAGAGGATGCACCTTCTGACCTTGGTGCTGGGACAAAAGATTGTACCAGCCCGGGAGTTTGATGGGATCGCACACCGAGAGTCTGCGTAGGTGTGGAAACCACGGTTGTCTAGCCCACATGGGAGCAATTAGGACGAGCGTCATTGACTCTCTGTTCATCTTGTTCACCACCTTCCTGATGAGGAGTTGGTGGAAAAGCGTACGCAAACATTCCTGACCAGTTCATCCACAGGGCGTTCCCCAGGGAGTCTGGTTGGGGAAACCTGGATGCGAATCCTGGGCACTGTCTGTTTTCGCTTGTGGCAAATAGGTCTATAGTGGGGAAACCCCACTGAGAGAAGAGATCTTCTACGATTTCTCTGTGTAGACACCATTCGTGTTCCTCCGGAAGGGGATCTCTGCTCAAAGCGTCCGCTAGAGAAATGAGATCCCCTGGAACATGTTGAGATGACAGAAAGATGTTCCGTCTGAGTGCCCATATCCAAATTTTCTGGGCAAGTCTGGACAGATTTGGCGAACGAGTCCCTCCTTGCTTGTTCAGGTAGAACATGGCTGTCGTGCTGTCTGTCCGGATCTGCACCGACAGGTTCAGTAGGTGGGGCTCGAACGCTTGAAGTGCTCTGAAAACTGCCCGAAGCTCTAGCAGGTTGATGTGATTATTGGCCACTGTGTGAGACCAGAGACCCTGAGCTAAGTGGTGGAGATGGTGAGCTCCCCATCCTGTCAGGCATGCGTCCGTCGTGACTACCGCCTGTATCTCGGGATCGTAAAAGGGTTTCCCCTTGGATAGATTGTCTCTTGTCCACCAGTGGAGGCTTTGTACAAGTGTTGGCGAAACAACCACTAGATCGTCCCACTGACCACTTGCCTGAGACCACAGTTTCGCCAACCACTCTTGCATGGGACGCATGCGCAGGCGTGCGTGGGGGACCAGGTAAATACATGACGCCATCATGCCCAGCAAACACATTGCTTTGCATACTGTTATCTGGCGACCGGTTTGATATTGCGGAATTTGCAGTAGTATATTCCGAATTCTTTCCTCTGAAGGAAAAGCCAACCCCTCTTGAGTATTTAGAACAGCTCCTAAGAACTGCTTGGAGGTGCTGGGCACAGACTTGATTTTTTCTCGTTTATGGAGCAGCCCAATTCGAAGAGGAGGTTGATAGTTCTTTGAATGTTTGTCCTGCAAATTACTGGGGTCTCCCCCGTGATGAGCCAGTCGTCCAGATAAGGGTACACTGGGATTGCCTCCCTGCGTAGGTGTGCCGCCGCCACCGCCAGTACCTTGGTGAATACCCTTGGAGCCGAGGCTATCCCGAATGGCAGTACCTTGAACTGGTAGTGCTGACTGTCCACCTTGAAGCGCAGATATTTTCTGTGCGCTGGGAACATGGAAATATGAAAATAGGTATCTTTCATATCCAAAGTTGCCATGTAATCCCCTTTTTTAGGAGGGGAATTCCCTCTTGGAGAGTAGTCATGCGAAGTTTTTGGGGCTTGACATACTTGTTTGCAGGCCGTAAGTCCAATACTGGGCGCATTGTCAAATCTTTTTTTGGCACAAGGAAGTAAGTTGAATAAATACCCTTGTTTACCTGGTGTCCCGGGACGAGTTCTATCGCGTCCTTTGCGAGAAGAATTTCTATCTCTTCGAGTAGGATCTTCTGGTGGTCTAAGGAGTGTATTCTTTGTCGTGGAGGGTGGTTTCGGGGACGCTCTAGGAGTTCTATGCAGTATCCCGCGGACACTGTGGACAGCACCCATCTGTCTGATGTGATCCCTTCGCAAGCTTGGGTGAAGATGGCAATGCGTTCCCCTACTGGGGATGCGTGAGAAGGGACCCTGAACTGAGCGTCACTGTTTTGGTGGAGGCGTGCCACCTCCTTTATTGGGACTGCCTCTACCCCTACCACAACCTCTTTTGTTACCCCTGCCATAACTCTGGGTAGACTGCTGGTTAGTGTTCCATGTAGTACCCTGGCCTTGGGAATAGTTTGAGCCTCTTTGGGAGTTTTGTCCGCGAAGCCGACGAAAATTGCCATTCCCTCTCTGGTTAGGGGGTTTGTTGGTTAGTTGCCCTAGGGACTTGAGTGTCTCGTACTCGTCCTTGGCATTCTTCAGCGCGTCCTCGACAGCCTTTCCAAACAATAGATCCGGCTCCACTGGCTTATCTATCAATGATGCTTGGGTCTCGGCCTTGAACCCAGACTGCCGTAGCCAAGCATGCCTCTTCATGACCGTGCTTTCAGCAATTAATCTGCCGGCGTTATCCGCGGCATCAAAGGTTGATTTTAAAATGCAACCTGACACGGCTCTCCCCTCTGCTGAAGCTCGTGCCAATTGGCTTTTTAAGGGTTCTGGGGCGGAGTCTATGAGAGCCGCGACTTCTTCCCACTGGTGGCAGTTGTAACTAGCCAGCAGGGTGGTGGAGTTGGCAATCCTTGCCTGATAGGCGGAAGTGGAGGCTACTTTCCTGCCCAAGCCATAAATCTTCTTGCTCTCCTTGTCGGGGGGAGCTTCGGACGATGACAAGGGTGTTCCCGCCCTCTTACGGATGTTTGTAACAACCAGGGAGTCCGGTTTGAGATGTCCCCTTATGTAGAGTGGGTCAGATTGGGCTGCCCTGAAAAGCTTTTCAATTCTGGGGTTTACTGCCCTAGTGAGATTGGGGTTAACAAGGGAAGGGTCTATCCTCCTTTGTATCGATTTAAGGATAGGGATGGCTTGAGCAACAGGTCTCCTTTCTCCCACTGATTCCTCTGTAAAGTCCCTCTCTTCCTGAGCACCTTGGGTGTCAATGTGGAAGTGCTGTGCCACTCTGGACAGGACCTCATTTAGGAGAGGCTGGTTGTCGACAGGGGAGTCGGTAACCGCAGGCTCTTTCTCTACCGGGGAATCTACCCTGCATGTATCTGGGTCGTCCTCCTTCTCCCCCTCCTCCTCTTGGTCCTCATCATCCCCATAATAGACCGTCCCAGTTTGTTCTTCGAACATGCCCACGTCTGGATCCTCACCAACGGATGGATCTTCCTGATATTGAGAATAGGGTTGTATATAAAAGGGGGCTGAAGACTGAATAGGTGCTTCACCCCGGGACTTCTTACTTGGGGGTATTGGATCCTTAGAGCCTGAGGGAGTTGCCCCTTCTGGGGTATAAGATAGAAAGTGTTCCGGGTTTTTGGCGTAGAAATCTGCCAATGATGACATCCTTGACATAACTCTGTCTATGTCATCACTGGACCATTCCCTTGAACTGGGAATAACTCTATTCTGGAGTGCTTTCCCTGTTTTTGCCTGACTAGACCTACTGGCCTGAATAGGGGCTTTAGGGACAAGAGACTGAGACTTGTCCGTCTGTTTAGGTGGAGTAGAATGTAGTTTAGGAGTGGAAGTAGGCTGGGGCTGCTTACTTAGTTGTTTTCCCCCTTCCCCGCGGGTGGAAGAGTGTTTCCCCGAATTTTGGGCCCCATCAGAGCTTTTCGACGCCTGGCGCCGATATTCGGGGGTAGAGTCCCTGTCTCTTGAGAGTGTAAGGGATTCGGTAGCAGCCTTCGTGCTGCCTGCAGACGCCGACTCCTGGAGTGCGGCCTGGGGGTAGAGGTCGGCGTGGTCCTCCTCCGACGACCGAACCTCAGTCACTAAGGGGAGGAAGGCACTCTTAGCAACAGTGGAGGGTTGCCTGGTGTCATGAGGCGATCTCGAACGCGAACACCCAGAGGACACTGACTCGGTGGACCGTTCTCTACATGCCTTTTTCCGAGAACTCGATGTGCGCGTCGAGTCTCGGTTGGACCTTTGTTTGCTGGAAGTGGTGTGGGTAGCGCTCGTGTCGCTGGGTGTCTTCTCCATAGCGGACCTGCCAGACAACCTTCCCAGGTCGGGAACTTGTGCTTGGCTGTCCATCGACGCCACATTGCCCTCGCCGTCCGAAAGTACGGCGTCGCTGCCATCGCTGAAGGCACCCTCCGCGGCCATGGCCTCTTGTCGTCTGGCGTGGTGGGCCCAATGCTTTGTCGAATGGTCCTTAAGGGTCTTTGGTTTGAACCGACTGCACGCTCTGCAATTCGCCTCGGGTGGCCCCTCGGCAAGCAGAGGTTACACGTGGCGTGTCTGTCAACCCAAGGATACTTGCGGTTGCACATTGGGGCAAAATTGAAAAGGGGTACCCTCCATACGCACCCTGTGGCAGCGGGCTGGGAGTGTAGGAATATAAGTAATGTACCTATATTAATCAGAGTGTAGGATATGTGCCACCCCCCACTCTCCCAACTTGCAGGGCCGAGTCCAGAGGACTTCCGTGGCCTGGGCCGAGGACAGAGGCCTTCTGAGTCCCAAATCCATCGCTGTAGTTCGACGGTTGACTTTTCTCCGATCTGGCGCCAAGTGTCGATGTTCGGAGACTCGACGTATAGGTGGAATAAACAGGGAAATATATAACAATATTTGCAAAATCTGACTAAGTCAGGGAACTCCGCTCAGTACTTCCGACCAGCATGGTGGAAAAAGACAATCTGAGGGTCCTAGACGCATGAGGGATCATGGGTACAGTGGACGTCACACTAGGGATAGTATTACTGGCATGCCCTGTGTCGACGCCCATTTTCGAGTTTCGAAAAACAAACTGTAATACTCCGCAGCTTCCACTAGATGTCGGCCTAAGCACAGCATGTGATCTAAGCAGATTCCACAAGCCTCAGAAATATATATATATATATATATATATATATATATATATATATATATATATATATTCAAAGAAAAAACTTTGTTAAACGGACGTCATGGTTTGAAGTAAAACCGAAAACCCCCTGAAATTTGCCAGTTATGGTAAGCTAAGCAAACATAACTCGCGCCACCACCGTGCACTGCTAAGACTAACACCCAGGACATCAAAGATGACATCACAAATGTCATTGATGACATCACTGATGACATCACACATGAAATACATTTTGATGAAAAGTCTCGACAAGGAGTTGTGTTTATATTGTTGCTAACAAGATGTCAGGAGTGATCGGGAGACCGATCATGAACTACTTAATCTATTAAGCCCTTGTCATGGGTCCTTCTCAGCGTCTTGCTCCACTACGCTGTTCCCTAACAATGTCTCTTTTTGTTTTCACAGGGATGGTTGCGATCTCAGAGTTGCCACGCCAATGGCTAAGACCACAGTGAGTTATTGATGCTCGCTGCGCTGTTTATTGGTGTTAACTGCTAACCTGTGTTCTCTTCTCTTTGTACAGGTTGCAGTGATGTTCCAGAGTGATGAGCGATTGAAGCGCTGCTTGCCCAGGTAAGTGCTTTGTTAATGCTGACCTTGTTCCTTCTCCCTTGCAGGTTGCGGTGAAACCTGGAGATGGGCGAGGTAAGAGAAGCTCAGGGTGCTGCCAGGACTCGCTGCTTGCCCAGGTAAGAATTGTCATTAATGCTGTCCTTGTTTTTTTACCTTTGCCGGTTGCGGCGAACTCCAGAGATGGGCGAGGTAAGCGAAGCATAGGATGGATTCAAGGCCGGTTACTTCACAGGTAAATGTTCTTGCTCGCTAATGCTGTTCTTGTTCTTCCAGGTTATTAATGGAATCCGGATGTAGGGCTTCAGGATTGGGCCACCGGAGAAGCAGATGAAAAGGAGCTGGACACGGTGAGTGTTACGCTGCAGGAGTGCAGAATAACGCAAAGCGTGTTCTGCTCTTGGGCATGGTTCAATTAGCATAGGTAAAGTAGTTCCAGGCCAAGTAGTTCAAGGTCCAGCCACACCCAAAACACTAGACCGCATGGCTTAGTTCTAAAGAACTGAGCTGTGTAATAGGCCTCCATGTTGGATTAAGGTCCAAAACTGGTATTGCTTTATTCCTGATAATGAGCCTGGCACCAAAGGCGCCAGGACTGACTCCATGTATGTTTCTGATGGAGTTTTAAGGCCCTTGGGGCCGGTGTGAAGGGCTTTAGTCCCACTGCTGCCAGGGGGCTGTTATACCTGAGGGGGTCAGGGGCATTGATCGTGACAACGGACCAAGGGACCAGAGCAGTGGGTCCAGAGCCCCAGGAGTTCCCTACTGGAGGCCGTTGTCTCAGACAGGCCGCAGAAGACACGTGGAAAAGGTCAGATTGCACAAGTGAAGACTGCATTATGTTACAAGGACACCAGCGACCCTCTCGGGTGAACGACTGAGTTGAGGAGGCGAGGCCAAACCTGCGGTACTAACCTTGACTCGTGAATTAGGAATAGCAAAACCAAGAACACCACGCACACAGCCGGTGAGTTAGCAAGCGACCTGAAAGACCGGTGTGTGTTAAAGTTTGAAATACCAATATTTTATCACAAGTAAAGGCTGCACGCGTGTGAATGAGACACACGGAAAGGAAGACCTATGAATGTAAAGAAACAGAGTGGTTCAACGAAAGGAAGTAGCCCACTCGAAAGTCTCTGTGAAAAGTAAAATGTGTGAAGCGATAAAGCAAATGAACAACAAGTGAAATGAAGAAGTTTAACTCCTAGAGAAGGGGAGAGTGAACGTTGAACTGTAAACTTTGAGTCGAAGTGGTCCTGCAGTGGTCTGTAAAGAAAGCCACGCACACTCGAAAGCCTTTGACATCCTAAAGTGGTCTGAGCCCGACAGAGGGAGATCCAGAGTGAAATAAGCTTGGGGAAGGGACCCCCCTTGCAAATTTGTGTTGAACTGTATCGTGAGAGGTCTGAGCCCGACAGAGGCGGACCTTTGTGAACTTTTTGGTTGAAACATTATTTTGGAAGTCAAAAAAAGAGACTTTAACGTGGAAGGCCAGACGGGCCTCGATTCACGTTTTGGAAATGTTTATTGTGTCAGAAACTGAGCCAAAGTGTGTCATCCTGCCTACAGGGACAGCCTTACTCTGTGAGGTTTAACGTGGGGAGGAGAGCTGCTTCAACCACATTTATTCATTTGAACACTGATTTTTCCTTTTTCATACATTTCTCCTTTTTACACTTTTTTGTACAAGAGATAGGGCAGGCATTAGGATTTTGTTAGCATAGGCCATTTTGATTTGACGGACTCCACTACGACTGCGTTATTTATTAATTGATGGTCGAGACCACTCCCATCTTAGTTATAGGGCAAAGTAGGAGTTTCTCTAACCCAAACAATTACAATAAAGGTTTTACAAACTGTACCCGGTGTCCAGTCAACTGGTCGACAACAAACTGGTCGACTGCAATTTGGTCGACACCATTTGGTCGAATGCCAAATGGTCGAATTTTTTTTTTTATATGTGTTTTGTGGGTTTTCGTGTGGGGGAAAAAAAAGAAAAGAAAAAAAGGTGTTGGGGGGGACCCCCCCAAAAAAAAATCAAAAATGGGTAAAAAAAAAAAAAAAAAAAAAAATCGACCATTTGGCATTCGACCAAATGGTGTCGACCAATTGTCCTGTCGACCAAATGTTTTCGACCATTTGACTGGTAACCACTGTACCCATTGTGTCAGTGTCATACTTGTGATACCATGCCTCCCCTACCCTCCTAAGACGAGCCGCCACCACTGCTAGCAGCATTGGTGAAACCCCTGGGTCGAACAGCAAGCCTTTGAACTGGTAGTGATGTTGGTCCACTATGAAGCTCATGTACCTCCTGTGCTTTCTAAGGATCGGTACGTGGAAATAGGCATCCTGAGGGTCCAGTGACACCAACCAGTCCCGCAGATAGAGGGCTTGCAGAATCTGAGCCAGTGTCACCATCTTGAACTTGTCCTTGAGCAGGAACAAATTCAGCAGTCGCAGATACAGAATGGAACGCAAGTCTCTGTCCTCCTTCGGCACCAGAAAATAGATTTGGAGTACCACCACCTGCTTTGTTCCGAGCGTGGTACAACTCCATCGCGCTCTTTGACAAAAGCTGATGGATTTCTTCCACGAAGACGGGGTCCTGAGACAAGGAGGTTGCCCGAGAGCCGTGGGCCAGAGGGCACTTCAGGAATGGGCAGCATTGTCCCTGTTGGATGAACTGTTAGGCCCAAGCATCGGTCGTGGTCCTTGACCATTCCAGGATCAACAGATAAAGACGCGCCCCCCACCAGTGTTTTGAGGGGCATAGCCCGTCATTGAGCAACACATTGACACCAACAGTTTCCTCCAAACCTACCAATCTGGGCATAGACCCAGATGCAGCATAGAGACAGCTACCATACAGGTGGTTGACGACACCCACAACATACTTGACGATGGCCACCGCTGCCTCGTGGTTCTACTTGACCTCTTGATCGCCTTTGACACAGTAGCTTACGGACATCCTACATCGGCACATGGGAATCAGAAACCTTGTCCTACGCTGGTGCTTGCCAACTGCCAGCAGTTAGTGCAGATGGACTCCTCTAGATCACCAATGCTACCAGGCACCTGTGGAGTCCTGCAGGGTTCCATCCTCTCCCCTGTGATCTTCAATCTATACAAGCTATACATGGAGCCGCTGGGAGCCCTCCTAACCACACTCAACATCCACAGCCACCAACACGCAGATGACACACAGCTATACCTCACGATCGACTCCATCAAGGACATCGACAGGCTCAAAACCTGTCTCTCGCTGATCCAGCGCATACTTGAAGCTCAACCCCTCCAAGACCGAATTCCTACTCATCACCAACAACATCGAACACCCAGACATACAGACCTGGCTATCAATTATGAACTCAGAGGGCTTTAAACCCTGGCTCACCACCTGCACCAAGTCCCTCAGGTTCCACATTGACAAACACCTCTCCTTCAAAATACACATAGCTATGAAAACTCTGACAGCTTGGAGCATCTCTTCCTCCTGCTGAAAGTCAAGCCCTTCCTCCCTTCGGACAGCTTTGATCCACTGTGCAAGCACTGGCCCACCTGGATAGGGGCAATGCACTCCTCAAAGGCCTCTTGTCGTCCTCCTTACACAGCCACAAGCTGCTTCAAGGGTCTATGCAGATACAACCACATCACCCCGGCCCTCATCGACCTTCACTGGCTCCCATTGCACGCACAAATCACCATCAAGTCTTGCTGCATCATCTATAAGGCAGTCAGCCTCAAGTCACCCAGCTACCTCGCAGAGAAACTCAGCATCTGAGGCAGACAGCGCACCACCAGAAACCAGGACACGTGCAGACTTTAAATCTGCCACTGCAGAAAGGAAAGGACCATAGGACCATAAAACAAGCCCCAAGACTATTTCCTATGGAACCCCTGCCCGTCAGCATCATTCTCGCTCCAATGCTCCTACAATTCAGAAAAGAAAAAGACACACCTCTTCAAGGAGTTTCCTCCATGTTGCCCCCTGTGCCACCGGAGTCCCTAGATGCCGCCTGCCCCTTTCCTCCCGCCACCCGCTACAGCTTTGATCTTCCTCTATGCCTCTGGATCCCACCCCCCGTTGTATACCTCTGGAAAGTGTTCCATTATTTCTTGAAGCTATGTCCGTGCTCAATAAATACCATAATAATAATAATGTTTTGCAACCTGTGGTGCGGCGGGGACGGTGGCCAGCCTACCCATCTGGGAACCTCTAATACTTCTCGAAAAGCTCCTGCCCTGCTGTCTTCGCGAGGCAGACTAACCACGACTTCTTGGGGCATAGGCAGGAGGACGAAAACCCCAATCCTGAGACGCTGACTGTGCAGAGGGCTGTTGTACAGCAATCCCTAAGAACTAAGCCGTTGCCTTTGATGACTATCTTCTGAAGGACGTCGTAGTTCCAAAAATATTTTGCCCATCGAAAACAATGTCCAACAGCTTGGCCTGAATATCAGCCGCAAATCCAGACGTCCTCAGACAAAAGTGGCGATCGGATGACAGTGCTCATGGCCATGGCCCTGCCCACACAATCTGGAGCATCCGGTCCTGATAGTCATATCTGGCAACCATCCGTAACTATGGACAGAAAGCCATCAGGGACGTGCTCAGGTGCATTGGCCACAGCCATCCAAAGGCTGAAAGAGAACATCGCCAGGGCGCAAAAGCCATTCACGGCATGAATGGCAAGACTACCCAACACAAACACCTCCTTACTCCAGGCATCAAGCCTCTAACTTTCCCTGTCTGTTGGAAGGGAAGGAAAAGTGGAGGTCTTCAGGCTAGCCAACGTGGCCTGAATGACCAAACCCTCCGATGAAGCATGAGGAGAGAAACATTGGGTCTGATGGGGTGGGACAGTGCTTCTTCGCCAGTTCTCTGTCCACTGACAGAACAGAGGCAAGTTTCTCCCAAACTTCAAGCACAGGGCCTCCACTGTCCCCTTGGAGGGTAAGAGTCTCCTTTTTGGGGGCATTGTCCAAGATATCACACAGTTCGTACTGAACATTGGATCTGGATGGAGCTGACAGCCCCAGAGTACTGGCCACGTTAGCCATCAATCGCTGAAAAGTAGATTCAGGCTTTCCTAGGGTGGGACGCGTAGAATTTCCATCCCCGAGACGTATTGATGCCACTGCTGACCTGCAGGTCTTTGGCCAGTTTCAGCACATCCTCACCTTCCCCATAGAACTCCTCTGGGAAATCTCTCAACTTGTTGGAATCCAGGAGTTCCATCCCAAAGGGATCCTCATCATAGATGTCATACATCCTAGACATGAAGGTGTCCTTAGGGTGTGCAGCGTATCTCCACAGAGCCGCATTGTCAACAACGAAGAAGTCAAAACCGGCACCAAGGCTTTGGTGCCCTAAGGCAGGTCATGTCGGTGTCAAGTAACCTCGACCATCTTTTGGTGCGAAACAGAGCCTGTAGGCATATAGGAGTGGTCCCTAGCGGGTTCGCCTGACAGTTATGACAGAGGCAGTGGAACCCATCAGCAGCATGGCAGCGACAGAACTACCGGAGTCTGGGCCGAAGCCACTGGCACTTTGGCAAAGATGTCTTTCATCTTTAGATGAAAGTTCTCCCCTTCCTCCAGGTGGAGGATTGGGTTATAAAAGGTAGCTAGCGCTGGCCGCTCAGGAGTATCTTTGGAGGAGTGACTTATTTTTTGAGGAAGAAGAGGAGCGTTGGTGCGAGGACTCGCTCCGTGACCTCTTCCGATGATGCTTCTTTTCCTTCTCCTTACACAGAGCCACCCTGTGTTCGGAACATTGGTACATGCCTTATAACCTCGAACGAGACCACAGAATCTCACCCATCGCCTTGTGGATGAATGTGAATATCTTTACTGCCCTTTCCTGTAGGGCCTTTGGGTGCGTGGACTGGCATGACCCATAATCCTGGGCTTCATGGTCCTCAACAAAGCTTGTAGCGACAAATCCAGTGCGGATCAGAGACTGACATCTGCTGGCCGCAATCTACACATGGTTTGAAGCCTTAGGCCTTAGACGCAGTAAGCATGGTGCAAAAAAATAAATCACAAAGCTCGACGAGCATGTGCCTGATTAGCTAACAGAGTGCGCAAAACAAAGGAACTGAGGACATGGGGCACGGGGCCTCAATATATACTGGCCCCAACGTCCGTGTGCGGCTTGTTGGGCAGAGCAGACTCAGAGCTGTGCAACCCCCCCTCCCCCGGCAGCAGTAATGTTTCCAAAGAACCTATGGGAATAGAGCAATTGTCAACTTCATCACTGTCTCTTGTCCCATCTTTGGGACTATGTGGATAGACCTGCTTGGTTATGCTCTCAACTCAGTTGTAGCAGTTCTGCGGTTGGAGACCAGATCCAAAGGCAGAGACTACAGACACATTTTTTCAATCATGGAATATGAGGATGCATTATGCCTTTCGCCCGTATCCCTGATACTGAGTTCGCTTTTAGATCTTCAGGACCGGGGCTCCTTGTTGATTCTAATAACCCCATTCTTGCCAGTTCAGTCTTTGCATTCCCGATTCTAATGGGTGTGACAATAGTCCTTCCAATCCGTCTCTCAATTATTCTGTTTTTAAAGACTCCAGCTGTGCGTTTACATCTACTGATGTTGAATGATGCACATCAATGTATGGCTGGTTGGTGTTGGGCGATGATGGATGACATCAGGCCATTTTGTAGCATCTTTAGGATTTGTGGGCACCTGGTAATCTTAAGGCAAATGGTTCTGCATGGAGTACATGGGGTCGCTAGAGTGAATGAATTTAAATACTTTTCAGCAGGGGTGTAGTTTTAGCAAGTTGTCCTATCAGCCTGTTAATTCATAATGATCAGCTTTAACTATACAACATTGCATGGTCAAAATATTGCGTGTGGGGGGACCAGTTCAGCTTCTTCAGAGGTCGCCGGGGCTCGGACAATATTAGGAAGACTCAATCTAATGCACTATGCCCGGGAGGTCGACCTTGATGCATGCCTGCTCCCTTTAGACTCAAAGAAAGCCTTTGATAGGGTGGAATGGAAATATGTGGCTATCCTCCTGGAAAAAATGGGAATAGGGGAGAAAATCCAGAAATGGGTTGGAGCACTACACAGGCCATTGAGCACCCAGCTGCAGGTTAATGGGGAATTTTCAGCAGCTAATCAGAGGCACGAGACAGGGGTGCCCCTTATCCATCCTACTATATGCACTCATAATGGAGCCCCTGGCAATAACAATAAGACAACACCAGGGAATACAGGGTATTCGAACAGGAGAAGATGAGTTCAAACTTTCCCT
Organism: Ambystoma mexicanum; assembly: GCF_040938575.1. Classification (NCBI taxonomy): domain Eukaryota; kingdom Metazoa; phylum Chordata; class Amphibia; order Caudata; family Ambystomatidae; genus Ambystoma; species Ambystoma mexicanum. Next base: position 1,220,035,829 of record NC_090923.1, read on the forward strand.
ATTCGCTGATGACAAACTAGGGTATCTGGTGGACGCTCCCTCCTCGCTTCCCGCACTGTTCGCACTCATTGAAACATTTGGGGCCTTCTTGGGCCTGCAAATTAACAAATCAAAAAAATCGGTAATAAGGCCGATCCGCGCCACAGACTTGGGCATAGATCAAAGGAATCATACGCTAGAGGTAAGAGTAGAGCAATCAGGGATTTAATAGCTGGGGGTCCGGATCGCCAGAAACCTGGCAACACTTGCGTCAGTTAACTTTGAACCTCTTCTGGCAGCCATAAAAACTGACCTGAACCGTTGGAGCCCCCAAATACTCTCTTGGTATGGGCAAATGACAGCGATTCTCCCGCAACTTCTATACCTAATCACAGCCCTACCCACAAAGATTCCGGAAGCCTACTTAAGTGACCTCCAACGTAGTGTGCAGAGGTTTGTCTGGGAAAATAAAACCCTGAGGATTAAAAGATCCACCCTCTCCCTCCCAAGGGAAGAGGAAGGCTTTGGCTTCCTGGACTTTGCCCTTTATTACAAAGCTGCCCAGTTACTTGTGATCTTGGAACATATGAGGGACGACCTGGGGACATATTGGACATACGTAGAAGACATGGACACCACCCCGCCAAAGTGAGGGACTTACTCTGGGTACGTTATAGGGAGATACCGAACAGGCTGAGGAACCATCCTTGTCTGGGAGTACTATGGTCTCTATGGAGGGAGGGGAGAAGCATGTGAATTTGTCCTCCTGGCCCTCTCCGATGACCTTGATGTGGGGCCCGGTTATCGTGCTGGAAAGCAAGGGATTCCGCAACATGCAAACCTATTCTGAGAGAGGTCTGGAGAAGAGTTCGGACAGTTATTTAAGGATGAGGCATTCATGGACTATGGAGCGGTAGCAGAAGTGCTTGATAGGGTCAAGATCTACATATTTTAATACCTAAGACTGAAGGGGATCTTCACCAACCATAGCTCTGTGACAAACTGAAATGCCCACTCACAACATTTGAAAAAGCACTGGACACCTCAGAGTCGAGGAGGGGAATAGTGTCTATAAGGTGCTGATCACAGTTGACAAGAAGGATCGGCAAACCTTTAAAAAATACTGGAACGACTTGGAGCGAGAGGTAATTTCGTAAGAGGTTAGGGGGAAGATATATAAAATGATGTTCCATTCACGGCAGCCATGGAGCACAACTTCCTGCACGGGTGGCATAGGGACCCCCTGAAAACGTCCCAAATGTTTGCTGGGTCTTCCCCATTATGTCCTAGGGAATGTGGCTTAATAGGTTCCCGAGCACACATGCAGTGGCACTGCCCACGAGTTCAATCATACTGACGGTACCTTCTGGGCTGGATGTCTGAGGTTATAGATGAGGTCCTTCTACTAAACCCTCTCCAGATGCTGCTGGGGCTCCTCCCCGCCCCCGAGAGATTCCGACATTTCTAGATACCCGAGAATGTGGGAAGCGATATTCAGGGCGACCAGGCTCACGTTGTCACAGAAATGGAATGGTGGGTCACAGAAACCAAGAGACATGTATCTAATGGATAAACTGACAGCAATGGTGAATGATAAGATAGGCGCATTCATGGCAGATTGGGGCACTGTAATAAGCAAGTGGGGATGGTACGTACACTAGCGGGGCTCGTGGAGGTCATTGCCACCCCAGTGGTTGGCAGGAAAGGAGAGACGGTAGAGAGATAGTTGGTGAAAACCAGAGAAACCAACGGGGGGATAGACCTTGAAATCAGTGGGCCTCCACCACAAGAGAAGATGGGGTAATGTGGACAGTCCGCCACCAGAAGGGCACATTGACACAAGTCAAGTTTCAAAGTGGACTCTGTTCAAGACTTTAGTCTCCATAGTAGGAGTGGAGACACGGGGCCTAGAAGAGACACTGCACAGAACCACCTGTTTTTTTCTGTTGTTGGGGAGGGTGGGGGAGCGAGAGGGAGTTGAATTTGAATACCCAATATTGCTTTTGCTGTGACCTGTACAATTGGTTCCTTCATTGAAATTTCAAGTAAAAAAAAAAATACATATATTGCCTGCGGGTGAACACCTATTGGTATTTCGGATCCCTCCTCATCTCAACTATTCCGTAATCAGTCTTGATGATACATAGCCTTGTACAAGGGGGTGAGTCGGCAATGATGGGTGGGGACATGTTGTGTTTAAGATCCCTAGCGAGTTGAAGTCCTTTTCTTGTAGCTGTAAGACTAAAGAGTGATGCATTAATAAAATCACAAATTCCCATCGTGAACTAGGAACAACTGGTATGTTTGTAGAAGTCTCATTGTGAAATAACTACTCACCTGTAATAGACCAACCCAATCCGCAATAACTTATTACAGCTGCCTTCTAACATCCTAATGCTTGGTGCAGGAACACTGTCAGGGTAATTCATAGAAATTCGCACAAAAGTGGCGCACGCGGCTGGCGCACAGTGTCCCCGTGCGATACACTGCGCCAGCCACGTGCGAAAAAAATTCCTTTTCATCGCATAGCGTATTCATGGATTTTAGCCTCCGAAACCAGCCGTGGCGCAGAGTGGCGCAGCGACCCGGCAGCAGCACCAGTTACGCCCCCAAGAACGCCCTCGCACAAGGAAAAGCCTTCAAAATCCCCAAATCATCGCAAAGGGCTGCGCTAACCCTGGACCAGTTCACAGCCAAGCGGGGAACGTGTATTTCAGTGGTTCGCGGGAAGTTTCACACGCGATTGTCCTGGGTACGTGTACATCAGGGGTGCGTGGTAAGTAACACACGCGATTCCATCAGGGCACGTGTATTCCAGGGGTGCGCGGGAAGTATCACACGCAAAAACAGCAGGGTACGTGTATTCCAGGGGTGCACGGGAAGTATCACACGCAAAAGCAGCAGGGTACGTGTATTTCAGGGGTGTGCGGGAAGTACCACACGCAATTCCATCAGGGTACGTCTATTCCAGGGGTGCGCGGGAAGTATTGCACGCAAAAGCAGCAGGGTACGTGTATTTCAGGGGTGCGCAGGAAGTATCACACGCGATTCCATCAGGGTACGTGTATTCCAGGGGTGCGCGGGGAGCACCACACGTGAATTGCACGTGTGGGTCCTCCCAGGTGTTCCCTCTACACCCTCCACGGCCCCTGCAGGTGGCCCACACCACAGGGGCCTACCCTGCACATGTCCCGCAGGCACCCCATCCACCATGGCCATGCCCTCCAGCCAACCCACATGTCACCTTGCACTACTGCCCACCAACGCATGTCCCCCTGCACCCCCAGCCACCAGGGGCACCCTCCACCAGGCCCCCACTCATGTCCCCTATCACCCCACCCCAGCAGTGCAGGGGCAGCCTCCACCAGGCCCCCACTCATGTCTCCCTGCACCCCCACCCCCCAGCAGTGCAGGGGCAGCCTCCACCAGGCCCACACTCATGTCTCCCTGCACCCCCACCCCCCAGCATCCAGGGGCACCCTCCACCAGGCCCCCACTCAGGTCTCCCTGCACCCCCACCCCCCACCAGTGCAGGGCAGCCTCCACCAGGCCCCCACTCATGTCTCCCACCACCCCCACCATCCAGGGGCACCCTCCACCAGGCCCCCACTCACATCCAACATGTCTCCCTGCACCCCCACCCCCAGCAGTGCAGGGGCAGCCTCCACCAGGCCCCCACTCATGTCCAACTTATGTCTCCCTGCACCCCCACCCCCCAGCAGTGCAGGGCACCCTCCACCAGGCCCCCACACGTCCCCCTGCACCCCCACCCCACAGCATCCAGGGGCACCATCCACCAGGCCCCCACACATTTCCCCCTGTAGCCCCACCCCACAGCATCCAGGGGCACTCTCCACCAGGCCCCCACACATGTCCCCCTGCATCCTCACCCCCCAGCATCCAGGGGCAGCCTCCACCAGGCCCCCACTCATGTCCAACTCATGTCTCCCTGCACCCCCACCTCCCAGCAGTGCAGGGGCAGCCTCCACCAGGCCCCCACTCATGTCTACCACCACCCTCACCCCCCAGCAGTGCAGGGGCAGCCTCCACCAGGCCCCCACTCATGTCTCCCACCACCCCCACCCCCCAGAAGTGCATGGGCAGCCTCCACCAGGCCCCCACTCATGTCTACCACCACCCCCTCCCCCCAGCATCCAGGGGCAGCCTCCACCAGGCCCCCACTCATGTCTCCCATCACCCCCACCCCCCAGCAGTGCAGGGGCAGCCTCCACCAGGCCCCCACTCATGTCCCCATGCACCCCCACCCCGCAGCATCCAGGGGCACCCTCCACCAGGCCCCCACTCATGTCTCCCTGCACCCCCACCCCCCAGCAGTGCAGGGCAGCCTCCACCAGGCCCCCACTCATGTCTCCCACAACCCCCACCCCCCAGCATCCAGGGGCACCCTCCACCAGGCCCCCCACTCATGTCCAACTCATGTCTCCCTGCACCCCCACCCCCCAGCAGTGCAGGGGCAGCCTCCACCAGGCCCCCGCTCATGTCCAACTTATGTCTCCCTGCACCCCCACCCCCCAGCAGTGCAGGGCACCCTCCAGCAGGCCCCCACACATGTCCCCCTGCACCCCCACCCCACAGCATCCAGGGGCACCCTCCACCAGGCCCCCACACGTCCCCCTGCACCCCCACCCCACAGCATCCAGGGGCACCCTCCATCAGGCCCCCACACATGTCCCCCTGCACCCTCACCCCCCAGCATCCAGGGGCAGCCTCCACCAGGCCCCCACTCATGTCCAACTCATGTCTCCCTGCACCCCCACCCCCCAGCAGTGCAGGGGCAGCCTCCACCAGGCCCCCACTCATGTCTACCACCACCCCCACCCCCCAGCAGTGCAGGGGCAGACTCCACCAGGCCCCCACTCATGTCTCCCGTCACCCCCACCCCCCAGCATCCAGGGGCACCCTCCACCAGGCCCCCACTCATGTCTCCCATCACCCCCACCCACCATCAGTGCAGGGGCAGCCTCCACCAGGCCCCCACTCATGTCTCCCATCACCCCCACCCCCAGCAGTGCAGGGGCAGCCTCCACCAGGCCCCCACTCATGTCCCCCAGCCAACATGTCATCACAATCTAGATCCCTGGCCCTTATGGTCAGCCTCCAAATGCCAAACACCCACCCCAGTATTGCATCCACCCACTTAGAAATGGCAATAACATGATAGAACCCCAATTGCAAGTTTGGAAATGAACACATGTCCCTCACATACACCCAATGGGTGTCAGTGAATGTCAAAACCCATATCATGATATGCATGAAACCAATGAGATGATACTACACATTGCAGTTTGAAGAAAAAAATATGTATTAAAAGCAACATAAATTGAAGCAAAAATAAACAAACACTAATGGAAATTAAAAAAAAATAAACCAGCAGGTCCGTGAAATAATGCAAAACCACAAATCATAATCCAAAGGAAAGGTGTCCAAAGTCACAGTCCACAAAAGTAAATCCAATGGAAAATTAAAATCGAAAACCATTGCTCCATGGGTAAATCATAAAAAAAATTGAAAATCGGTAGGGAGATAGTTGGTGAAAACCAGAGAAACCAACGGGGGGATAGACCTTGAAATCAGTGGGCCTCCACCACAAGAGAAGATGGGGTAATGTGGACAGTCCGCCACCAGAAGGGCACATTGACACAAGTCAAGTTTCAAAGTGGACTCTGTTCAAGACTTTAGTCTCCATAGTAGGAGTGGAGACACGGGGCCTAGAAGAGACACTGCACAGAACCACCTGTTTTTTTCTGTTGTTGGGGAGGGTGGGGGGAGCGAGAGGGAGTTGAATTTGAATACCCAATAATGCTTTTGCTGTGACCTGTACAATTGGTTCCTTCAATGAAATTTCAAGTAAAAATAAAAATACATATATTGCCTGCGGGTGAACACCTATTGGTATTTCGGATCCCTCCTCATCTCAACTATTCCGTAATCAGTCTTGATGATACATAGCCTTGTACAAGGGGGTGAGTCGGCAATGATGGGTGGGGACATGTTGTGTTTAAGATCCCTAGCGAGTTGAAGTCCTTTTCTTGTAGCTGTAAGACTAAAGAGTGATGCATTTATAAAATCACAAATTCCCATCGTGAACTAGGAACAACTGGTATGTTTGTAGAAGTCTCATTGTGAAATAACTACTCACCTGTAATAGACCAACCCAATCCGCAATAACTTATTACAGCTGCCTTCTAACATCCTAATGCTTGGTGCAGGAACACTGTCAGGGTAATTCATAGAAATTCGCACAAAAGTGGCGCACGCGGCTGGCGCACAGTGTCCCCGTGCGATACACTGCGCCAGCCACGTGCGAAAAAAATTCCTTTTCATCGCATAGCGTATTCATGGATTTTAGCCTCCGAAACCAGCCGTGGCGCAGAGTGGCGCAGCGACCCGGCAGCAGCACCAGTTACGCCCCCAAGAACGCCCTCGCACAAGGAAAAGCCTTCAAAATCCCCAAATCATCGCAAAGGGCTGCGCTAACCCTGGACCAGTTCACAGCCAAGCGGGGAACGTGTATTTCAGTGGTTCGCGGGAAGTTTCACACGCGATTGTCCTGGGTACGTGTACATCAGCGTAAGTAACACACGCGATTCCATCAGGGCACGTGTATTCCAGGGGTGCGCGGGAAGTATCACACGCAAAAGCAGCAGGGTATGTGTATTTCAGGGGTGTGCGGGAAGTACCACACGCGATTCCATCAGGGTACGTGTATTCCAGGGGTGCGCGGGAAGTATCGCACGCAAAAGCAGCAGGGTACGTGTATTTCAGGGGTGCGCAGGAAGTATCACACGCGATTCCATCAGGGTACGTGTATTCCAGGGGTGCGCGGGGAGCACCACACGTGAATTGCACGTGTGGGTCCTCCCAGGTGTTCCCTCTACACCCTCCACGGCCCCTGCAGGTGGCCCACACCACAGGGGCCTACCCTGCACATGTCCCGCAGGCACCCCATCCACCATGGCCATGTCCCCCAGCCAACCCACATGTCACCTTGCACTACTGCCCACCAACGCATGTCCCCCTGCACCCCCAGCCACCAGGGGCACCCTCCACCAGGCCCCCACTCATGTCCCCTATCACCCCACCCCAGCAGTGCAGGGGCAGCCTCCACCAGGCCCCCACTCATGTCTCCCTTCACCCCCAACCCCCAGCATCCAGGGGCACCCTCCACCAGGCCCCCACTCATGTCTCCCACCACCCCCACCCCCCAGCAGTGCAGGGGCAGCCTCCACCAGGCCCCCACTCATGTCTACCACCACCCCCACCCCCCAGCATCCAGGGGCAGCCTCCACCAGGCCCCCACTCATGTCTCCCATCACCCCCACCCCCCAGCAGTGCAGAGGCAGCCTCCACCAGGCCCCCACTCATGTCTCCCTGCACCCCCACCCCCCAGCATCCAGGGGCACCCTCCACCAGGCCCCCACTCATGTCTACCACCACCCACACCCCCCAGCAGTGCAGGGGCAGCCTCCACCAGGCCCCCACTCATGTCTCCCACCACCCCCACCCCCCAGAAGTGCAGGGGCAGCCTCCACCAGGCCCCCACTCATGTCTACCACCACCCCCACCCCCCAGCATCCAGGGGCACCCTCCACCAGGCCCCCACTCATGTCCAACTCATGTCTCCCTGCACCCCACCCCCCAGCAGTGCAGGGCAGCCTCCACCAGGCCCCCACTCATGTCTCCCACCACCCCCACCCCCCAGCATCCAGGGGCACCCTCCACCAGGCCCCCACTCATGTCCATCTCATGTCTCCCTGCACCCCCACCCCCCAGCAGTGCAGGGGCAGCCTCCACCAGGCCCCCACTCATGTCCAACTTATGTCTCCCTGCACCCCCACCCCCCAGCAGTGCAGGGCACCCTCCACCAGGCCCCCACACATGTCCCCCTGCACCCCCACCCCACAGCATCCAGGGGCACCCTCCACCAGGCCCCCACACGTCCCCCTGCACCCCCACCCCACAGCATCCAGGGGCACCCTCCACCAGGCCCCCACACATGTCCCCCTGCACCCTCACCCCCCAGCATCCAGGGGCAGCCCCCACCAGGCCCCCACTCATGTCCAACTCATGTCTCCCTGCACCCCCACCCCCCAGCAGTGCAGGGGCAGCCTCCACCAGGCCCCCACTCATGTCTCCCGCCACCCCACCCCCAGCATCCAGGGGCACCCTCCACCAGGCCCCCACTCATGTCTCTCATCACCCCCACCCCCCAGCAGTGCAGGGGCAGCCTCCACCAGGCCCCCACTCATGTCTCCCATCACCCCCACCCCCCAGCAGTGCAGGGGCAGCCTCCACCAGGCCTCCACTCATGTCTCCCACCACCCCCAACCCCCAGCAGTGCAGGGGCACCCTCCACCAGGCCCCCACACATGTCTCCCACCAACCCCACCCCCCGGCAGTGCAGGGGCAGCCCCCACCAGGCCCCCACTCATGTCCCCCAGCCAACATGTCATCACAACCTAGATCCCTGGCCCTTATGGTCAGCCTCCAAATGCCAAACACCCACCCCAGTATTGCATCCACCCACTTAGAAATGGCAATAACATGATAGAACCCCAATTGCAAGTTTGGAAATGAACACATGTCCCTCACATACACCCAATGGGTGTCAGTGAATGTCAAAACCCATATCGTGGTGGGAGCCATGATGGCTCGGGGCCTTCGACATCGGAGGGGCAGGCATCGGCCGGAGGGCAGGAGGACCCAGGACGGGAAGTGTCTTCCGTGTGGCAGCTGTTGGACCACGCCATAGATGCGGAGCGGCAAGAGGCACGGCTCACGATGGTCAGGGCGGAGAACTCCATGCGGAGGGCCCTGAGGCGGGCCGAGTGCCTCGAGGCAATCCGCAGGGAGTTTGGGGTGAACATGTGGACGGCCCTGCGGACCCTCGGGGCCATGGAGGAGGACCGCCTCCGGGACATTGAGCAGAAGTTCGATGATGCCCTGGCCCGGAACATCCCAAAGTGAGCCGTTGGACTAGCCCGCTGCCCTTGTAAATAGTTCTGTAGTTAGAGTTAGGTTTCCTTTGGTTTAGCATTTTTTTTGGACCTTTTGGACAATGGGCCACATTTTTGTATATATATTTTTTTTTTCAGGTAGTGTTATTAGATAGGTTTCATTTCTTCGGTTGGGATCATGGACCCTGGATTGTTTATCTGTATATAGTTGACTTTTGGATTTTCAATTTTTTTTTATGATTTACCCATGGAGCAATGGTTTTCGATTTTAATTTTCCATTGGATTTACTTTTGTGGACTGTGACTTTGGACACCTTTCCTTTGGATTATAATTTGTGGTTTTGCATTATTTCACTGACCTGCTGGTTTATTTTTTTTAAATTTCCATTATTGTTTGTTTATTTTTGCTTCAATTTATGTTGCATTTAATACATATTTTTTCTTCAAACTGCAATGTGTAGTATCATCTCATTGGTTTCATGCATATCATGATATGGGTTTTGACATTCACTGACACCCATTGGGTGTATGTGAAGGACATGTGTTCATTTCCAAACTTGCAATTGGGGTTCTATCATGTTATTGCCATTTCTAAGTGGGTGGATGCAATACTGGGGTGGGTGTTTGGCATTTGGAGGCTGACCATAAGGGCCAGGGATCTAGATTGTGATGACTTGTTGGCTGGGGGACATGAGTGGGGGCCTGGTGGAGGCTGCCCCTGCACTGCTGGGGGTTGGGGGTGATGGGAGACATGAGTGGGGGCCTGGTGGAGGCTGCCCCTGCACTGCTGGGGGGTGGGGGTGATGGGAGACATGAGTGGGGGCCTGGTGGAGGGTGCCCCTGGATGCTGGGGGGTGGGGGTGGCGGGAGACATGAGTGGGGGCCTGGTGGAGGCTGTCCCTGCACTGCTGGGGGGTGGGGGTGCAGGGAGACATGAGTTGGACATGATTGGGGGCCTGGTGGAGGCTGCCCCTGGATGCTGGGGGGTGAGGGTGCAGGGGTAGACATGAGTGGGGGCCTGGTGGAGGGTGCCCCTGGATGCTGGGGGTGGGGTGCCGGGGGACATGTGTGGGGGCCTGGTGGAGAGTGCCCTGCACTGCTGGGGGGTGGGGGTGATGGGAGACATGAGTGGGGGCCTGGTGGAGGCTGCCCCTGCACTGCTAGGGGGTGGGGGTGGTGGGAGACATGTGTGGGGGCCTGGTGGAGGGTGCCCCTGGATGCTGTGGGGTGGGGGTGCCGGGGGACATGTGTGGGGGCCTGGTGGAGGGTGCCCTGCACTGCTGGGGGGTGGGGGTGATGGGAGACATGAGTGGGGGCCTGGTGGAGGCTGCCCCTGCACTGCTGGAGGGTGGGGGTTCAGGGGGACATGAGTGGGGGCCTGGTGGAGGGTGCCCTGCACTGCTGGGGGGTGGGGGTGGTGGGAGACATGGGTGGGGGCCTGGTGGAGGCTGCCCCTGCACTGGTGGGGGCGGTGGGAGACATGTGTGGGGGCCTGGTGGAGGGTGCCCCTGGATGCTGAGGGGTGGGGGTGGTGGGAGACATGAGTTGGACATGAGTGGGGGCCTGGTGGAGGGTGCCCCTGGATGCTGGGGGTGCTGGGAGACATGTGTTGGTGATCAGTAGTGCAAGGTGACATGTGGGTTGGCTGGGGGGCATGGCCATGGTGGATGGGTTGCCTGTGGGACATGAGCAGGGGTGCAGGGTAGTCCCCTGTGGTGTGGACTGCCTGCAGGGGCCGTGGAGGGAGTAGAGGGAACACCTGGGAGGACCCACACGGCCAAATCACGTGTAGCATTCCCCGGCACCACCGAAATACACGTACCGTGCTGAAATTGCGTGTGAATCTTCCCGCGCACCTCGGAATACACGTACCCAGGCCAATCGCGTGTTGAACTTCCCGCGCACCCGAAGTACACGTACCCAGGCCAATCGCGTGTGGAACTTCCCGCGCATCCCGAAACACACGTACCCAGGCTAATCGCGTGTGGAACTTCCCGCGCACCCCGTAGTACACGTACCCAGGCCAATCGCGTGTGGAACTTCCCGTGCACCCCGAAGTACACGTACCCAGGCCAATCGCGTGTGGAACTTCCCGCGCACCCAGGAACACATGCACACGCTATTTTCCACACAGCGGGTGTCCATGTTTGTCGGTACCCCTTTGCACCTCATTTGTCCTAGAGGGCCACTGTATGGACCATTCATCATGGCTGTATATGGGTGCTTTTTGTTAGCGCACATTTTGGTGCATATTTTTTTCAGGCGCAGGGACGCTTCCGCCTGCTTTCTTGTGGCGTAATTGTTTGGCCCTGTGCGCGTCTTTGACCGTGCGCTGGTTTGCCCTATTCGATTCCATGAATACGGGTTGTAGGCGAGCGTGTGGGCGTTCCGCGCACTTGCCTCCTGTACTTCCCCCGTGACGCCCATATTTTCACGCGTTGATCCCCATTCCGTGTGTTACGCCCCGTGTTCCGCCTACTTTTGTGATGTGCGCCGCGCTATGTGCGATTTCGCAGTGGCCGTGGCGCACTTTTTCAGGGCACATCCAATGTTTTTCTCGTGCACGGACTTCCATGAATCGATGTGCGCTGGTTTCCTTGCGATTTTCGCACTTGCACTGCGATTTTCGCACTTTTACTGCGAATCGCACGTTTTGGCACCTCTGCGCGGGAATTTTCGGCGCACATTAATTCCATGAATCGACCCCTGTGTCATAGACACCTAACTGACGCAATGAATAACGTTTTGGAGGTCTTTATTTTGAACACATTTTCTTTGAAAATTTATAGTCATTAGTTCACCAGGAGACAGCTATAATTGTCGCATTATTTACTAAGATTTTACAGTTTGGTCAAGAGAGCAGTATGCATATATTTCCAGGTTAATACCACTTACACAAATCACAAAGTAGATGCGGTTTTGACTAAACTGTGCAAAATAACGTTTTGCAACAAATCACGGGTTGCACGTTGGCTTGTTTATCTCTGTACATCACGTTTTATATATTCACAAGTAGATGTGTTGCATCAGAGGGAGATTGCGTATTCAATGGCTGATAGTGGAGAGGTGCATTATAAGGAATGAACTACCCACACGAATTAACATAAAAAGGACATTGCTAGACGCAAGTGAGTTCCTTGGGCTTATAAAGACACTTGCTTGTGACTTTGTGCCTCTTTATGGTCATGGTGAAATGCAAATTCTCCATATAGCTCAGTAGAGGTTACTTCAAACTGATATAGATCTATAGAGTCATAGGGAATGTATTTGTATTTATCATTAATTTGCCTTACAATGACAGAGTCGTTATTCATTCGCATACGAGGAATACAACTGCAAAACAGATCAACTCACGTGCGAGGTAAAGCCCTTATCAGATAGAGCACGAGAGACAATTGGGAAGAGCGGGGCGTTAGGAAGCCGGCCTTGCTGCCTGTATTCAAGCAAGGCTCTTCCCCGGCACAGGCCCGCGCACAGCCTCCGATGCGCGCGCTGCTGGGAACGGATTACCTGGTTAACCCAGCGAAACAGGGAGGAAAGGTTAGACCCCGCCCCCTCCTCTGGCCTTCGCAGACACTCCCCTATTTTGCTTTGGACTCGCCCCCACAGGTGGCCTGTTATCACATCATGACATAGATGCGAGAGCAGCCGTAGCACCAGGCGAGCCCCTGCTGATCTTGGTTTTCGCATATATGTGCTTATCCCGAATCTTGCTCTTATCTCATCTTTGACGAGTACATTTCTGCACAGTTCCTGTCATGGCGGCATGTGAATACGTTCCCAGATTTGGTGCACAGTAGCGAGAGAGGTGAAACTCGCCTAGGATGGTTTGGTGGGCCCTCTCCCATCAATTCATGTTTTTGAGAAAAAAAATGGGTTTAAACGTTACACATTTGGGAGAAATTGGATTAAAAAAAAGAAAAACAGCAGTCATCAACAGTTCTACATGGGAAATATTACTATTCCAGATACCGGGACACCAACAGTCCACATGTTGCATGAGATATGAGGACAAAATAACAGTTTGAATTATTGTGTCAGAAAACTTGCAATAAAATGCAGTGCATTGTTCCTATGCGAAGTAGTATAATGTAATCCGAATTTTCAGAACACGAAATGCAATTCGAATATCTGCAAATATTTTGCTATCACATGGCAGGCAAGCAAAGTTTACCAATGTTTAACTTGACAATTTAAACATCTCCATACCGATATCCACACTGCCAAGCCAGTTTCCAACTGCCCCACATAATTACATATTAACAACAATGCCATACTATGTTCAACAAGGAGGTTCATGCAAGGTTACCACAGTAAAAAAAAACATCAGCATACTGGCAGCCACACTGTGCCCAGAAAATTGTGATGCCATGCCATGTTGCCTCATCAAACGCATTATCCCACCAAGATGATGATTTTTTTTTTACTGGTGAAAAATTGGCATGCAATTTTTTCAACGGGTAAATTCTGTTGTGGGTGATGTAGACATGTCTAAAGACAATGCCCCACAAATATATCATGGAAGTCTAAAAAAAGTCATGTTGCTATTGTTCCAGTAAAACATGTTCTCGTGATGGTGTCTAGATTGCCTGTAAAATATTATGATGAGCACATCTACATTATTCCTACAAAATGATGAACTCATTCTCTGTAATGACATTCCAGTGTTGACCCAGTAAAACAGATCACAACAACATGATAACGTGTTTTACTGGTGCAACACAGACAGGACAATGTTATTTTTGTAATACTTTATGTTTGTATTTTCAAATATAACAAACAATACAATATGGCGTCTGGTTCTTCCAACACCCCTGGGTTTACTGAAAGCAGCCAATCCATCTCTGAAGCATGCACTTATACAAGCATTAAATTAGAGTCACAGATTCGAGCATTGACCACTTTTAAACCTTTTGTCACACTGTAATTTGGAGTCTGGTGCAGAGTCCAGTCTGCCTCCAGTCTCTGCTGTTGCTTGTGGTGCGAGGAGCTGCACTACGTGGTCAGTCCCCTTTCTACTGCCATTCATTTTTTCTTCAAAGACCTGCCCAGCGCGCGGAGCGGAGTCCGGTGCAGAGTCCAGTCCGCCTGCACTGCTGAAGTGCAAAAGAACGTATCTGGTTTCTGGTATTAGTTAAGAAATAACTATGGTAATTGACACTAGACCCCAAACTCGTCTAAAAACATTGAACGCTCGCAGCCGTGGTGGACTGTCTCTCATTACTGAGCCCGTGGTGCTTGTAATGACTGCTTCAATTGACCCGCTTCCTTTGCTCCTCCCTTCTTCCTCCTCCTCCCTCTGCCCTTCACCTTCCCCTCCCCTCCCCTCGCTCCTACTGCCGATGGCAGTCAACCCGCCTGCCTGCCAGTATCATTGATGGCCAGAGATGACGGCGAAGCAAGAAAGGTAACAAATGTCACAGGTTTAACAGCTGCAGAGTTGCTGGCTGGCGAGCGTATGCCAGATATAGTAAACCCAGTATTGGCAATTTAAGTGTGTGAAAAGCCAGAGCCCGCGGCTTCGAACTCAAATCCAGGTACAGAAACAAATGTCGCAGCTTTAACAGCTGCAGCATCGCTAGTCGACGAGCATATGCCAGACATAGAAAACATAGCATTGGTAAATTAAGCGCGTGAAAAGCCTGAATGCGCCGCTTTGAATGGGAAAGCAAATGCGTTCTCAAAAGCTGCGAATGACATTACGATTGAGGCTGAACCCAAATTAGGGCTGCTGTCAATCGATGTGCATATATTTGACATTGGAAGCAAAATAGTTCAGACATCTGATCTAAGTGAAATGGTGGAAATTGACATCGCCTCCTTTCAATCACCTTTTGATGTCACAGACACCGAACTTTTGGCACTAAAACTACCCAATGGAATAGGAGATCATAGGAACTTCACTTTTGTCCCTCCATTAACTACTGGTAGAAATAATTCCATTCTGACTGTTGATTGTAACAATTTGCATCCACCCATTGGTACGAGCATTCCAACAGCAAGATTGGACAGATGCACATCTGGAACACCGGGCATGTTACAAGATGAAATTTCTCAAAACCCCAATTGTAATAACAATGTACCACTTGCAAATGATGAAGTTATCAGATGTGACCAAGCGGCGAGAAGTGTTGCTGTTGAAATCATGGCCATTAGTGCAAAGACAGATTTTTCCAACGCTGTCGCAGCTCGTCCCTCAGCTAGTTCTGTATCTCAATCCTTTCAGCCGACTCACGCCCTTAAAAAAAGCCTTAGAGTAGACCTGGCAGGGCGAGAAGCGCGGCTGACGGAGCGTCTCACAGCTGATTACCAGATTGTAAAAGACAAACTTATCAACAGCTTCTCCAATGCCTCATTAAGTATGACCATTGTAAAAGAAAAACTACCCACTAATTTTGAGAAAGGAGAGAAGTTTCTTCAGCAATTAAGGGCTGATACCTTTACATCTCGAACCAGCACACCTCATCAAAAAGAAGCTCATTGTCAGATAAATATGGTCAATGCCTCAACGGTAAACCCTAACTCCAAATCTACTAAGGAGCAAATTGGTAACTCTCGTGACCACCAAAATACAAAAGCAGCTCAACTACCTTCGACAAACGAAAGTCGACTAATTCAACGGGAAGAACCTTCTATCCAGGAATTCGAGTCGGAAACAATCAATAAAGAGAACTTATCAGTGGCAGCCGGGATACAGATTCACAACAATGTATTAGCAGCTACATCGCTAGCTCTGATACCGTTCATCAAGTTATATGAAACTTCAAGTGAAACATCAAAGGATCAAAACGCCTTGCTGCATAATCTGGTAACTAAAATATCGTCACTCGAAGAAACCAATGCACAACTAATGGCTAGAGTTGAACGAGAAGCAGAGATTTCATTTCAATGGCAAAATCGGCTAGGCGTCCTTACAATGAGAGACCACACTGACAAAACAGACCTAATGGAAGCTATTCTTGAAACACTGAAGTGGTTTCGGCATTCCAAAACAGCGAGATCGGCGGCCGCTGACTGTGAGCAAGTAGAAAGACATCTGCAGCACTCAGTGAGCAGAAGTGCAAATACAACAGAAAACAATCTGATACCTCGTGGAAAAAACAAAACCAAGAGTAATACTGCTTATGACCAGAATGACGGCGCTTGCCAAATCATTGAGACAGGTCAGGTGCTCACTGTTACACCTGACCCAGAGGCTGCAGCGATCTCAAATGTTTCCTCTGAAGGTACTCATCCGTCCGGAAATCAACCTCCGAGCTGCAGCCCAGCAATAAACAACAACTTGCACATTGCAGCTCCCCTGAAAGAACACTTAAACTCTGCTGTTGCACCTCCCTTGATAGGGAATTTAAACACTTTTGGTATCTTCATGGGGTCGGCAAACACACTGAATCCCACACAACAGACAAAACCATGTGAAAAGGTGGCAAAAGCATCAACTAGTAAACAAAATCTGAGTAAGAGGAAGCCAAATGTGAGCAAAAGCCGACTGAAAACAAAACAGTTTGTTAGGAATCTCTCTACTCCGCAAAAGCTTGGTCTCTTTTCTCATTGTCCACAAAATGCTCAGCTGGGCGGCACCGGGAAAGTGACATCAGCTGAATCAATGTCAAATGCTACTATGAACCCAACTGTGGCGGAAAAAAGTAATACAAACAAAAGACGAAGACTTGAGTCCGACTCGGGTTTCAGCCAGAAACGCCCTCAGTGTCACTGATTTATGTGACCTATCTACATACTCAGTTGAATCGGATGAACTGATGTCGCCTGGCCAAGATTCCGAAATCTCACGTCATGTCGTGAAGAACATTCAACCACCCGTTAAAAAAATCCAGCAAGCCATAAAAGCAAAAGACAGACTCCCAAATGATGCAGCAAGCGTCCGATTTCAAGCCTCTCCTATGGTAAAGTAGTAAGTCATAAACAGAAAATGGATGGAGCTATTGATCAAGAAACAAGAAAGACCTCAACAAAGTTAAATCCTAAAATGACGGCGGCACAATGGCGTAAACAAAATTTAACCAAATCAAAAGAAGTACCAACTCAAATTTCGACAAAAAACAACAAGCACTGGAAGATCAGGCTCAAGAACACTTTTTCTGACGAGAATGAGGTGAATTTAAATCGCAGAAATGTGATGTGTCTTCTGCATAATTTTCCCTCGTTAAGAAGGATATCCTCTAATGATATAGCAATCGTCGAATACCTCACTGAAGACTCACTAGATAAGGTCTACTTACACATCAATTCCCAAGCTGTTGAAAATACACTAATTACAGCAAAAGAAGAATTGCTGTCGTATGGCTTCGATTTGACACTAGAAGCCAAACTAACTAAAGAATTATTTGAGAAAGGAGTGTCTGAAGACCGTGAGCCTACACATGACCAAAGACGAGACGCTCTCAGGAATTTAATATAAATAAGGGAACAGACAGTGAAAGGAATACACAACTTTCTGTCCAAAATGTCCCCTCAAACTCTGCCTTACAAAACAAATCACACAGAGCTTAACTATCGCAAATTAGTAGAGACAATGTAAATGTGCCAATATCATGGAACACCAGAGGCTTTCGACATTTGCTTCAGAACTTTGAAGTATCTTTGAGAAATAACTTTGCTGTATGTCTCCAGGAGACGTGGTTGCGGGAGGTCCCATCGAGAGACGGATACTCCATGATTCTGAATCCAGCTGGGAAAAATCTGTTTGGTCGTCCTTATTCTGGGCTGTTGACCATGATAAACAACGCAAACAACTGGGAGATCTTGCAGTCCTTTTCCCCAAACCTTTTTGTTCAGGGAACAATTCTGCAGAACAAAAATGGTTCCGGTGCAAAACCCAAACATCTGCTTTTATTCAACACATATTCGAATACAGCTATGATCTCTTCTTGTCGTTTCATACAATCGATAACAAAATTGATAGATGACAGTATGGAAATCTACATAGATCTAAATGTGATCCTGTGCGGCGATTTAAATTTCTCTTGGTTTGATGATCGTAAGATTGTCACAAAGCCCAAGCATCAAACTAATGTCACATGTACAGGCTACCAATTCCAATCAGCAATGACTGCCAGAAACTGTCAAATGCTGAACGGTCAAATAAAAGGAGACATTCCTCCCAATTATACGTGGCACCGGGATGGTTGCAAAAAAGTAATTGATTACATCTGGGCCTCTAACACGATGTGTAATGAGATTGAATATCTGAAGATCTTGGATTCAATGCTCAGCGACCACAACCCGCTGGAATTAACTTGGACAGCGCTACCCAAAACAGCAGTGGTAGATTTGGACTATAGGTAAGGCCCCACAGGGCAAAATTAATACTCTACAAAGGATAAATTATACCTTATATTTATGTTTTACATTTTTGCTTTGAAATAACTAATAACATGTTGTTTATATCCTTCTTTTCTACATTGCTTTTTTGTACTTATCCTCAACCTCCTCCCCATCCTCCCCACTCCCAACTCTCTGTGATTACACAAGGATTATCTTCTTTTATTATGCTTTGTGCTTATATGTGCCTTATTTCACATGATTGTTCTAAAAACATATGCTTATTTTGTGAACCTTACCACATGAACAATACATTTATTTTGTTTTAGTTGTGCTAATAGCCCTGATTTGAAAAAGACACTGGTGTCAAAACACGTGTTATCCATAAAGGGCAATACAATAAAGATCAACTATCTTATCAGTATTAAGTGTGGCGCAGTCTTCTAAAGTGTGGAGCAATACCGTAACCAACTTCATTGAACATTTGTTTCGAGTGGTAGCTACCACTAAGCTGCTCCCACAATCTTGGAACTCTACCATTATAGTTCCCATATTCAAGAAGGGCAGTCGAGACGATCCGGCGAACTATCGTCCCATTGCCCTTCTGGATATCGTGGGTAAGATATTTGCAACTTTTCTACAGCAGAAGCTCTCAAAGTGGGCATCAGTCTCGGGTCACTTCAATATACGCCAGACTGGATTCACCAAGGGTGTTGGCACAGAATTGAATCTGACAATACTTAACGTGCTGAAATTGGAAGCCCTTAAACAAGGTAAAAACCTGTTTATCACATTCATAGACATGAAACAAGCGTTCGATTCACTCAATCAACACAAATTGTGGGCAAAACTGAAGAAATTGTCTTGTCCGTCAGGAATACTGCAGCCAGTAATGGCTTTACATAAAGAAACTTCCATCAGAGTGCGAATAAAGTGAAGTTGGCGAGCTTACTGAGGAGATAATGACTAACAAAGGAGTCAAACAGGGGTGCCCTCTGGCTGCCCTTCTCTTCAAACTCTTCATATCAGATGTCTCTGAAGCGTTTCCACATGTGCGCTGTTTTCCACCTAAATTAAACGGCCAGATCATCAGTTGGACCATCTATGCTGATGATATCGTTCTAATAGATTCAACACCAATTGGTCTTCAAAGACGTTCATTGGCTCTAGAAAGATATCTAAATGACAACGCCCTAGAAATGAATGCAGAAAAGACTAAGATTATGGCAATTGGGAATTCATCAAAAAGAATAATCAAAGATTTTAGATGGCAACTTGCCGATGTGCAAATAAAACATGTTCCAGTGGTACGATATCTAGGCATCCAATTCAATACCTCAATTAGAGAACACGAATGGATGAAAGACCTAAAACAACGCATGGTGATATTCTCGCTTCAAGTGGCAAAGCTACACTCCGAATATGGGAAATTCACACTGAAACCCGTAATAACGTTCTACACTCAAAAAGTGATTCCATCAATCACATTTGGCGCCGAGGCTGGCTGGAATTTAAGTCACAAATTGTGGTCGTCTCTTGAAGGAATATTTTGGAGACACATTCTCAAACTGCCCATGGGTGTCTCAATGATCTCCATAAGACACAAGTTGGGAATTGAATCCATGTACAATATAGTTGTTTGGAAATCGTTGTCTGTGCTACGGAAGATGTCGCTAGAAGATCAGGCTCCCGCATATACAATCCTATCATCAGTCCTATCAAACCAATATCATGGTATCCTGCTGGAATGGATAACCAGATTAAAACTGATACTTGATTATACAGACATTAAATGGGAAACACTTTTAGCAACGCCACAAATTGCCAAAAAAAACTGAGAGAATGGAACTGGATCCAAAATGTGGAACAAAGAAATCTCCTGAAATCTTTAATTGATCTGGGACTGGCAGCAAATAGCTTGGACCGACTACCTAAATATCTGCAAAGATTTCCATCAAGAAAATATCGAAATCAATTTCTAAGATTTCGGTTAAATGCATATAGAACAAAGGAGATCCTATGGTGTAGACGTGACACAAATGTTACCAATAATCTATGCAGGTTCTGTGAACAGTCAATAGAATCATTGAAACATCGGATTACGGAATGTCAACATCTAACGCAGTCGAGATCTCGTTATCTTGGGAATTTTGCTCCTGCAGACGGTGATACTGTTAAATGGTGGTACTGGGTACTATCTAGTAACAATGTACCACTTACATGTGCAGTGTGTGATTTTCTAGAGAACAACTTGAAGGATGAAATCCTCACTCCACCAAATGTCACTGATGTATGAAAATCAACACTTTTGATACCAAACATATTGGCTTGTTGTGAGTAGCTGTATAGAGTGATAAATGAGAATCTTTGATTGTAATTGAAGTTTGAATACCAACTAATTGTTACAAATAAAATAAAAAAAATTGTTATCAGATAGTGAACGTTCGGGCCCCAAACTTTGGGGGGGGGACGTGCATGTAGGGGCAGGGTCCTGAAGAACGCTGTTTCTGTGTCGTGGCAGTACGCCACGTCTTGAAGCCACAACCTTACATTGGGTGGACGGCCTTTTCCCCATGTTATGGCTACTCTCCTACGTGCCAGCACTAGTAGCAAGCCTGCCAGCCGTCTCATGGTAGGTTGCAGGGGGCTTTATGCATCCCAGCAGTGCAATGCGTGGATTTAGTTCCAGCTGTTCCCCCACGATCGAGGAGATTGTGGACAACACTTCTGCCCAGAACTGATTAACTTTCGGGCCTTCCCACGCAAGGTGGAGGAAGCCCGCTGGGGCGTAGCTACATATAGTGTATGCTTCCGAGATGGATTGGCAATGTCTGTGTAATCTGACTGGTGTGTGATCCACCTGGTGTACAAAGTTAAAGTGGATTCATTTGCATCTATAGTTGAGAGACACTTTTTGGGTCTGCCTCAGTATGTACGCTCTGTCCTTGTCCCCGATTGTTGCCCCCAGGGATGCCTCCCACCTCTTCCTCGGGATTTCCATCCTACCTGCGTTGTCTATTATGAGGTCTCTGTAAATCTGAGAGGTCAGATGGCCTTCCCCTTGTGACTGGATAATCCAGTAAAGTAGTTGCCATGTTTGTGGCTGTGTTGGGAATGAGGGAAAGAAGGTCTTTAGGGTGTAGCATAGTCTGAAATACACAAATATATCTAGGGCAGAGGCCGCATCTTGTGCTTTTGTTTGTTGCAGCGTAAGGAACTCTCCACCTAGGAAGAGATCCCCTAGTGTTTTTATATTCAGTTTGTCCGCCCACTGCAGGTACACCTTTTCATCCGTTATGGGTAGCCCGGGGATATGCCTTGCTGGTAAGAGGTGAGTATCAGCTTGAAATACCAGCTTTCTTTGCCATTCTTTACTATATTGCGTACTTGATCAGGACCACATTTAGCGTGTGCGGTGGAGTTCCCCAATAATCACAGCTCGTAGCAGATTGGGGGTCATCAGGGCTCGATCGATCTAGACATGCGGGCGGACAAAGTGTGTGGCGTACCAGTGCCCTAGGTATTGTGCTTGTGCTGCCCAGTAATAGCATTCCAAGTCTGGAAGGGCCAACCTCCCTTTGTCGTGGTTTGTATGAGCATTGTGTAGGCTACCGTAGTTGGTTTCCCAGCCCATAATAGATCCAGGATTAGGCCCCTTAGGCATAGAAAGAAGCATCCTGACAACAGCAGAGGAATGTTTGTGAAGAGATACAGGAGTTTAGGTAGTATAATCTTTTTAACAATTGATACGCGCCCTAGTAGTGCGAGTGGAAGATTTTGCCACCTTGTTATTTTCCCCTCGTAACATTTCCATGGTTCTCCCGTAATTGTCACGAAACAGTTCTTCGCGGTTATAAGATAGTATCACCCCTAGGTACCTAGTGCCGGAGAACTCCCAACTAAGATTGAATTTGCCTCAGAATTTCTTGGTTTCTGCTGTGAGGGGGAACACCACTGACTTACTGTGGTTGACTTTAAGTCCTGAGAAAACCCCTAACCTGGGAACCTCCCTCATCACTGGATTTAGGTCATTTTCTGGGTCCCTCACGAAGAGGGCCACGCCATCGGCGTATATGGATACAATCAGTTTGTGCGGTCTCAAAGTCAGTCCTCACCCGATTTGTCACTCTCTTAGGCCCGCTGCAAGCGGCTCCATCGCGAGAGCGAATAGCAATGCAGAAAGTGGGCAGCCTTGTCTGGTCCTCCTTTTCATCTCGAATGGCACTGCCCGGGCTCTCCCCCATTGTAATTTTGGTAGAAGGGTTGTAGTACAAGAGGGAAACCATTTGGATGAAGTAGGCACCAAGCCCCAGCTTCTGTAGGACTGCAAAGAGGTACAGCCATTCGACAGAGTCGAAGGCCTTCTCTGGATCCAAAAGTACCGCAACTGCTTGGGAAGAGGGGTCGAGGGCTTCCATGATCCTGAAAAAACGGTGAATGCCAAAAGACGTGTTTTTTCCAGGTATGAATCCTGCCTCGTCAGCTAGCACTAACCCGGGCATCAGTGGGACAAGCCGTTTGGATAGGATTTTGGCAAATGTTTTATTGTCAACGTTTATTAAAGTGATCGGCCTGTAGGAGGCACAATCTTCGGCCGGTTTCCCGGGTTTATGTAGCAGGATCACATTAGCCTTGCACATTGTGGGGGTAGAGTGCCTTTTTCTAGCACCTCCTCGTATACCTGGAGGAGGAGTGGCGCTAAGGTGGATGCAAGCGCTTTGTAAAATTCCCCGGTTAGACCGTCTGGACCTGGTGACTTAGATCCGGGGCCTCCCTAATTACTGCTGCTATTTCTTCAAGCATGATCGGTTCAATGAGAGGTCCCCTCAGGTTCTCTTCCACCCAGTACAATTCTGCTTCCTCAAGGTAGTCCTGGAGGGCTTCAAGGTTCTTTGAACATTTGGAGCTGTACAGCTCCTAGTAAAATGCACAAAACACTGCCGTGATGTCTTCTTCGGAGTGTATTATATCCCCTTGATGGTTCCACGAAGGGTGGGCGTCTATCAGCGGTTACCAGATGTGCCAGGAGAGCTCCCGGTTTCTGGCCCTGCCATACTGTAGTACTTGGTGTCCCCCGTGACAGGAATCGGATCTCACAGTCTGCGTTTGTCCTGAACTTATCTAGTTCCTTCCGCAGGCGGGCCAGAGCCTGGGGCTCTCATTTCTTTGCGTATTCTCCCTCCAACGCTTTGATCAAGGTTTCCTCATCGGCAAGTTCTTTTCTGATGACCTGCAGGACTCTGTTTTCTTTGGACATACAAACCCCTCTGACATAGCACTTAGAGTCTCCCACAGAATCCCGCTGAGAACACTGATCCCTTGTTGACTGTGTGAAAGGACTGGGTGTCTGCCCACGTCGACTCCCTTGTGTTCTGTTGTGCCACTCTGACATTGGATACTTTACTAAAGGCATGCACTATGCCCCCTTACCTCAGCTCCCCACTTCTCTGCCCCTCCCCCATCCCAAGGCTCAGCCTGCAAGAGAAAAGCATGTGCTAAACAGAAGAGGACAAGGCAAAAGAAAATTCTATTAAACATGAAAAACATTTTTTGTTGTAGTTGTTGGTGAGGAACAGAGTCACAATGAAATGGCCAAGTTTGGGCAACCTATTCAAAGCCAAAACCAAACATGTTCTTTTTAGAGAATAAAACTCCACTTCCTCTTTCACTCACACAAGCGGGATAGGCTGGGAGGGTGATGGCGACTCTGTGGGAGAAGAATCCATAAAAGAATATTTCCGGTAAGTAATCTCTCCTACAATGGATTGCATTCTCCCGCAGATTCCTCATCTTGAAAGACTCCCAAAGCAGTTCCCTCAGTGGAGGAGGGATGGAAGCTAGACTAAGAAGCTCTGTAGCAATGCCCTACCAAAGCGGGCATTGGCCCCTTGAGCAACGTCCAAGCTGTAGAGCTTGGCAAAAGTATGCAACAATGGCCAAGGCTGAGGAAACCAGCACCCCTCTCGTTGAGTAGGCTATCCGACCTGAAGGCTCCTTGCCTTAATTCTGATAACACTCATAGATACACAGCACAATCCATTGTGAAATGGTCTGCTTTGTAACAAACCGACCAAACCTGGATTGCGAGATGGCCACAAACTGATCGTCCTTCCTGAAAGGCAACGGTCCTAACCAGATAAAAATTGAGCACCCTCTTAGGATCCATCCTGTGCAGCCTCTCCTTGTTGGAAAGATGAAGGAGAGGGAAAACACTGGAAGGTCCACACTCTGGCCTATGTGGAATTTTGATATCACCTTTGGCAGGAATTTGGGACGCAACTTAAGAATACTTTCTCCTTGTAGAATTTTAGGAAGAAGGGCCTGCAAGAAAACACTTGTAGCTCACCGACATGCCTTGCTTATGTGATTACCACCAGGAAGGCAGTCTTCATTGTGAGAAGTCTGATGGAAGTTGAATGCAAGGGCTCAAATGAAGCCACTAGCAAAAAAGTTAAAACCATGTTCAAATCCCAATTAGAGACAACAACAGGTGCAGGAGGAAAATAATGTACCTGGCCCCCACAGGAATGGAGAAATAAAAACCTTGCTCGGATTTCCTTTTAAACAAAGACAAGGCAGCCAGGTATCCCTTAACTGTACCCACTTGAAGGCCTGATTTGACTAAAACCAACAGGACCACCATCACTGTGGAGGTGGAGCATGACAACTATCCACCCCTTTCACCTTGAACCATGCAACCAACGTTCTCCACCTGCACACGTACAGTGATCAAGGAGACTTCACATAATCATTCAGTTCCCTTAACCTTTCAAGAGCCACGCATGCTGACTGAGAAGTTCTGGGTTTGGGTGAAGCACCCTGTCCTCTGACTTGGAAAAGAGCTCTGGCCTCCGAGAGCGCCAGAGAGGCGGGAACACCACCGATTCCAGAAGGATGGGGTACCATATCCTCCTCAAACAGTCTGGGGCGATCAGGATCAGGTGAGCCCTGAACCTGCGCAACCTCCTGAGAACCCATGGGATAAATGGTATCAGTGGCAACATAAAGTTAAGGTCGAAGACCTACTCCAACAGGAAATTGTCCCCCAATGACCCTGTGAGGCAAAATTCCCTCGAGCAGAACTGTCTGCATTTCGTGTTGTCCTTTGATGCAAACAAATCTACTGACAGGGATTCACCACCGGGCGAAGATCTCTCCAAAGACCTCCCATGGGAGACCAAGCTCTGCCTGCTTAGGGAATCGGCCAGTCTGTTTTCCACCCCCGCTAGATGTGTCACAGGGGCAGAGCTATTATTCTCCAGCATCCAGAACCACAGTCACATGGCCTCTCTGCACAGAGGTAAGGACCCCACACCGCCCATGTGGGAAATTTGGTGAGAAGTGAGTACCTGGTTTACATATGTGGTTTTGGTTAAAATGCCTGGTGCATGCTGTTGCCAGTGGAGCACACAGTGGTGTGCGTAAGGATGTTATCCAGTTTTAGGTATGGAGACATAGTTGAGATACTTGTTGTATACTGTGTATGTTAGTGGACATGAGTAAGGTTTAGTGTTTAGTTGAGGTATGGAGATGGTAGGATACATGTTCACTGACGTCAATGGTGAACTCCGTGGTTAGGAGTAGCATTTGTGCATGGTTTGGTTAGGAGTTATGGTTAAGTTATCGGTTTATTTTGATGTTCAATGGGGATAAGGTGGTCATATGTAAGGATGTATGGTCCGCTGTGAAGGGGTCAGCAATAGCGACAGTAGAGTTTCATTCGTTTTTTTTCACGCACCAGGTAAGAGAGGTTAGGTTTCGGTTGGGGACGCCCACTGGCCAATCTGTGTGTTGTGGATTTAAAAGTTTGTCATGACTAGTGGATACATGCTTTTCAAGTCATGACTGGGTTCTAAAATGTTCTTTCTTGAGTATATTTAGATCAAATGTGCCACCCATATTGGGGCCTTGTGTGCCGTTTGATCTCTGTTGACTCATTCCATCTGCCTTTTTGGGAGCCTAGGTTGGTAAATGTTTTAGTGCTTTTGATGGATTTCAATGGTGTCTGGCCAGCATATTGAGAGAGAGGGAGAGAGGGAGAAGGGTGTGAGGGGGAGAAGAGAGGGAGAAGGGTGTGAGGGGGAGAAGAGAGGGAGAAGGGTGTGAGGGGGAGAAGGGAGGGAGGGAAGGAGGGAGAAGGGAGGGAGAGAGGGAGAGAGGGAGAGAGGGAGAGAGGGAGAGAGGGAGAGAGGGAGAGAGGGAGAGAGAGTGTGTGTGTGTGAGAGAGAGAGAGATGTTCTCTTCATCAGAGTGGGAATTGAGTAGTCAGAAACAGACGATACCTTTGCAAGTTAGTTTAGTTATGGTACAGAAGGGGCAGCGTATTAGCCCATTTAGGGGCATGGTAGTGCTCTGGAGTGGCAGTGATGGAGGGAAGGTGTTTGGTTTTCTTTAGTGGTGGCAGAGGAACGTAGTTTAGTGGCCCATGGAGGGGCAGGTTAGTGCTCTAGGGTGGCAGCCTAGATGTTCATTTGTGGCAGGAATGGACAGGAGGAGTTTTGATATTGTTATGTGGGGTTTATGAAGGTTTGTAGGGTATAGGTGGTGGCGCCTCCTACTGAAGCAGGTTAGTTGCGCCTAGTTGGGGGTCTCTGTCGCCTGGTGAGGAACTCTTTGGTCTTAGAGGTGTGATAGTCGTTTGAATGGTGTTGCAGATCCTGTGTGAGGGTGACATTTGAGTGGGTTGTTTTTTTTCTTTCCATTTGGCAACGGGCGGAGGTGTGGTGTATACGATTGTGACATTTTCATATTTCTTTTGGTAATGGGGGGAGGTGTGTTATATCTGAGGCCTGGCCCCGTATGCATGTCTGGTGAGTGGGGATATCAATGTGGAACTCTGTGTGCCTGAGTAAAGTGTTGTGTACAAGAAAACATTCTGCAAAAAAGTCAGAGCAACTTAAGGTGACAGCAAAAAACTGATTTGGGCTTGTATTTTCTGCTAGTTTTTGTTTGTGTTTTCCCATACAGCAATCAAGGGCCAGGGATATGAAACCTACAAATGTTGAAAATGTGGACCTTTGATAGGAATGTGAGAGCCAATACACTGGATAAACTGCCATGTGCGGTGAAAAGGAAAAATCAAGGGGAACCGGATCGAAAACAGTTGAAAGCGGCAATTGTGGATAAGATTAAATTCAAATGAAGGCAGGACTGAACTCTGACATCTGAGATTCTGTAGAATTTACCAGCTCCTTATCAATACAACAGAACAGATCTGTCTTGCCTTCTCAAGGAGTTGGAATTCATCTGAAACTCAGTAACGAAGATAATGGGCCTCATTACAAATTTGCTGGTCTGGTAACAATGGTACCTGTAAGCTTGCTGGTACCGTTGTTACCGGACCGGCAAACTATGAGGTCTGTGAGCGGGTGTCTTTCAGCTTGCCAGGTCTGATCTGGCAGGCAGCACAGCACCCGCTTGCAGACCTTGACGGATGCACCGGCACCATTCATGAATGGTGCCGGTGCATCCGTCCTTCCCATTCCCATTTGAGTCCTATGGGGCTCAAATGGGAATGGGGAGTAATAATTACCGGGGATTTACCGGGTCCGTCAGGGCTATAATGCCCCGGTAAGTCCCCATTGTCGGGTGCCGGTAAATTCATTACTCCGGCGGCAGCCGCAAGAGTCATAATGAGGCCCATGACTGTCTCAGACTAGTTCACAGGGAGGCCGAAATTGCAATTAATTATAAGGGGCATTTATATCGCCTGCATCTGGGTAGGGGGCGTAACCTCTTAAAATAAATAATATCCTTTTTATCCACTCTGCTATTTCAATCTCCCAGGCCCTCCTGAAGGAAGAAAAAAAGAATACCTGGAAAAACAAAGTGTTTATCTAGATTTTTCGAATGTGATTATTATATATACCAATTAGGCATTTTGTTGCACAGAAATGGCGCACACCAGTCAGTCGTATGTCATAGTGTTTGCAGTGACAAGCCTGTTGCTTTGAAATGGAAACATAATTTGTATTTAAATGTAGAAGTAAGTTATAAGCCAAAATCTGTAAATCATGAACCATTTGTCCTATTACGATAAAAATGGTGTCGCTTGATTTGCACCAGAGAGAGAAATCCAGTGGGCCAATTAGTTAAGTAGTGGAATGTAATGTTTCAGAATGTTACAATGTTAATGCAAGAATTCTCTGAGATGACATCCCATCAAATCGGAGAGAAAAAGCTACTCCCATCACACTGCCTCCTTCATCAATATGCTGAATGAACGCAGGGGATACGTCTACGGTGATGTCACTTTTGGAACACAATCACCTACACTGGCCAATTAGATTTGGGGAGATTATACACACTTAAACAATTATGGGGTTTATGGTCTATAAAGGTCAAATATATACCCAAAGGAGGACATTGGCAGACTGACTCGCTCACTCACTGATTTATGGAGAAGAATGAGGAATTGATAACAGGAAGGAGAAGGACTAGATTACTCTCCTTTTGGACCCATTTTGGATTATTGTCATAGCCCTGTAAATTAGGTTTATTAGGCATTGCAAGTCCTAGGTCTTCTTCAAAGGGAGAGTCAGCAGACAAGCTGTGGAGTAAAGCTGATCCCTTCTTGCTGACTGATGCCCACCTGTTTCTAGAGGGGGAGAATTGAACTAGTCCTTAAGAGGGTGCCCACCTGTCTCTGATACAGCCAAAAGAAATTAATTTGAGAGTATGATCTAATCCTGAGGAGAGCAATTATTGGTAAGTACGGAGGGGTGGGGGTATGTAAATTGACTGTACATCCTGGAAAAGTAAACATTCATAAGCCTATGTGCTTCTGGAATTATAGTTTTGAGGAAATAAATCCTATGGTGTGTATACGGGGAGATCCCTTAGACTCCTATTCTGTGAAATGTGTAAGCACTGAAGAGTATAGGACAACTCACTGTGTGCTTTAAGGGTGCAGAAGTAGACTTAGGACACAAAGGTGGCATGCATGTTGGTATAGATATTTATTGAACTGAAAATAAGGAAGAACCCTACCTGTCCCTGTGACAGAGGGGTTTCACTGCCTCAACCAAAACTAAGGATAATGTCAGAATGTTCGCCAAAAGTATAAAATCCACTGTCCTGTGTACTGAGCCTATTACCATCCCTTACACTTCGACAGAAAAACTATAATGAATCCTTTCTTCGGGATACTTAGGCAGTTCAAAGTTCCAAGTTCCAAAACAATATTGGGAAGTCGTCTCCTTTCCTCAAGCGTTCCTCAGGTACTGTTCAATAGTCTCTTTAGCACAGTTCTGTCTTCTACCAAAGGATAGGACTCCCCTTCCTCTGGTCTTCTCGTGATTCGTGCCAAAGGGGTCACTCTTTCCCGCTTGGGTTTCTTGTGACTTGTGCCAAAGGGTTTCTTCTCCAGGACTTCTTGTCTCGTACTGTGGGTCCCAGACAGGGACGTCATTTCACCAAAATGCCTGGGGTAGCGGAAGTGACATTACACCACCCTTGAACCCTGGTGACATCACAGGAAGTGATGTCATTTGACCCCACCCCAAAGTGATAACGCGGGATGCGATGGAACGCGACCTTTCACCCGTTGATTAAACAGGAAGTGCTATCACATAGCACACATAGCATTGTACACTACCAAAAATATTGTTATGATATCGCTATAATGTGATGTAATTTCATACAAGAATGGATCGCCATGTGTATCGTTAAGATCAGTGTATATAGGCCCATATTACCAAATTACTGTGAATGCAAGCAGACGTCCATGACCAAATGATAATGATGTGTTATTATATAGCACTTACGCTTAAGCGCTTCATATAGAAAAAATATACACCCAATATCACCCAACCTGTGTTGGTACTCATTTATCGACCTCAGAAGGATGAAAGGCTGAGTTGAGGCGTTTAAGAACAGCCTAAATCAGTGACTCGCCCCCTGAAGTGTGCCTGAAATAAACATTTAATAAGTCTAGCAATTATTGTATAGAATTCCAGAAAGACACATTATTTGGTATTGCTAATCTTTCTTATTTAGGGTCAGTGCTGAAAGTGTTAGACTTATGTCACTCCTTTTCTTCTTTATTTTAAGGGGCTTTAACAAGAAAGCCAGCCACTCCAGAATTAAAGATCCACATGGAGCTGGCCACAGCCTATGAGCTTGCATTACAAAAAATGTAAAAAAAATATATATATATAATTTTTTTTCTAGAGGTCGCAAGGGTGAAGACAGAGGTTGCAAGGGAGACCTCAGAGGTTGCAGTTGCGACCTCTGGTGACCCCTAAATGACGTCCCTGGTCCCAGACCCCTTATTAAATGCTGTACTGTCTCTTAAGTAGGCCCCTTTCACTAAACTGCCAAGCTTCTCTTTCAGTCTCTTTGGAGTGCTCTTTCACCCCCTCCATTCTCAACTGGTGTCTCTCGATTGTTTGGGTCCATGACCCTTCTTCCGGTCCTCCGCGACAATGGACAGCTTCTGCGGCTTCCCCTGGGCTCTTGTTGTCTTCGTTTGGTATTTGGCAGCTGTGCCACGCTGGCTTTTCTCCCCGCATGTCGGGTCGCGTCTGGACCCCTCGAGCAGCTTTGCTTTTGCCACCCGACACCAGATTTCACAACCAGGTAAATTGTGGTGTGCCCCGCCTTGCCATTCTCCACCTTTCTGTTCCAGGTGGTCAGGTGTGTCCCAGGATCTCTCTTTGGCATTCCGCTCCCAGGCGAGAAGCTGATCTGGGACAGGACAGACTCAGAAGGGAGTCCCTTGTCGGATTTTATGTCCCGACTGCTTTCTAGCTTCAAATAGCTAGCATGTTTGTATCGGTTCTGCGGAGGGTTCTGCATTACCCTGCTCTTCTTCGTTACAGTACTTTTGCAGTTACCCATATTCACTCTTCCCTCACTCGTCCTCGTCATAGTGTTATTTGCCTGATAAACAGAATTACCATGCATAAGGAAATTAGTGGAAGCAAGAGGAGAAAGAGTGTATGGGGTATACGAGTCCTACATTAAGTGCTGGATGCCTCATGTCTAACAGCATGATGGTGTGTATACCATGTTCTCCCTTGTCAGGCCTCACCCCTTCTAGAGAGGGGTCCCCAGCCATGGGATCCTCCAAAATGTCCTTATCAGGTAGCATCCTCACCTCTCTGGACCCATGGGAAGGGTCCAGCTCTCGGGGAGAAGTGATGACAGAGGGATTTCTCACAGTGCAAACAGACAAAGCAATTGAAGCCACTTGCTGATTACACCATTAAGCAGAATATTGTTGTTAATGCTAAGTTGTTCCATACGGGAAAGGGTGATCCCTTCTCACATTTTAAAGTTGCCCATTGAAAGTAAGGAACAAGTTACTTACCTGTAACTGTTGTTCTCCAGCATGGGTCTGGCATGGATTCACATGCTCATGAATATTCCCCGTCGTCGGGCTGGGAATCCTCGGTAAAGAAAAATCAGTATCAGTTTCGTTTCTGATCTGTCTTTCATGGTAGTAACCAATCACTGATCTCTGCGTCATACTGACCACAGCCAATGACTGCCATCTCCCTAAGCCCCGCCTCTGGCAGCCATCTTCAGATTTGGTAGCACATGAAGTGGCAGTATGACCAAGTGAAGAGCCGCAGAGGGGTAGGCGGGAGGGTTCGCTTGTGAATCCATGCCAGACCCATGCTGGAGAACAACAGTTACAGGTAAGTAACTTGTTCCTTCTCCTGCATGGGGTCTGGCATGGATTCACAAGTCATTAATATAAGAATACATAGCAGTACACACATGCACAACCACGGGAGGTGGCAAAAGGCTCAACGTTAAGCAATACAAAAAACTCAACATTAAGCATCTCTTACCGCCTCACCAGGCTCACCTTAAGCAAACAGGTTGCGCAGCACTGCTTGGCCTCCTGGACTCCTCCCTGGAATCTCGATCGACGCAGTAGAATCTCGTGAAGGTGTGCGTCGACCTCCACGAAGCAGCCCTGCAGATGTCCAGCAGGGGCACACCAGATAGGAACGCCGTAGTAGCAGCGATCGCTCTGGTCGAATGGGCTCTCGGACGGCCTGGCAGCGGTCGGTTAGCCAACCGGTGGGAGTGCATGATGCAGCCGGAGAGCCATCTGGAAATAGAAGACTTCGAGAGAGCCTTCCCTTGATTCACAGGTCCAAAGTTCACAAATAGCTGTGATGTCCTCCGAAAACTCTTCGTGCGGTCCACGTAGAACTTCAGCGCTCTAGCCACATCCAGCGAGTGCAAAGTCCTCTCGGCCGGCGACGAAGGAGACGGGAAGAAAACAGGTAACACCGGGGGCTCGTTAAGATGGAAGTCCGACGGCACCTTGGGCATAAAGGGGGGTGCGTCCTAAGCACCACCCTCGAGGCATGGAAAGTCAAGTACGGTGCTTTGCAGGATAGGGCTTGGAGCTCTCCCACTCGTCGTGCGGAGGTAATGGCCACCAGGAATGCAGTCTTCCACGACACAAACTTCATCGGTGCGGAGTGCATCGGCTCGAATGGGGGCCCCATGAGCCTGGTCAGCACCACGTTAAGTTCCCACGCCGGGGCCGGGGCCTTCACCTGCGGGAACGACCGGAAGAGTCCTTTCATAAACTCTTTTACCAGTCGATGGGACCACAGGGACGTCCGTCCTGTGGTTCTGGTATATCTGGAGATCGCCGCCAGATGAATCGTAATGGAGGCATGGGCTAGCCCAGCCTTTGCCAGCGATAGCAGGTACGGCAGCACTTGAGGGGCCGTAATCCGTAGGGGGTTGATCTTCTGTGCTCGGCACCAGATAGAGAACCTCTTCCACTTGTGGCCATAGCATTTGAGAGTCGAGGACTCCCTGGCCTTTGCAAGAACTTCTCTGCAGTCGGCCGGTATATCGTACCCTCCAAACGCTAGCACTGCAGGAGCCAAGCCTGCAGGTTCAGCGACGCCGGGTCGTGGTGGAAGATGGCGCCTCCTTCCCTGGAGAGAAGATCCGCGTCCGCCGACAGCTTGATGGGAGGGGACGTTGACAAGTCCAGAAGGTCCGGGAACCAGATCTGCCTCGACCACGCCGGTGCGACGAGGATCACCCTGCACCGGGACCTCTTGAGCTGGTTGATGAGTCGAAGCAGCAACGGCAAGGAGGGAACGCATACAGGTATAGGCCGTCCCAAGGGAACGAGAACGCATCGCCCATGCTTCTCAGCTGGGGAAACCTGCTGGCGAACCTCTGGCATTTCGAGTTTGTCGCTGTTGCGAACAGGTCAATTTGGGGTTTGCCCCATTGTCGGAAGAGTCGATCCACCTGATCCTGGCTCAGTTCCCACTCGTGACACGCGCGCAGCTCCCTGCTGAGCGAGTCGGCGATGGTGTTTCTTTCTCCTGCCAGGTGGAAGGGAACCAGGAACATCCCCTGGGCGACCGCCCAGTGCCACAGATCCTGTGCCTCCTTGTATAGGGCTGGGGATCTGGTGCCTCCCTGCTTCCGTATGTAAAACATTGTCGTGGTGTTGTCCGTGAAGATCCGCACCACCTTGCCCTTGAGCGACAGGAGGAACGATTTGAGAGCTCAGAACACGGCTCGGCGTTCCAGGATGTTGATGTGCAGGAGCTTCTCCTCCGGGAGCCAGAGGCCTCTTGCGTGGAGATCTCCGGTGTGGGCGCCCCAACCCTCCAGTGAGGCGTCCGTCGTCACCGTCTCCTGGTACGCCGGCGTCTGAAAGTCCTTGCCCGCCGTGAGGTGCGCTCGAACGCCCCACCACTGAATTGCCCGTCGGAACACCTCGTTGAGGGGGACCCTGTCTTCGAAGGTGCCCGTCGCCTGCATCCAACGGGCGTCGAGGAATTCTTGAAGAGGGCGCATCCGTAGTCTGCAGAGGCGCACCAGGTAGATGCAAGAGGACATCATCCCCAGGAGGGACTTGATGGACCTCACCCTGGCCACATCCGTGGCTAGCAGGCGCTGCACTTTGCCCAGAATGTTCTTCGTCCGTTCTTCCGCCGGTGCCGCCATGCGCCTCACTGTATCGAGCTTCGCTCCCAGAAACAGGGGCACCTGCGACGGCACCAGGTGGGACTTTGGGTAATTTATGGCGAATCCCAGGTCTGTGAGTAGCTGGACGGTCCTCGCAGTGTGTTCGACGGCGAGTTCCCTCGTCCTTGAGCGGATAAGCCAGTCGTCCAGGTAGGGGTAGACGTGAATCCCCTGCAGGCACAGCTACGCCGCCACAGGTGCTAGGCACTTGGTAAAGACCCTGGGGGCCGACTTCAATCCGAACGGCAGTGCTCTGAATTGGTAGTGGCGTCCCTGGACGACGAACCTGAGGAACTTTCGGTGAGTTTTGAGGATGGGAACGTGGAAGTATGCATCCTCCATGTCCAACGACGATAGAAAGTCGCCTTCCTCCAGCTGTCCCAGCACGTGCTGGAGGGTGACCATCCTGAACTTTTGTGACCTGATGTATTTGTTCAAACGACGAAGGTCCAGGATGGGGCGCCAGCCGCCCGTCTTCTTCCTGACGAGGAAGTATCTTGAGTACACCCCGGAGCCCCGGAGCCCCGGAGCCTCTTCGGGACGAGCTCGATGGCACCTTTCCTGAGCATTGCTCGTACTTCCAACAGCAGTTGCGGGACGTGATTTTCCTTCCTGGCCACAGGTGGAACGTGAGGGCACTTCTTCAGGAATTCGATAGAGTGTCCTCTTGCCAGGGTATCCAGCAACCCAAACAGTCGATGGAGATGGACTTCCACACGCCGACGAAATGCCTCAGCCGGCCTTCCCACCGGGGAGGCCGGTTCAGTCCTGCTTGGAGGTGGTGGCCTTGCCGCCCTGGCCACCTTGCCGATGGCGGCGAGGCGCTCCCTGCTTGCCGCGACCCGTGTAGGCCTCCTGAGACGAGGGGCGTGCCGCCTGGCGGTAGGATAACGAGCCACCGCTGGATCCCTTGGAGGCCCCCTGTCTGCCTCCGGAGCTCCGAAAGGGCCGTCGTTGCTGAAGGGCTCCTAGGGCGCGGGCCGTCTCCGTGTCCGTCTTTATGGCTTGGAGGGATTCGTCCACCGCCTTCCTGAACAAGTTGCTGCCTTCGAAAGGCATGTCCAACACCCTGGTCTGGACGTCCTGACGGAAGTCGGTCGCCCGGAGCCAACCCCGTCGTCGTAGGCAAACTCCGTTGCCTAGCTGGCGGAACCCGGTATCGGCAATATCGGTTGCCACCGTTATGGCGTGGTCCGACGCCACCTCGCCTTCTTGAAGTATTTCCAGGGCCTCGGACCTCTTGTCGTCCGGTAGGAAGTCCAATATGGGGGCCAGCTTAAACCAGAGCTCCCTGTCGTAACGGGCCACGATCACCAGGGCGTTGGCCGCTTTGATCGTCGTCGTCGCCGCCGACGAAATGACCTGTCGCCCCATGGCGTCCAACTTCCTACCCTCGCCGTCCGGAGGGGAATTCGACGTTGAAGCTCCTGACCCCGCCGCTTTCTTCTTCGCCGCCGCCGAGACGACCGAGTCTGGCGTTGGCTGGGCCCTGAGGCACAGGGGAGCGGTCTCGGGGACCCGGTATTTCTTCTCGTACCGGTCCCGTTTGGCTGGTGCCGTGGAGGGGTTCTTGAGTACCGACAGGCCCTCCTCCCAGATGTCATCGATTAGAGGCACCGCAATGACAGTCTTCCTCTTGGCCTCCCGGCGCTGATAGAGGAAACCTTCCTTTTTCTGCTCCTCCGGGCAGAGCTGGAACAATTCGGATGCCCTGGCGATCATGGCGTGGAAGGAGCCCATCTCGTCGGGCGGAGAGGCCCGTGCGACGGGAGACCCGTTCTGTCGTCGTCGCCCTCAGAACCCGTCGTCGAGCCCACCGCACCGTCATCTCCCGACTCGTGGGAGGATGTGGAGGGAACTGTAGGCCTTACGGGGGCGAGTGGGGGAGAGGTTTGGGTCCTCCGTCGTTTGTTCTGAGGACTTCCCGACGTGCCAGGTTGCGGGTCCTCTGGTCTGGGCCGTGGTAATCTCGTCCTTATCTCAGAGCATAAGGACTGGATCGCAGACAAAGTGGCCGCCGAGCTATCCTGAGACCTAGGTTCCGGCTGCGCCAGAAGGGAAGGCTGCTCTTCCTCGCCATCGTCGTCTTCCTCGGTTATCTCCCGAGGATCTTCCTTATGGGATCGAACCTTCTCGAATTGGACTTCGAGATTCCTCACGGCCTCGGTCAGTTCCTCCTCCGAGGCTGACTCCGAGCTCGAGGAGGCTACCGTGCCCCCCCCTCGCTTCTTCCATCATGGTGGCCATGACGATGGGCTGAAAAGAGGATTCCCTCCTTGGTGGCAGGGAA
The DNA here is from genome assembly GCF_040938575.1 of Ambystoma mexicanum. Taxonomy (NCBI): domain Eukaryota; kingdom Metazoa; phylum Chordata; class Amphibia; order Caudata; family Ambystomatidae; genus Ambystoma; species Ambystoma mexicanum. Next base: position 1,220,072,327 of record NC_090923.1, read on the forward strand.
ACTCTAGTCCCGGAGGCAGTCTCCGCTGGCGGGGTCTCTGCCAGCTTGGCCAGAGTCGCCGCGATCGCCTCGATAGAGGCCTTTGCCTGCTGGATAGGGGCCTTCACCACCTTACGTGCGTCCCGGGCCTTCTCCTTAGGGGGAGGGGCAACGCCTCGCTCCCCCTCTCCCGAGATCGGACGGGGCTTCTCCCGAAGCTTACCCGGGGTCTCGGACTTCCTCTTCCCCGAACCGGAGCGCTGGCTCGTGGTTGACGGTGCCGGGGAAGGTGCGCCCTGCCTGGCGACTGAAGAGCCCGACCTTTCGGCGCTCCCAGAGCCAGCGGACTCGCGGCACTTGACCTGGTGTTGGGCCCCCGTCGCCGGGGCGCCCGCACAGGACTTAGAAGCCCGCTCGGACCCTTTCTTCTTCTTCTCACCCGTTGACCCCTTCTCCAACCAGCTGGCGAGACGGGATCGACGGTCCCTCATGGTCCGCTCCGACAAGTTCTTGCAGAACTGGCAGTCCTTCTCTACATGAGTCTTGTCCCCATGAAGACAGTAGAGGCATCGCGAATGCTCGTCCTCCTTAAACACATTCTGCAGCCCGCATCCAGGGCAGCTGCGAAACAGCTTGGGTCCGGGTGACGAACTCGCATCCTGGGCCATCTCGAAGTAGGCCGCAAATCTTCTGGAATCCTCCAAAAGGTTGATTCGACGAAATCTTCACCCTTGAGGGGCGTAGGAAAATCCCGCAACGGGTACCCGTTAACGGGAGTAGAAACGGTGGAGCTTGAGGCTCGATTAACCGAAAAATGTGAAAATTCACCTGAAAAAGCGCGAAAACGCAGCAAAAGCTCGAGAGCTAAGCATGAGGACTCCCAACACTTGAACGTGCGGTAAAAATCTGAAGATGGCTGCCAGAGGCGGGGCTTAGGGAGATGGCAGTCATTAGCTGTGGTCAGTATGACGCAGAGATCAGTGATTGGTTACTACTACGAAAGACAGATCAGAAACGAAACTGATACTGATTTTTCTTTACCGAGGATTCCCAGCCTGACAACGGGGAATATTCATGAGCATGTGAATCCATGCCAGACCCCATGCTGGAGAAGAAAGGTACACTTTTCACAGTAATTAAAAAGTAACATCACTGAAGGGAATCTGTCTTAGATACATGTTGAACATGCATTTCCCTTTCTATGAGCTATTTAAATACATGAAGATGCAGTAGTTTGTTGTAATTGAATTTTTAGAATGCTGCGGAAATTCTGACATGCCTATTGAGTAAGAGGGCGGTATCTATTTGCAATAAAGGGGAAGTAGAGAGAATTGGATAAACTAGGATGTTTTCAATTATTTTTTTTCTTTTAACAACAAAGTCTTCTCCTGGCCCCTCATGCATTATTAATCAATGATGCATGTGTGCTCTGGGTAAACAAAACATATAAGTGGGGATGTGTGCGTTACAAAAGTTGATTATTGTTCATCATTGGTATTTTATGGATGTAAAACGTATTTATCTTCAAATTGATTCAATGATTTTTATCTGGTTAATAAATACACCTGCTGTTCAATCCTGTGTGTTTCTTGTCCCAAAAGAGGAGGGAGTCTATAAGGAATCAATGTTATTAAATCGGGGGTCCCAGATTCATAAAAATAACTATTAAATAAAGGAAATTGTGCACAGCTGGTTTGGGGTGGGTGGAAAGTTCCCATGAATTAGAAGTCGCCCGAATAAAACATCCTGTACCTTCCCTGCCGGTTACAGGACTCTGCAGGGGATTTCCCTCTTACAATGTTCCGTTTTGACTGCTTTGAATCTTTCCTCCAGGTTGTAGGATGCAGCACAAGGTTTCCCTATTTATCAGAATTGGTCCTGTTTTGACAGTTGCATATCTGTGAACATTTCACTTGCTTGGTAGACACAGACACACACACAGACACACACACACACACACACACATTGTATGATAAAGGCTCAAGGTTTCTCAGTTTATCAAACATTTTCCAGTTTTTACAGCTGCACATTTGTGATCGTCCACATCTGGTACAAGGAGACAGTTTGATGTCGAGCACTCTCTCCCACACGCAATGTTCAGTTGTGGCTGAAGCATGTTTCGGGACCTCCACTCCAGGTTTACGGATGCAGTGCGCGTTTTCTGTTTCATACAATATTCAGTTTTGGCTGAAGCATGGTGCAGACCTCCACACCATGCTCCAAGATGCAGTGTGAGTTTTCTCTTTCTTACAATGTTCGGTTTTGGATAAAGCATGCTTGTGGACCTTCACTCCAGGTTCCAAGATGCAGTGTGAGGTTTATCTTTATTACAATCCTCAGTTTAGGCTGAGGCGTAGTGCAGACCTCCACTCCATGCTCCAAGATGCATTGTGAGGTTTCTCTTTCTTGCAATGTTCAGTTTTGGCTGAAGCGTGCTTGCGAACCTTCATGCCAGGTTCCAAGATGCAGTGTGAGGTTTATCTTTCTTACAACGTTCAGTTTTGGATAAAGCATGCCTGGGGAGGGACCCTTCACTACAGGTTCCCAGGTGCAGTGTGAGGTTTTTCTTTCTTACAAGGTTAAGTTTTGGCTGAAGCGTGCTTGGGGCCCTTCACTCCAGGTTCCAAGGTGCAATGTGAAGCTTCTCTTTCATAGGAGGTTCAGTTTTGGATGAAGCATGCCTTCAGACCTTCACTCCAGGTTCCAAGATGCAGTGTGAGGTTTCTCTTTCATAGAAGGTTCAGTTTTGGCTGAAGCATGCTTGGGGCCCTTCACATCAGGTTTCAAGATGCAGTGCAAGATTTTTCTTTCTTACAAGATTCAGTTTTGGCTGAAGCGTGCTTGGGGCCCTTCACTCCAGGTTCCAAGGTGCAATGTGAGGTTTCTCTTTCATAGAATGCTCAGTTTTGACTGAAGCATGCCTTCAGACCTTCACTCCAGGTACCAAGATGCAGTGTGAGGTTTCTCTTTCTTACAATGTTCAGTTTTGGCCGAAGTGTGGTTGCAGACCTTCACTCCAGGTTCCAAGATGCAGTGTGAGGTTTCTCTTTCTTACAATGTTCAACTTTGACTGTAGTGCACTTGGGACCCTCATTTGCTGGTTCTAGTTAGTAGTGCAGGATTTCTCTCTCTCACACAACTTTCAGTTTGGAATCCTGGAACTCTGGAGGAACATTTCGCTCCGGGGTTCAGGATTCCAAGCGAGGCTTCTCTCTTGCTCAAAAGGCTTTACTTTTGCTTGGGTGACAACCCGCAATCACTTTCCTGCCCTTTTGCCTCCATCAACATCCTCCTCTTTTGGGTACTTCTACCCGCCCACAGCTTTAGCAGTGCGGTGTTTCTGACACGATTTCCCTCCTGCAGACACCCTCAATAGTAGTCCTCTGTCTCAGGTGTCTGTACTTTCACCCATGGCTGCTCTCCCTGGTTGGCATGATTTAGCTTGCTCGCACTCAGTACCATGGGGCGCACGAAACCTTAATTTTAAGGGGCAAGGGGAGGGGCTAACCCCTCAAATGTTGGGAGAGGCTGTAACTTAAGAGATGGTGGGGGAGGGGCAGCAAACGTATGTGTGGGGGCATCTAACGTCTTGACAAATTCTAATGAGACGATCCAAGTGCAGCTTCAATGTTACAAGCAGTTAGCTCTCTCTTTAAGTCTAAAAGCACCCACTTGAGGACTGCTGTAAGAATTCGTGCTCTCCTGACCCCTATGTACCCTTCCATTCACTCCCCTGGCATGCAAGTACTAACCCCACATCACGATTTCAATAGCCTAAAAATATATGCATATGAATGTCGATGCGAACAGTGAAATGCTTTATGTTAGGAACTGCAGGGCCTTTATTAACAGGGAAGCCCAGATGCTGTTTAACTTCGGTGTCCTGTTCTGCTGTAGGGCAGCCAGGCCGAGTCAACATAGACCAACATTTCAGGATGGGGAGTGGGAGGGTGGAGGCTGAAGCCCGGTCAGCTCAATGGTGTTGCACCACTGCTCAGTACTCATGGTTTCCCTGTTCTACATAAGCAGTATATCGTTCAGTGGACCGCCAGCGGCTTTGTGGGATTGGACGCTCAGGTCCGGCCTTAGCAGCTGCAGCGCCCTGAGCTGCAAAACAAATATTATTCAATAGGTGCTGATCAGCTCCCTATTGCTATTAAATACGCTCCGCTCCAGAGAGTGGAGCACATTTCATTTCAATAGGGTGACTGCCACGCCTTCTCCCACGACACCAGCTCGTAGGAAACCTTGAAAGACTCCCCAGAACTGGAATGGTGCGAGGCTAATGGCAGGGCAGCCCACCCCTAAGGCTGACACTGTGGAATGTCAGTCTTTTTTTGCAGTTCTTCAGTTTGCAAGCCCCACTTCTGCCCCTCAGCCAGGCTCGGAATGGACTGGCATATAGGGGAATGCTCGAGATGAAATCCCATGATTCTAGTGTGGCCCAGTTTTTCAGCCAGAATGGGCCAGTTTCATAAATTGCTCCAATATTTCAATGTTGTTAAGCAGATAGTCTTCAAATGCACCATTAAAAATATATTTCGAATGGATTGTGTCCTCCCACATATTCCTCATCTTTGATATTCGATATCTAGCCTTTTTCGTCAGAAGGCACTGTGCGTCGATGGCGTCGACTCGATGACCCTCGAGGGCTTCTGTCTCGAGGATGATTTAATCGAAGGTATATATAGCACGTGCAGCACCCGTTGGCTTCAGTTCCGTTTTTCCGTGAATACTATCACTTCCAAGAAATACAGCGCGCTTCATTGCTTTGAGAAATCGAGTACGTCTTCTTCGTCGACACCGACTACCCCGAAGACCAGGTTCAAGAAGTGTCCAGATTGTGGGTCGAAAATGTCATTGACCGAGCCACACTGCATATGTTTATGGTGCCTTGGGGTGGAGCAGAACACCTCAGACATGGCTTAATAAATTGGAATGCCATTACTGGCCACAGTGTTAAGATTGAATCCGACATGCCCGATGGAATATCTCCGCCTGGAACTAGGCTTAACTTCTCTTCGAGGCATGGCCCTCCGAGCTAGGGGGACTTTATCTTAAATCTTGCTCAGAACCCTGCTGTACATTGCTGGCAATGGTTGGAGACAGCCACGACTGTGAAAGGACCCGGAAGGGCTCCAATTTTAAGACTTTAAATGAAAACTATTTACAAAGATCGATTGGCCCTTTGCTAAAAAGAGGGGACAATGTTTTGTGCACCTAAAAAAATGGTAAGATTCAACCATATTTACAGCTATGCCCAGCCTCTGATGTCAGGCTGTTTATGCCGAAACGGCGCATAAACCAGCTCCCGGTGATGGCCGTGCTGAGCCCCTGTTTGAAGGTACCACCTGAACTTAGGGCTGTCGTATATGTACTCAGCCGGAACAGGTGGAGTCGGCCCGGCATGTTCTAACTCAATGTAAGGAATTGGGTACCATCTGTATGTATATGCTGGGCAGTTTGGTCCATTCCTATGAGTCAATCACCTCAGACTCCTTCTGGGACTATTGTTTAAATTCCTATTCTATTGGACCGCAATTGGCCCTTTTTAGAGTTTGGAAGCAAGTTATTATCCGATTGAGCAGTTGATAATCCAGGCAATGGTGACTGGGACTTCTCTTGCTCTTTATTTGCTTCTCTCTACTTTTTAGGAATCCCTGCTTAGGATATTAAACCATTCAATGAATTGAATAACTATATTTGGTTGTAGAGTTAAAAATCTGAAATTGAAATGTTTTCTTTTAAATGTAATTATTGAACTAAACGCCTTAATGCTGTCATACTGTTTATGATTGTACCCCTTAAGTGTATTTCTTGTTCTTGTTTTGTATAATCCTTTGTTTGCTCTACGTTTGTTTGATTTGATTTCGGTATATTAAATGTAATCAATGTTTGTTTAAAATCCAAGTTTTTGGATTATATCACAATGCATTTTTTTTTTAAACTGTTCCAACTGCCAGTCGATGACAGGAAAGGCCTTGAAGGAACAAAAATGGAAATTGACGTTGGTCGAAACCCCAAATCATCTACCCCGACCAAAAAACCTTCGACTGACGAGTCGAAAGGCGACTCTCCTTGGAGGAAGAAAGTTAAGAAGTTGATATCGAGGAGTGGCTCCCTCCACTCCTCATCGTCGTTGGAGAAGTCCAAGAAGAAGCACCACAGGTCGCCTTCTTCGACTTTGTCGTCGGACGCTTCCCCTGAGAGGGTATCTTGCCCCACAAAAAAAATCCACTCCGACCGAGTGGGAGACTTTCAGAACAGAGATGCTAAAAATAATTTGAGAAACAAAAGCCTCCAAGCCATACTCCTACCGTGCCTTCCAAAGAATCCGAGAAGGAAAGGGCTCGACCTAAATCCTGCGCGCCCTCGAGCCCGGGACGAAGGCCTGATCCTCATCGGGAGCCGTCCAGGCCTCGATCCGATGAGGTGTCATCGAAGGATCCATCGAGCCGAAAGCATAAGCACAAGTCGAGGTCGTTGACACCATCAATGCGGCTGCACCTTCGACGCCAGCCAAGCCCTCGACATCGAAGCCGAAGGCATCAATGCCAGCTGCGCCATCATTGCTGGCTACACCAGCGACGCTGAGCGCCCCATTAAAATCTATGGCACCTGTAAAAAAAGTTTCAACGACTCTTCCAGCATCGAATCCATTATTCACAAAACCCTTGATGCGTGAAAAGACTTATGTGCCTTTAACCAAGGAAGGACTATTTTAAGTCCCTTACCTCAATATATGAGAAGAATGAACCCTCAGATAGCGAGGCACCATTTGGCCCCCAGTTTGGTACGGCAAATGTACCAGAAAGCTTTATATCTGAGAAATCAAGGTTGAGAGACGTTTATGACAACCTGCAGACGGCCATTGGGGTGGACAGAGGCAGGGGAGCATGTTGATGCGTCATACAGATAGGTAATTGTTTGTGTGTTTGTTTTGCATTTATATAGCGCTATGAACCCTCGGGTATCTGAGCGCTGCTTATTTCCCACGGTGTGTCGTGCTCATTTATCAACCTCAGAAGGATGAAAGGCTGAGTTTGGCCTTGCCGGGATTCCAAACTGCGTCAGCAGGCTCTGCACGGATGTCAAAGCGAGCGCTCTACTCGCTGTGCTATCTGACGGTCATGTCCAATGTAGTGGAGTACATGGGGTGGTGTAGGCCTCCCTTACCAGACATCCTGGATAAGGATCCTTAGTCAGATTCTATATGACATTTTCACATTGCTCTGCAAAAAATGGGTGCAGCAAATTGGGAAACACCAAAAACCAATCCGGATGTAAATAAAAATTTGACCAAAAAGTACCGCCCTTCCAGTAGTGACCCTGACTACCTGTCAAAACACCACACTCCAGAGAGTCTGGGGGTACAGGCAGCTACAGCAACTTCTAAGCAAACAACTTACCCTTCAATCCCTCCAGATAGGGACGACAAGAGAGTAGATGGATTCCAAGGAAGGTATTTCCTGCAGGGTATGGTGCTTAAATTAGCCAACCCCACATGTGCCCTTGCAAAATTTACATTTACTCTATGGGACTGCATTTCCATAGCGGCAGAGCACATTTCGGAGGGGGATGAAAGAGATGGGTTCTTAGCCATAATTAGAGACGGCAAAGAGCCATGTGTGAGTCTCTTCAAACAGGTCTGGATTCTGCTGACCGCATCAGCAGAGCCTTGGCTACTAGCACCTTTATATGCAGATTTGTGCGTTTGAGAAAGTCTGGCTTTGCACTGGATGTGCAATCCAGACTCCTCAACATGCCCTTTGACGGGTCTCACCTTTTTGGCAACAAGGCTGACGAGAGCGTTGAAAATTTGCAGACCTCAAAGGCGGCAGCCACATCTTAAGATGCCGCTATTAGGCAGCCTCAGCCTTTTCGCCCTAGTAACAGCCTTGGAGGGGTACATCTTTTCCCTACTACTCCTCAGTTGGAGGAGCAAGAGAAAAGGCAGGTCAAAGAGGCCAAATAAAGTTCCCTCGTGGTGGATAAGGGAGAGGTGCGAAGCCTGCTCAAGCAGGGGCATCTTTACCATCTGCCACTGCATCAGCCGCCTCAAAACCTCTCGAAGGTCTTGAGTCACAACTCACGGGGCAGACTATTTCAGCATCTAGAACAATAGCGAGTCATTAATTTGGATGCTTTGGCTTTGGAAACCATAAGCCCATGGGTACTGCCTTCCTTTTATACAGAGACCTCAGAGCAATCCACCGGCGAGCCTCTTTTTGAGGATTCCAGATCCACTCCTTGTGCAGGAAATTGTAACCCTGCTAAAGAAAGGCGCAATAGAACCAGTGCCTGTAGCGGAGAGGAACAAGGGGTGGTATTCCCCTTATTTTCTAATACCTAAGAAGGACGGAGGACTGAGACACATCTTGGACTTGAAGATACTTAAACAATTTCCTCAGGAAGCACAGGTTCACGATGGTCACTCTTTCTCAGATCCTTCAGGCCATCCACCTCCAGGACTGGATGGTGTCATTGGACTTTCAGGATGATTATTTTCATGTGCCAATCCATCTCAAGCACAGAAAATACCAGAGGTTCGCAGTTGTCGGTTCTCATTATCAATTTCGAGTTCTGTCATTCGGGCTAACCTCTGCTCCAAGGGTTTTCACGAACTGGAGGTGGCAACGAGTCTCAGGAGATGAGGGGTTCACTTCTACCGCTACCTCGAAGATTGGCTGATCAGGGCGTCTTTTCCCAGAACAAGTCCTGTATCCTTTCAACATCACCTGACACTCTCTTCACAGACTGGGCTTCTACCTTAATTACAAGAGGTCCCATATGACACCTTCTCAAAAGCTCCCGTTCATCAGAGCTGTACTGGATACTTCCTTGAGAAAGAACTTGCCATGTGAGGTGAGTGCTCAAGACATTCCTACAGAAAGTCACCAAATTTCTGAATGCCCAACGTCTCCTGGCCCTAGATTTTTTTGAGGTTGCTCGGAGTCATGGCATCCTGCATTTTTCTGGTGCCAGAGGCCTGCCTGAGAATGAGATCCCTTCAATGGGCTCTCAGAACACATTGGTCCCAGTTCTCAGGAAAGATGTCAGACCTACTTCAGGTTCCAAGCAGGGTCGCACAGGATCTTCTGTGGTGGGCCTGCAAGGACAACATTCTGAAGGGAGAACCTTTTTGACAACCATGGCTGACTGCAGATAACAGTAGTGACCGACGCCTCACTTACCGGTCGTTGGTCTCCACCAGAGTCCAAGCTACATATCAAACATTTGGCGCTGATGGCAATCAAACTAGTGCTGAAGGCATTCCTGCCCTCTGTGCAGGGAAAGAATGTCCTGATATGACGGACAATATGGTGGCCATGTACTACCTCAACAAGAGAGGAGGTGTAGGGCCACTACCACTGTGCAGAGAAGCAATGCAGCTCTGTTACTAGGCAATTCAAGAAGCAATCTCTCCATCGGCAGTTCACCTAGCTGGAGAGGAGAACACAGTGGTGGAAGCTCGGAGCAGGCAGAGCACAGTCTCCCACAAGTGGGAACTAGCCCAGGAAGTCCTTCAAGAGATCTTCACCCTTTGAGGAAACCCTCAAGTGGATCTGTTCGCGACCGGGGTCAACCGGAAGTGTGAACTGTACTGCGCAGGGGAATTTCCCCCAAGAGGAGCTATGGGAGACGAGTTCGTGGTGGACTGGGAATTTCCACTCCTGTATGTGTTCACTCCTGTCCCCGTCATTCCTCACATGATCAGGGGGTTGAGGAAGTTCGCGAAACACATGATCCCAATTGCCCGGAATGGGCCAGGAGGACGTGGTACCCAGACCTTCTGGACATGTCCATATGTCCTCCAATGCATCTTCCACAAAGAGAGGACCTTCTCTCATGAGAGGAGGGCCGGGTTCTCCATCCAGAGGTCAAGACAATCAACCTTCACGCTTGGTTTCTTAAAGGCTGAAATACAAGGATTGGGACTACCCGAATGACGTAATGGAGATTTTGCTTTCGGCCAGAAGGCCAGAAACAAAGTCTTTGTACAGTTGCAACAAATTCTGCAACTGGTGCAAAGACAAGAATGTAGATCCTTTTCTGTGTAAAACACTAGATGTTTTATCCTTTCTACTATCTTTAGCCAATTCCTGGGGCTCCAAATTGGTACTAATAAAAGCTATTTGGCGGTGCTGCCCATCTTTAAGCACTCGTCAGAGGAATGTTCATATTTCAAAATTCCACTGGTGACAATTTATAAAGGGGCTCACCAAATGCGCACCCCATCTCCTTTCCAGGTTCCAACTTGGGACCTTAATCTGGTATTCAAATTTCTATGTGTGCACCCTTTGAACCTTTACACTCATGTCCTTTACCATTGTTAACCTTTAAAACCATTCTCTTGGTAGCCCTAACTTCAGCCCATAGAGTGAGTTACAGCACTTTCATCTAAGCCACCCTTTACTAGTTTCCATAAGGATAGGGTTGTTCGGAGGGTTAAGCCTTCATTCTTACCCAAAATCATTTCTATCCCTACCTCATCCTGGTAAGGAGGAGAAGAGATTACACAGGTTGGACCCTCACAGAGCTTTGAGCTTTTATATATCTAGGCTGTCAAAACTTTGCATTGATGATCAATTTTTCATTGGATATACGGGCCACAGACTGGTCAGGCTGTTATGAAACAGACCTTATCCACGTGGATCATTCTGGCTATTTTGGAGTGTTACAGACTGGCAGGCAAGGATCCCCCTGAAGGGTTAAGAGCCCATTCCACCAGGGGCAAGGCTGGGGTGTACCAATAAAAAGTATTTGTGAGGCAGCAACGTGGTCTACGATTCACACGTTCACAAAACATTACTGCCTAGAGTCTTCCCTCGGTTAGGATGGGAGCTTTGGAAAAGCGGTCCTGCATTCGGTTCATGGAAACCTATAAGAAACTGAAATTCTTACTCCCTCCACCAAATCCAACACTGCTTTGGAAGTCTATCAAAGATGAGGAATACGTGGGAGGACACAATCCATTCGAAGAACAAGTTACTTACCCCTGGTAACGTTCTTTCGACTGGATGTTCCATCCACGTATTCCTCATTGCCCTCCTAACCTACCCCACAGTAGAATTATCCATGCTATTACAGCTTTTGTTCCTTCAAGGCTGAGTAGGGTTATTCCCGTGGTTATGCAGGTATTTCTACTTTAAGAAAAAACAGAACTGAAGCTTTATATCGAATTTCAAACATGAGGAATACGTGGGAGGACCATCCAGTCGAAGGAATGTTACCAGGGTTAAGTAACTTGTTCTTTACAAGCCATTACCCCTTGGGTAGTATTCAAACAGTCCGTTCTGCAAAAGCATTTCAATTTGCGATTGTGGGCCACTTTTTCATTGGTGCTCGGGTCGATTTCATGTCTCAGTCCGACTTTGCCCTCGGCCTGCACTGTTCTTTAGCGCACCTCTGTTCTAACCGCCGATTTTCTCTTTTCCGCACAGCTTTGTTTGTGTGACTAAATATGAATGATAGACGTTGAACGTTTCTGTTTGTATTGTTACTATGGGGACATAGCCCCACAACCTTGCTACCTACCACATGCTATGTGGGAGGACATGCCATCTCCTTTCAGCAGCGTAGACCGGGCACAAAACAATAGCAAAAGCAGCTTGCACCTCTCCTGCCTCGCTATCCTAGTTTACATTTCCAAGAAGCAACACTTTTAAGAGGATGTTAAACATGCAGTCTAAGCGCAATGGGTAGTGCAAATTCAGGTTTCCTTATAGCCAAACAGCCAAGGAGGGGGCAATCCTTTTCAGAACACCTATGGCCAGCGCTTGTCAATGGGCCGGCTCTTGCCAGGTCCGAGACCCGTCATCAGATGTCTGGCCGGATCTCGGGGCACGGCAAGCGTCAGCCCTGACCAGAGTTTACAGAGCTCCCAGCTTTGCCAAGGAGAGCTGGGGGCTTGGTGATCTGATCTGCGCTCCTTTTCCCAGCGAAACTCGTACTTCTGCAGGTTCTATTTGCTCAGCCCGTTTTCTTTCTTCTGTCCTGAAAGGGAGACCACGGGAATCGATGGGCCATGAATATCACTGTGGGGGAGAAAGGGGGTGGTCAATCACTGTTGAAAGCTGGCATTCTTCATGCTGGGCACAATATTGTTTTCCAAATGTGCATTTTATACTTCCATAGATTTCCAAACTGAAAAATGCTGCTTGCATTCACTAGTTTTCTTAGAAATGTTTTCTTTTGGTAAGGATACCACACCAATTTCTGTATTTGTGTGCTCCTTGCTTTGTGTTTTATCACAGGTTGTATTTACAAAAATGTTGTATGCTTGTCAAACTGCTTAACCACAAATAAATTACTCGTTCTGCTGACAGTTATTAGGAAATTAAACTGTGGGTTGATGGATGCCAACTTTTGATTTTCACTACAGGGGCAGAAATAACCCGCACCTCCACCCTAAATATAAGACACCCATCCCATTCCCAGTCCAACCCATCCCTTGGCCAAACACATTTTATATTTGTATAGCACTTGTTTTTTTTTGTATAAGGAATTCCAAAAAGTCCCACGATTAACAAGTTTTGAATATATAACATCTCAGACACGGTCTCTCAACCTGTGGAGCTACCCTGGCAGCCTTCTACTGTAGAGCGGGTCTATGGGTCTCTTAACTTACTAAAAAGCACTGCATTACCGACATTACTTTGGGTGCACAACTGCCATCACAGTGATTTAAAGTGGGATTGATGTACAGTATGGAGTTTGAAAAGATGAAGCATGAAAGAAATTGCATCATTTTTAAACTATTATTTTGAACGTTTCCTTTGAGTGGAGTCCAACTGCTAGCTCCTCTTCCTCAGAACTCCGCCCCCTTGGATCCCCACCACCACTCGGCCCTTGTGGGATCCCCCTTTACATTTTGTCAATTTCCACCACTGCCTTACGGAAGGGGTGTGTAGACAGTACAAGCCACTAACAGCCGTCTCCCTAATCTAATCCTCAATGGAGAATATTGCGTCCGACGCATGCGCATAGAAACATCGAAGGCTCTTCCGTTTGTGAGAAGCCATCGGTGAATCTGTGTAGCAGCGTTTCCGTGCTTGCTTTTCAGCACCAAGGCCAGGGCTTGTGTTCGCTTCCATATGAAATGCTCTCCCCTGGCTCTCGATGAGCAAACGGAGCATTGTCATGTATCTACTTTGTTCCCGACTTTCAGCACAATCTATAAGGGGCATGCCCACATACCTAATTGTTCAACGGTGATGTAAGTGTAAGCGCTCGATGTCCCTGTGCACAATGAATGGCTGTCGTGCCATCGCTATATAGTACCAAGGATAAAACACAAATACATGTTATAATGAGCACGTGAAAGCCACTGGAACCGTGGCCTGCAAGCCGAGGCGCTGAAGCTTCCAGACATAATCCGTTCAGATGACTTGCAAACAAGACTGGAACCAACCAGTGTGTGTGTGAACAGCCTTTGTGTTACAATGCTAGACTTCTCGTGAGTTCTGTACATCCTTGGGAGGTCTGGACCGATATACAATATTGCGCGTCGTTTTCCCACAACACCCCGCCACCCTCATTCTACTCATTTAAGTGGTGGTGTGGCTCCTCTCCACAACCTTCTTGGATAGGTAACCTACCCAACACCTCTGTCCTGGCAACAAACAGAGGACTCATCCTCTGAACAAATAAACAATGGCGACACCACAGACACCTAGTGCCTTTAGCTTGACACTATGACCCCCCCCCCCCAGCACCCCATCTTACCTTCTGGAGGTGCATGTTCTTGGTCAGCTGCTCTTCCAGCATGTTCTGCAGTTTCTTGTTCATCTCCCTGAGGTTCTCATCACCTGGCTTGACCAGGTCACGGAGGACGCTGCCGATGCTGCTACGGTCCACCTGTCCGTGCAATGTCGTGACATCTAAGTGAGTAAAATAAAGATAGGGTCAGTAAGCCCCAGCAGCATCATTGGTAGGGGTTTCAGCTTAATGCTCCTATACGGATGGCAGAGCCAGGACCAGGTCACGGTACTCGTGCAAGCATTTATCACACTTTATCCAGCACATTTAACTGTCCACGCAAGAAAACCGTTTACAAACAGACAATTATATATCCCTGTTGGAAACCAAGTGTTACTCTGATAGTTACCCCAATTCACTACAGTTCCTTATCATTTGAAACATCCCCATGTTGGGAGCCGATTCAGGGCAATTGTTCAACCATTTTGAGCACCAGAAGCTTGCAGGGGGCATATCCTGCCACCTGTCAACAGACCAAAAACTGGCACTCAGCTGATGACTTCTTGGGAGCGCAGCAGTATTTTACAGGGTACCGCTGCAGTGGCACCATCCAGGTGCCCATACAAACAGCACACACGTATGCCCCCTCTTGGAATGGGCAGGCCGAAAAGTGATAGCAATTCTTCAGCCAATGTTCCTGAAATACTGTGTTTATTACTGCAATAACCTCAGGGCAGTGTTGCATCATGGTTAGCATGCATATAGCATTACAGGAGAGCAACCATCTGCAACTCAACTCTGTCCGTGCCTGAAAAGGAGCAGGCAGGCTGGACCGCTCAGTCAGGTCCCTCTGAGAGATCATAAGAAACATTAGGACAGCGTTCGCCTTGCTCGGCATCCTTCGCTCATACTGTGCAATGGTCACAGGCTGACCGGTATAGGTTGGGTCCCTTCAGTAGTGGTAGTGACCGGGAAACAATGACGGAGCGCTGCTGCCGACTCTAGGCATTCAAGTAACAATCACAGTAGCGCAAAGATGTCCATCATATGTTAGTAATGCCACCGAGGATAGTGCCTTGCGCCCTAAGAGCAAAATAAAATGGCACTACAAGAATCCCAATGATACGTGCAAGAGAGGCAGGCTTGCAAGTCATTGCCATGCCATGCAGACTGAACCTGGCAGCGGGGAATTATTTCTATTTACTTGTTTATTTGTATTTGGTTCTAAAAGAACCTTTACAAACATCAATTCGTTACATTAATACATTCACCTAAAATACCAAAATACAATTTTAAAAACACAATTCATCATTACCCAATTGACCAAGTAATCCATATACGTGATCGTTTATATTGTAACATTCAGATTATATATTCCAATTCCAATTATTACATAGTAAAAACAACCATTGCAACACCAAACCGTAAAGTTAAAAGTAAGATTACCACTAATCACAGTCTAATATCAAGTATGCTATATGTTATATACATTTTAAAATACTCATTCTAAGATCTAAAATCAATTACTTCGAAGGCCCTACTAAGAGCCCACCCTATCTACTGTTAAAAGTTTTATAATATGGCGCCAGAGCCAATACAAAGCAATGTGTAGGCTCTCTGGCTCTGAATTAATATAATAATCCCAAAAGGCCTAATTTGTTATCGTGTCATAATTGTGGACATAACTACCAAAAGTTGCCATGCACACCGGGCCCAATAATTTACATTCAGTAAAATCATGCCTTGCTCTCCCCATGATTCCTGGTGCTTTACAAATACTTTTACCTCAATGAGGTAAGTTTTTTGTTAATGGGGGATCAGTGCTCAAAGGGTCAACAAAAATATGTGAACGAGACCGATTACCCCTCTTTACACCACCTCGCAATTAGAGTGGTAATTCTTGCAGACTAAACAAATATGGTTTATAAAGGAATCACCGTTTGATACGGAAGAAATCATTGTCCTGAAGATGGCCCAGACTCTTAAGAGTTAAAAGACACTAGGGATAGTGTCCAATGTAACAGACCAAAACATGTCGACACTCTGAGATACCCACAGTAATCATTCTGGGTTCTTCCTTTCTGAAACTAAATGTTGATTAAGTATCTGTGTTGTTTCACCTAATTCCCCTTGTTGTTTTAATTGTTGTGATTTGCTCTATTTTGAACCTTTTTTTCCTTTGGACATTGTTTAAGTCCAGATGTGTATCTGTGTCAATCATGACAAAACAATGAAGTCCAAATGTGTGCTTATGATACATTTTTTTATCTATTTGGTGATAACTAATAAATCAGTCTTTCGCATAAGTCACGTTTGGGCTCTATCACATCTTTCGTTTGTAATATGGATTATTTATACCACATTTGTTTAGTCTGCAAGCATTACCACTCTAACTGCGAGGTTGCTTTGCAAATACGACATAGCCTTTGTGTTAATGGCATCTTAAGGTATGCACCCCGAAACACGAAGAGTGGAAGCAGGGTTGTGTGCAAACTAAGTATAAGGTTAAATAAAACGAAAAGATCCCAAGTTGAGAATGCGCCCAGTTTTTTCAACAAGTGTTTTATTATACTGATGCCCTTTGTGATGACACGTGTTTCGGTCCCTCTTGGACCTTTCTCAAATCAGGGCTGATTTTATACATCAATCAAAAGAAAAGGTCACAAAATTATAAAGATATTTTCAAAATAATATGAAAGCAAAATTAAAAAATAATAACAGAAGTGTTCATTCACATGTTTAACCAATTATGACAGTAGTTGATGGGTTAAAGCAAACCATAATAAATAACAACAGTTATTAAATCAAAGTAAACCAAAATGCCAGACAAAAAATGGAGTGGGGAATAGGGAGGAATGTCGGGGGTCAAGAGGTAGGCAAAACCACATTTTCATTAGTCAATGCTACATGTAGTGTCACATCGAAAATCAAGGAAAATTGGATTCAAGTTGTCTCTTTTACCTTATTTTCATCTACTCCCCCTTATGGGTTGAAGCAAATAGTAGTCTCTCTTCGAGTCTCGGGTTAGATCCCTTCGAAAAAAATCAAAATCAAGCAAAGATGTCACCTCCAATTATGTGTGCTGGCTCACCATAGGTATCGCCTAATATTGCAAGATAGTAATTCTGTAACTCCCCAAGGTAAATGTGTTTCTTTTAACTCTTAAGCATTAAAATGTTGCGAATCCTGTGCGTTACCCATCAATTTCATACATACATTTTTGAGAAAATAATGCCCTTTCATTGCCTTTCCATATCTTATTCCTTTTATAGAAGTATTAATTAAGGCTTACAAATCATTATTAACTGACTATGTATTCTGGCTTTTATAAATGCTCTGATAAGAAAACCTGTGGTTTTATATGTGGTTTTCACTTGGCTAAACCATTACCAAAGGGGACGCGACAGCAGGGAATCTGTTGTAGAGAAAAGAGCATTTTTACTCATTACTGAAAAAAGATGTCGCCATGTTAGACCTGACCAACATAGCCAAGCTCTTCTAAAACTAAGTATAAGGTTACGCACAGCTGGGCTTGAGCTCTGTCGGAGATATGTTTGAGTTTTTAAATACAGTATGTAACATTTGATATATATCTATAAACTTGCAGGGGCGATAAACGTACATAATATTTTACCGAGTCCCATTGCTCAAGCTTCCTCCTAAATACGAACTTCAGTGTAGCATACTTTATAGCCAGACTAAAATCTGGATGCCAGTTTATGTTCTCGTACAGTTTATCGTTCAAGAGTGTGAATTCACATCCCCTGTATTCAGGTTTAATCCTCCTATATCCTCTCCACCACCGATAGTAATTGGCATTTCGGATAAGAGTTGGCCTTTAGGTGCAATGCTCCTTGCCTTGCACATAGTAAGCCCTTCAAGGATACTAATCCCAGTTCCAGTCTGAGGTACTCCACTGGCATAGTAGGTGGTAATTTTAGCACTATTCTCCAGAAGTATCCCTCCAGTTTATCCAGCCACCTCAGATCACCCATAGCCATTGCTTCTAGGCTATATAAAGCCATGGGGAAGTAACTGTGTTTATAGAGAATAACCACCCCCTCTATGGAATAACCAGCTGTCTGTCTAGGGAATCTATCTATCGTATAGGTCAGCCATCAGGCCTTGATCTTCTTGGCCTCCATTAGATGCACGTAGTCCAAACTGGCGCTCATTTCTAATCCCAGATAGGCATATTTCTCAACATAGTCGAGGTTACCCAGGCTGATGGTAAAGTTGGGTCGACTGTGAAAGTGCCGGACTGTGATTGAGTGAGCCTTGGCCCTTGAACAGGTCCATGTTTCCAACGGGTCTCATAAGGTTACTTGCCTCACAGACCCGTCCCCCTGAGCCTTAGTAAACATTTTTGATCGTACTGTAGTGGGAGATAGTCTAGGCCCAGGTCATCGAGTAAGCGATGGATTCATATTTTGTTCGTAAATACTTGCTTTATAGGTTTATGTACTGTGGGGGTAGGCTCCTGTTGGGTTTCCCTAGTTTTACTTATAAGTGGTGGGGTTTTCATCATAGATATCTCGTTGCAAAGGGATTCCAGTGCATCGTCCTCATTGCAAGCAGCAATGTTTATAGAGTCTTTATAGAGTCTTGCATAGTAAGTGTGGAACCCAAATCACATACTCCTACCTTCTGAATGGGGTCCCCCTGCAGGGATGACTTCTGCAACAGACAGTCCCAGACATATCTCACTGCCCATTGATACTAAGGGCAGGAGCTGGCTTCAGGTTGACACAGTGCATATCAAAGGTTGTTGGGGTTTTCAATCTCCTTTGTTATCCTCTGCAGCCAGGCCACATGTGGGCCTGTTTGAATTAAACTCTGAAGCTGCCACCAGCAGCAGAGCTAACAAAAGGTCAGGGTGGATCAATGGAGCCTTTGTTAGTTAATTAGGCTGGCCATGGCAGGGGGAATGTTTTGCCCTCCCCCTTCTGAGAGGAGGTGGTGTTATCCTGGCTGTCATATCCCAACTAAATATGACAGGGAGGACGGCGCCTATAGGCTGCGTCCACCCAGACTATAAGGGTCTATGTGTATGTCGTGCGGTGAGCATAGGAAAATGTGTGGAGATTAGCCCCACACATTTTCCGGAGGTTCATCTACCATCATTCAATTTCTTTTAAAATTTCCAAAAACCGAGGCGAGCGCACACCCACCGTGTGGATGGTCGAATTCCTCACACCCAGTGCCAATGGGACCAACACGTTTAGAGTATTGAAATGTTAGAGAGTCCTCCCAGCTCTGGACATCTTTGAGATAGTCATGTGGCAGGGTTTGAGGTGGGAGATGTCATGCTGCAGTCAGCCCATGCATAGGCCCTAGCTATCCATCACCAGCAAGCCACCACTGTAATCTGGACACTATTTAACACCCGAAGGCTGCACTGGCTCAATGCTCCATCTCTCTGAAAAAGAGAAAATGCCTTGTAAAATAGTTGATAAAACAACACCAGTTTGGAGGTTCTGAATTTTGATCACACAAAAAAAGAAACCCACGGGAAAGGGTAGCTGTGACTCCCGTTATACAATTAGGCGTGGCACTTCAGGCTGCAAAGCAAGGTTCACGTGTGGAGCTCCAGGCTGCCCTCCAATGATACGTACGAGCGGCAGAACAAACAGGGGGAATAAGCCCATTCAAACACTGCGGTAGTGTCACCTTAATGCACGCCAATGCCCAGCCTGAAAACGGGGATCTGTGTAGCCAGAGAGACCCATGATGAACGCGGTGACAAGTACTCCTTATGCCAGCATGAGCATCGGTGAGGACCTTCAGAAGATTCTCGGGAGAGCAACTTGTCAGGCTGGGCATGGGCCCCACTGTCCATGAAGGGCATTGGCTAGGGCAGTGTCATGCTGGGCACGAGTGAAAG
This sequence comes from Ambystoma mexicanum, assembly GCF_040938575.1. Taxonomy (NCBI): domain Eukaryota; kingdom Metazoa; phylum Chordata; class Amphibia; order Caudata; family Ambystomatidae; genus Ambystoma; species Ambystoma mexicanum. The sequence goes on from NC_090923.1 coordinate 1,220,091,891, forward strand.
AACCATGCTACAATAATCATCTATGATGGCGCGCCCCGACAGCCCGCATTGGCAGGCCATCTCTGGTCCATGACCGGCATTCATGGAGAGTCAGCGCCTTGACAGTAACCAGTGGACCCATATGCTGACAGACTGATAACATAACCTGGGCGTAAGCGAACCATACCCATCCCCCCCAGGTAATAACATGAAAACATTGGGTGAGTGTTGGCAATAAAAGGCTGTGATTTTATTGCACAGTTATGGTCATAACAAAACAATCATAATTACAGTAACCATAATATGCTGTACTTTTGGGCATCGGGTCCCGAGGTTGCCCCCTCTGGCCCGTGCCGCCTTTCTTTGTCCCACGACAAAGTGGTCACCGTACAGTGACCTGTCTTTTTTCTCTTTCTTCTCGCCCTTTTTCTAGGGTGGGAGGGTTCTGGGAAAAAGAAGACTGGTTCTGTTTTTCCGCTGGCAAGGCAGCTCCTTATATTGGGGCTGCCCCTGGGTCCTTCTGCCTGTGTGGGGGGCTGTGTGGCCAGCCTCCCACCCCTCCCCCCGGACGGCTGCCGCCGATGGCAATTGCACCTTAAGGTGCCTGACACTATTGCTCCTCCCTGCTACTTCCTGCTATTCCAGTCACTGGTGCTTCGCACCCCTTTGTGAGGAAGGGCACGGTGTTGAATAATATCCTGCCCTTCCCAGGTCGGCTACTGCGTGTCGCCTTGTAGTTGTGGTGGGGGAGAGGGGAGAGCATTGGCCCATTGGTTGGGCTGTTGTTCGCATCTCTCCCCTGCCTGCCATGGGGCACGAGATACCCAGCCTCGCTTGGTGCCTGTAGCATTGCCCCGAATTGGGGGATGCCGGGGTTTAACCATGATGGGCATTTCTGATGAGTAAGCGCTGGGCCCTTATCGCGCGGTATCTAGACGGGTGGGCATATGAGACGAATCAGAGACCGCCAGTGAAAGGGGGCGCATCACATAAGTTGGAGAACAGGCCTATTATGGGGCGAGGTCAATCCTGTCCAATTTTCCCAAGACTTAAAGTACGCATGTCCCGGTGCGTCTCTTCACGGGAAGGGCACCTGCCACCGATTGGAAAACCTCATCGTTTACAGCAGCTGCAGGTCCGGAATCTGACCTGGCGAGGTAGGGTCCTAACAATGACAGCCAGCGCCACTCAAACGGCCATCGGGCGGAGGGGCTCCAAGAAAACCGCAGCCAACAATTAATGAGACCGACCCAAAGCACAGCCACATCTGCGCCAAAAAGGCGACTTATCCTGGTGGTGGTGGCCGGAGCCTGCTGCGGAGCCATCCCCCGTCCCCTCCCGCGGCTGCACGGCTGACGCTAACATCAGCAGGCACGCAGGATGTGTTCAGCGGCTGTCAGCACATTGGGTGGACGGGGGGGGGGGGAGAAAAGTGACCACAAGGTGTAAATAATTCAGGTGAGAGAAAGTTCCACCATGATTTATTAACAAGGGTAACGGTAGTGCAACTGAAGAGCGCTCATATGGGCGGCAACACGGCGAGAAACCGGGAGAGGTTCCGGCCAGGAAGGAAGCAAGTCATTGAGAGAGGAGACCTGAGGAATCACGACTGGGATAATTGCGAAAAGGGGCAGAGGGATAAAGCTACAGGGAGACAGCTCCGTTGCGACACGGAGAAGGGGGACCGAAGGGTGCGAGAGGTGACAGGCAGAGAGTGAATAAGCGAAGGAGAGGGCCGCGGTGTAGCAGGGGTGGACTGGCCGATAGGGACCTCTGGAGATTTCCCAGTAGGCCTCTGCACCCTGGGCCTCTTTTGTGTTGTAACCTATTTTACTTCCACATTGTCTCATAGGAAAAGGGTTGGGCTTGCTGAACATGTGTAATATGGGGCCACTTTGAACATTATTTCCAGAGCCTCTTTTGGTTCCCAGTCCAGTCCCTGGGGTGGAGAGTATTCCCGAGAGGGAGCAGAAAATGTTGATATGAGTGGGGTCAGAGAGGCTAGATCATAAGGGGGTGGGGCAAAGGTTAATGCGCATATACACCTCGTTGTATTTGACACCCCTTCCTTTTATCTCACCCAGGTCTCGATAATCCAAGTCCCAAAAGGACCCCATGCACTATGTCTTTCTTTCTATGTGCACCCGCAGAGATCGACATACTCCAAATGTATTCTCAGTAAAGCGTTCAGCTGCGCCTTGGCGCAAGGCCTTTTCTGCATTAAATGGATGAAATAATTTAATGGCGGAAAGGAGGGGGATGGGGGGCGAGAAAGTTGAACGGAAAAAACAGAAAAATGGGTGGGTTGAAATGCCCTTTTCTGAGCGGAGGCAATTTTCTCACACGCGCCTCTTTATGACAGAACATTTCTCTTGCATTCGAATCTACACAGGAATAGGACCCCAATATGCCCCACACCCTTCCGCTCGCGACGAGCTTAATCATTTCACCTGTTTTCTCCCCGAGTTGCACTTCAGCCCACTGCCTTCTGCTTTTTTCATGCACTCCTCATCATTCGCCTCATTCCTATAGTGGCTTGAGGTAGATTTGCTGCCCTAATAAAGGCCCCATCCAAGCAAGGTAACAGAGCACAGCCTCGCACCGCCTCTATTTCCCCCCCTCGTGGTTCTCGTGCACCCCGCTTCCCATGTCCCCTGTTAGGCAGAATCCTGTGCAGTTCCTTTGGGGAACACTGAAAAACTATTAAGACTACAGGAGCAGCAGTAAACTCAATTGGTAGCAGTCTGCACCACCCTGATTTACCTAGTAGCTGTGGCTGAGCAGTCGGACTTCTCTCAAGAAGAGTAGGGCAGTATGTAGAGTATACACAATAGGGCCAAAACACAGTAGAGCAAACAAACACTGACCAGAGCTTTGTATAAAAAGTATATAGTTATTTATTTAAAAACACACTTGAAGTAATATACCAGCACTCATAAGTAAAAGCAAGTTAAAACACAATCAGGTAAAGTATACACACCTCCCTTAATAACTATCAGACAAGTCAGGGTTAAAGCACACTATATGTTAAGACAGAAGTGAGCACTTAACCTAGATGGCACTCCAATAGTTCAGGTTAAAAAGGGGAAGAAACGGCAGAGCATAAAATAAAAAAGTTCCCAACACTTTTTAAGAGGCAGAGCAAAGGGAAGAAAGGCAGGTTATACTGTAGAGCCAAAGTTCATAGGCCAGGCCCACTTTAAGTGGAGCAAGTGAAATGTGCCCAGGATCACACGGTTTAAAGTGCACTAAGAGTCTTTGCAGAGTGCCAAAAAGGAGTTGGAATAGTTCAAGAAACAAAGTTTAGCAGGTCTGGGGCCAGCCCAATATAGAAGTCAAGGATTTAGGGGACACCTTGAGCACTCTGTAGAAAGGGAGGCCAGGCAGGACACAGTACCTTAAATGGGAAGGAAGCTCCAGCAGGGGCAGTTGTTCCTGGCAGTGGTTGCAGTTCGTTGTTCCAGCCAGAGGAAGAGAGGATCTCGTCGTGGAGGAAGTCTGGAGTCGTTGGACTGCCACAGAGTTCCCGATTTAAAAGGTGCAGTCCTTTTATTCGCTGTCAAAAGTGGTGAGCTTGGCTATCCGGCGGCCGGGGTGGTTGGCACGGGCAATTCGACCAAGTAACGCTTCTGGGAGCGAAAGAGGGCAAACTGGTTGGTCCCACCAGCTCAAAGGGGAGAGGACTCTCCAGCAGAAGATCTTCCCTTTCGTCGGAAAAGTGGTGAGTTTGTTGCATCAGGGCTTCACCGGTGGTGTCGTCGGGTTGCAGGTGGCTCAGCTTCTTCCTCGTTGGATTCTTAGGTCCCGTGGCGACTTCTGAAGTTCCAGTCCCAAAGGCCCTGCTTTTATACAGAAAAACCCCCATTCATCAGCCTAGCTGTCAATCACACATGCTAAGTGGTGAGCCGGGCGGCTCACCACTGGGCCAATCAGAGTAGAGTGCGACTTGGGTTGCTAAGGCAACGCAGTCCAGGGTGCCATTTCCCCCCTCCACCCTCCCTGTGGAACCCAGACAGAGACTATTTTGGCGGGCTTCTGTGGAGAAGCCCGCCAAAATAGTGGAACAAAGGGCTCGACCTTGGTCAGAGTTACAGAGACAGACACAAACGCCATTTTAGAATCGAGTTCTGGCAAAAAAAAAACCCAACCAGTGATTTAATATTAAATAAATAAACCGGCGGTATCTTTAACATTGCATCTTTAAAATGAATGGGAAAATCCCATAGAGAATATTCCGGTGGAATATTTCGCATTGGTAACCACTGCCACCAGCCAGAAACTCGACGAGGGGGGACGGGACAGTGGCCCAGTGCCCCCTCGAAAAAAGACCCAGGGGCAATCGAATTACCCCTTACCAGTACTTCCACAATATGATGGTTTGTGCTGGTTCTGTTCACAATTTTGGACTAGTAAAGCCAATGGTGACTTTACATGCCCTGGGAGACGGTAGTCAGTCCCAGGGTATGGAGTCTATGTTTGGGGGTCACTGTGACACCCCTGTGGTACTGCACTGAGGGTGCTGTGTACCACACATACAGAAAGACAGACGATACCCTATGGAGTAAAAAGAAACCCCATAGCCCATAAGCACATAACAAGTCAAAGACATACCTCAAATCATGCCTAAGAGTGGGAGTAAGAGAGTCTCACTCTTAGCAGGAGAAAAAAAACAACCCCAAAAATCCAGCAAAGCTGCTGGGGGACTCACTAGGTTTGGGAAATTAGCATTTTAAGAGAATTCTCCCTAACATCCCCCATTAGCGAGTTGCACAGTGTTAAGTGCTATCCGAGCAACCAATCCCTGCATGCGCGTGAGAAGAAAAGGGCAAAGAGATTGTTTGGAGAAAACTGAACATAGCTGAGAGGGGACGTGGAGAAGAAGGCTGGAAAGACAGAGACAGCATGCAGACTACTAGAGCTCTCTCTGACCGTGCAGTGAACCCCACCTCCAACCAGAAGGGGAAACCGTAGCCCCAGGCACTGCGGCTTCGGGGTGCAGAGCCAGGGTTTCTTGCCTGGCTGCGCCCGTGGCAGGAGAGCCATGCAGCCGGGCATTTGGGATGCATACCCCCATGCGTACATTTTGGACACGTTCACTAAAGCAGCAGAGGGCCTTACAGTTACTATACCAAGAACCGGATGTGGTCTGCACAGCAATCCTTCTGGATGCAGGGAAAAAGAACAAAACATATATATCTACTTGTGAACACACAAAATGTGCGCAGGTGACATAGCATTTACATAGAATGCCCAGCTTGGTGGTTGGTTTAAGCAGAGCTACGATCCCTGATGGAGAGCGCCATGTCCAGGAGAGGGGGGCAGGGGCGTGGGGACAGGCGGTCCCCAGCTATTAGTAAAATAATGAAATAACATTTTGGAAAGGAGACGGCATGACATGAAAAGGTGCATTTTTAAAACCGTTCTGCACCAGATTGTTGAAGATGCACACAGTTGTGATGTTCTTCCTCAATTCATTTTACAATATTTAATAGAAACTGCACCTTTAACACATCCATAGTTATGGTTTGTCAAGAAGTGTCTAAAGTAGGGGAATAGTTAAGAGGGGAGCTCAGGATTTTCACAAACATTCCTTTAATAGCAAATTGGAACTGTCTTTTCTGTGCGGTTTCTGGGTCTTGGAGGTCTATTCCATAGGAATATTGTTACAAAAAGGTCACCATGTGTTATATTTTAAAAGAAAATTATAGAATTGTTGTGAATGCTGGTGCATACTGGTGACTCGAATGTCAATTCACCAATTCCATCGGTTCATGTCATATTGATCAATGCTGCGAAGATCTCCATTTCCACGTCAAGTCTTTACCTTTGCGCTGCACCGATCTTCACAAAATAATTTGGAATGCTTCTTTTATTTTAAACGTATGTCCATTTGTGCCAACTTAATTCACCCAAGTAAAGAGGTCAAGATCAATGTTTCACCGTGGCAAACATTCACGCAGATAGAAGGAAGAGTTATCAAATGCCCACCTAGCAATGCCAAGGTCATCCTGTAAAACAAGTTACTGGCCTCCGGTAATGCTCGGTTTGATCACACATTCTTCATGGCTTGAAATCTCTCGGTGCGCTGCCAGGATTGGAATAGTCTTCCACTGTCTCGCATACTCTGCACAGCACCTCTTCCATTAGAATGCAGATACAATTTGGTCTAGCTGTACGCAGAAGGTCTCCCCTGCTTTACAAACGTTGCGCAGAACCCCTGCCATCAGAATGCAGCTATCCCCATGATAACATTTGGTCTAGCTGCACCCATGCTATCTCTCACATACTCTCCATACTACTTCCCACCCACCTGCCTGCCCAACATGGGTGACTAGCAGGGAGTTCCCCATGTCATGGTTTATAAAACGGCACACGCCAGCTAGGGAACTCCTTCCCCTACAATGGATGTGGCGCAGAATAAAACGCTTTTTATTTTTAATATACTATGGATAATTTTGAGTAGACCTCCAACCCGTCTCGCACCCAACCTCCACAAACACCCCGTGCCACAATGGCCTAGGAACCAGGCCTGGTTGTATCACTAGGATATTTATTAATGTATTATTTAAAGGAAAAGGAAAATAATCAATATACAGTGGCCACCAATGCAATGATCTCTACAGATCAATTAGATTAAGATATCCTATTACAATTCACACAGTTATTTAATGGCAAAACAGAAAAAGAACAATTTTTACAAAGGGATAGCACCAATGGTTTAGCACTCCCACCTGCAACACTCACCCCCAAACATCAGCTAAGCTTGATTCCTTTGAATGGAAGGCAGTGGCAAGGAGAAGGAATAGAGAGAAAATCGGATTCGGGGTAAAGCCCACCACCACAAGATGGGAAGCTAGCAAAGAAAGTGAAAACTCGTTTTTGCAGCAAAATGGAAGAATGGAATTTTGATTATTACTCACAACTGCTAGGGAACAGAATGAAAGGAAATTTGTATTGCTTACACTTTAGGAGATTGGGAAAGTTTATAGAATACTAATCAGTACACCAGGGCAAAAATAGAAATGAAGTGGGAAAATCGGTTTTGGGAGAAAGCAAATGCAAAAAGAAAAAATACAGTGGCAAATGGAAATTTGTTTACACTGGGACAGGCAGCTCAGGGAAGGGGTTTAGTTTACAATGGGAAAATCGGTTTTCAATGACAAAGACAGAGGCACATAACAGGTAGACTTCTAGGCAAAAGGGATTGCTCACAATGGAACAACGGTTTGGGGTTTAATAGGACAGATGCAAATGGGAATTAGTTTGGTAATGCACACAACACACAGACAAATTCACTTTTCAGTTACAAGGAGACTAATTCTTTTGAGGCAAAACCTTAATGACTACAATAATTAAATACAACACCAGGGACAAGATGGTTGATTTCGAATTTCAACAATGGAACCGTGAATTTCAATGGGGAAATTCATTGATTTACTTAAGAAAAATATTAAGGATTTACTCAGACAACAGAGTTTTTTTTTTAAGGAGATCTGCTAACATACACATGCTAATAATAGATTCTTCTATGGAAAGGCGACTGAATTACACTGGCAAATTTTTGGGGTTTCAATGGGGTTTTCAATGGGAGAAATATTGGATGTAATGATACACAAATGAAGGGTTTATGCAATTTAGGTCTGGGGTATGTGCTAATTAGACAGTAAGCCTTGGTTTGGGATTCAGGAAAGCCAGCTGGATCTCAGGACACTCTGGACAGCTAAATTAAGGAGTTCTCCTGTCTCCCTTGATTTTGGTGTCTCTCTGGCTTAGTACAGTGCCCCTTATATAGCATGAATGACATCACTAACTTTACAATCTAGGAGGTCTACCCTGTAATTATCCCTAACACTCGGATAGGACAGTTTACCATTCCTCTCTCCGCCCCCTGGCATGATTGGTTCAGGGGAGGAGAGCAGCATCTGTCTGTTTGCATGTATTACAATTCTTTGTTCTCATTGCCACTTTCTGTCAAAAACGAGTTATGGCTCATAACTTCATAATTATACTAGCCCCTGCCATATGAAACAGATATTCGGTTTTAGCTGGTCACCAGGAATTAGGTAAGCGAGCGCCAACTCTGCACGAGGTAGCATGGCCGTTTGGCAATTTTTTGTCATTTTCATAAAATGTACAATCGTTATGACTCTGCAAATGATCAAGCATGTTCCTAATGTCATCTTCCATCTTTTCACCAACTGTCATATTTGTCCCATTTTTAGATCAGACAGAAACTAGTCCCAACTGACATTTCAGTCTCAAAGTCCTAGGAAAATGTAATTAAAACCTTTAAAACTGCCTGGAAATTACATGAAAAAAAATTGCATAAAACAAAATTAATTCTCATTCTGAGTGCTGCGAAAAATGCCTATAATGAAATGAGTCTTTTATTGTTTGTTTGTTTTGTTTTATTAATTTATAATGGGCACCAGGCCCGAGGGTAAGAGGGCGCAGCAGTACAGAATATGCGAAGCTCACATGGGTCACAAAAGTTACAATTTACAATATGTTATAAATATAAACAGGAAAGGCAGTAATACAGTAAATTATATACAGGGTATTATACAGTAAATTATATACAGGATATGGTATAATAAAGTGGTTGCTGGTAGTGTAACATCGGGGCAGTACTAGCCAGAACAAATTACAGTGTACAGGCTGCATCTATAGTAAGGCAGGAGGATGGCAGGAGGCGCAGGCTGGCTGATCTATTGCTTCAGATGGTTGATATAATTGGCTTTGAATTTAAGGTAGGATTTCTCAGCACGTATAGTTTGGGGTAGTGAATTCCATACTTGGGCAGCCCGGACGGGGAAGCTGGAACCTCCGGCCTTAGTCAGTTTGAATCTCTGAATGATGAGTGTATTGGCATAGGTGATTCTCGAGGGTCTGGATGATCTTCTTTCTATAAATCTATCAGAGAGATATGGAGGAGCTGCATTGTTCAGGGCTTTGTGAGTGAGGGAGGCAACTTTCATTAAGATTTTGTCTTGGGTTGACAGCCAGTTGTTATTCCGCCTTATCTTGGAGATATGGGATCGTTTAGAGATGCCAAGAGCTGCTCTCAGGGCATTCTTTTGTAGAATTTGTATTCTATGTGGGATGTATTTGTTAGCCCCAATATATAGAGCATTACAAGGTGGTCAGTCATAATCTCGAATTTACAAATCTCGAGAAAAAAAAGGTCGAAAAAGGTCTATATTTTTTTGTGCTCTAGTATATATAAATAAAATAGGTTAAAAAAAGGGGTTTGGGGAACCCCCCCATTTCGAAAAAAAAGTCATAAAAAAAATTTGACTTTTTTTTTCTTTTTTCAGCCTTTTTTTTCGACCTTTTTTTTCTCGAGATTTGTAAATTCGAGATTATGACTATAAACCCATTACAATAATCAAGTCTAGATAGGATGAGAGCTCTAGCTAGAATCATGCAGTTGTCAGTGGAGATTAAGTGTTTACCAGCTCTGATAAACCTACATGTGTAAGCTGTGGCTGAGGCCAGGGAATTCACCTGTTTGTTGAAGGTGAGGGTGGCATCCAGGTAGAAGCCAAGAGTCTTCACTTCCTTGGCCAGCTTCATAATAGTACTGTCGATCTCAAAGGCATGGTATTCCTGGCCTAGTTTTTTGAGGTTGAAGTGTGTACCCAGAATGATTAGCTCTGTTTTGTCATCATTCAGCATAGACCGTGAGTTGCCATCCATGCCTGGATGATGAGATACACCCTATTTACCAAGGCCAAATCCTTGTAATCCCCAGAAAGTGGGAAGAGGATCTGAGTATCATCTGCATAGTTAGTGTAGGTGATACCCAGACGGACCAGATCATCAAAAAGGGGCCTAGTAAATATGTTGTATAGTGTCGGAGACACACAGGAGCCTTGGGGAACGCCGCACAGGATGGGGATGGGGTCTGCTGCATCTGAAGGGGAAAACACCCTCATGGTCCTTTCATTAAGGAAAGATTCAACCCATAATATGGCTTCTTTGGAGAAGTGTGCTGCAGAGTTAAGGTGGTTGCAGAGGACTTTGCGATCTACACGGTCAAAGGCGGCCGAGAGATCCAAAAGTAGGAGGAGTGCTGTTTGTCCTTTGTCTCTTAACTCATCAATTTGGGCCTTCAGGTTGATGAGAGCGGTTTCGGTCCCATGTTGTGGACGGAAGCCGGACTGCCTTGTACCTGGGAGCTTATGGTGTTCTAGAAATATTTGGATTTGGGTATATGCCATCTTGTCCAGAATTTTTAGCAAGAAGGGGTTATGGGGCGTTATGGGGCGGTAGTTATAGGGATAAGGGGTTCAAGGGATTATTTTTTTTAGTAGAGGCAGTACCCATGATTGTTTCAGATTGGATGGCACAATGCCTGAAGTGAATGAGGCATTCACGAGCTTAGAAATGAAAGGAGAAAGTTCTCTGGCGGCATCTTTTATGATTTGTGCCGGGCACAGGTCTCCTTGACAATTGGAGGGCTTAAGAGAGAGGTTGGTTTTCTCCACCTCCAGGATAGATGTTTTGGTGAAGCTAAACTGGATAGTTGTATTTTGTGTTTTCAGTGGGGGTGGGTTAGTGTTAGGCATTGGCAGTTAATTAAGAGTAGCTATCTTGGCCGCAATTTTCTTTTGAAGCATGGTGACTCTGTTGGTCAGTGCTTGTTGTATTTCTGTACACCAGGCGTTATCTTTTGTACATATATCTGGGATGGGAGTGGGCAACTCTAGTTCCTTTAAGATTGAGAACAGCTCCCTCATACTTGAGTTAGCCGTGGAAATATGCTTATTGTATGAATTGCGTTTGGCCAGGACAATTTCCTTTTTTTACTGTGAGGAGATTTCCATAAGTCTGTTTTTATGGTCTTTTGAAGGGGTGATTCTCCAGGACGATTCGCAGCTTCTTTTAAGTTTACGGAGATCTTTCAGTTCAGGGGTGAACCATTTATTGAGATGAGCTTTTGGTTTACTAGGTCTGAGTTTGAGCGGTGCTATGTTGTTGAGTGTGGTTCGTATGATTTTGTTATACTCTTCAACAAGTATTTCTGGGTCTAGACGTTCATCTAGTTGGTTCAGGATGGGTAGAATAGCAGGGATCACTTTGCCTTTGGTGATACTCTTTTTGTTCCTGGTAGGGCATGAGGGGGCCATATTGGCTGCAGGAGGGAGTGGTCTGATGGTAGATAAGTCATAGGTTACCAGGTAATGGTCCGTCCATAATTGTGGGGAGATGAAGTAATGACGGCGGAGCAGTTGTGATCTGCTAGCCAATCGAGGGGTTTACCTCTGTTGTGGGTGGGTTCCAGAATTTCTTGGGTTAGTCCCGGTTCCGTAAGGATATTGGCCACAGTAGAGGCATATTTGTCTGAGGGGTCGTTGTGCCCTAGATTGAAATCTCCCAGAATGAGTAATTGCGTGGAAGTTTTGAGGTTGGTAGATAGTAGGCAGTAGTTGATATCTTCGTCAAATGTGCCCATCGGGCCGGGGAGCCTATAAATGAGGTAGATGGTCAAGGTCTGTGAGTTATGAAGTGGGAGTTTGATGGCACAGACTTCACAGGAGTTGAAGTCTGGAATGACAGTGGTTCTCGTATTTAGGTTGAATTTGCCAATGATAGCAACACCGCTGCCTCGCATATTATTTCTATCTTGTCTCAGAATGGTATAGCCATCTGGGATAGCTAGAGATAATAGGGGTCCTGCCGCCTCATGCAGCCAGGTCTCTGTGACAGCAAGGAAGTCCAGCTTATTGGACAGTATAATTTCGCAGATGTCCGTGGCATGTGCCGTTAGGGATCTGGCATTCATTAGTCCGCCTTTAAGCGGAGGGGCTACGATGGTGATTTAAGTTTTAGTGTGGAGGGTAGGAAGTGTCTTGGTTTTGCTGTTAGTACTGCTACCTTGGTGAATAATGGTTCTTTTGTTAGTGATAGGGAGAGATCTAGTCAAGGGCTCATATAATCTAGTGAGTCTTGCTCTGAGCCTGGAGTTTCTGGTAGGTGGGCTACAAGGGCTACTTAGGAATTCACTGATAGCTCCAGTCCTTGGTCTAATGGTATGGCTAGCTTGCTCCATGGTGAGGGAGAAGGAGAAGGCTATGCAGGATTAATTGAGTTGGCGATTCTTAGTAGTGTGGTGGAGGCTATTGTCGGCTGTTAGGCCGGTTAAGAATACTAGGTAGGTAATAGGCCAGAGGCAAAGTATTATGATGCTCATGGTATATCAGAATAGGGAGATATATTTTAATGTCAATTGGGAGTGTCGGTTCCCCCTGTGGGAGGGCCGCTTCATCCCCCACAGCCATTTGTCTTCCTCTGGGCTCAGCCAGTGATCAGAGATTTTTATGAGTCCCTTTGAACTTTGCAGTTTGCTTTTTGGGGTGGGTGCAGGAAGGGCTCACACTGCTTGGTTAAGCTTTAGTCACACTTTGCCTTCTTTGAAATCTTTGGGCTCCTGCCTTGATGTCTCGCAGAGCAGGGAATTATGACACCCTCAGCAGCATCACATTTTATTGCGGGATGGTTCACTGGTAGGTGTGACTTCCAGCTGGAAGCAGGGCTTTTAATTGTGAAGTCTCCTGCCTCAGCCCAAACTGTTTTTTCCTGTAGTAAGTGTCTCTTCAAAGGTGACTGGAATTTTGTGGGTTGGAACATAATGTACATTTGCTTGGGCCAACCAACCCCCTGCCCCATTATATCTCCCTGACATTTTCTGCGTGAGCAGTGCTATCTTCCCACTGTGGCTTTTTAAAGCTGTGTTTCTTTTCACACATGTGCGGGCTTTTTGCTTCTAATGTTTAAAATCCTGTCTTGCAGATCACAGGATTCTTTGATTTCTCCTTTTTGAGCAAGTTTGCATTTGCTGTTGGTTCATTGATAACAAGGTGTAGACCCCCTTCCACATGGTTCTTTAATTTCAGGGGGAAAAAAAGAAAAGCCAAACTGTTTTTCGTTTGCAGCGTTTAAACAGCTGCTGTTCAAGTAAAAGGGAAAGCAAAAGCGGTTTCCGATTGTAGTGTTGAAAATCTTGCCCCTCACGTGAATTAAGGCTGTTTTTTGATGCAGTGTATAACTTCTTGTCATTCAGGTGAAATAAAATCAAAGCAGGTCCGTTTTGCTTATAGTGTTCCAATGCTTGCCACTCATGTGACAGGGAAAGCAAAGCAGGGCCGTTTTTGCTTGCAGTGTTCAAATACTTGCCACTCATATGAAATAAAAGCAAAGCAGGTTGTTTCTGGTGGCAGTGCTTAAATGCAGCTTTTCAGGTGAAAGTGATTTCTGTTTGGGGCCTTTAAATGCACTCTACATCCACCCCTACCTACCATTGTATCGGCTAAAATGCACACACAGATTCTACAACCCTCTGATGAATTTCCTATACTAGGACCCTGGTCCCCCAAGGGCGTTCAACCTACAGAGCGTTGAGACTATACCAATGGTGAAAGGCGCTATACAAATGCCCATTACATTACAGTTTCCAGGGGGTAGAAAGCGGCTGTTGTTGGGTTCCATCACTATTTCAATGGTGAAGGAAGTGATGTTCACAGTACGTAAACCAAGCCACATAAGCCTCATGACCTCAGTTCTAAAATTATTCTTTGCACAGAGACACAGAGGACCGGTAGAACTACCACAAAAGGTTACAGAAATTTGATAGCGGGCATCTTTGTTGGCACAATGAGGAATCTGTGGGAGGAAGGCCCTATTTGTCAGTAAGAGCATTGCTCAAGTTAGGTAACTTGTTCCTTACTCCCAGAGAGTCTTTATCACTTTTCTTGAAAGACTCCTAAAGTCACTCAGTTAAGGAAGGGGGTGGGGGGCAGGGAATGGGGCGAACCAGAAAATATAAGTGGAACGACTGCAGAACAGCATGCCCAAAACAACCATCTTCCCCAGTCAGAGGGTCTAAACAATAGTGACTGGGAAATGTATGCAAAGAGGCTGTAGTACTGCTTGACAAATATCCTTTTCATGCTCCCCACTCTGCAATACAAAAGTCGCAGCTTGGTCTCTGTAGAGTGAGGTGTAAGTCCTGAAGCAGCTCTTTGTGGGCCAATTCATAGTAGCAGAAGTAGTAGTAAACATTTTTTATAAAGCGCAAACTTATCAGCGTGTGAGCAATAACAGACAATATAGATAAAACAAACAATAAAAACAAGTAACAGCCAACCATAAAAAGAATACACAAAACACCTTTAAGGAGAAATTACCTTACCGTAATGTTCTTTCTATGGATTCTTCTCATGCAGATTCCTCATCTTAGTAGATATCCTTGTACAGCTCTGCTGCTCGGAATACCTTTCCAAAGGGGACATAGTGGACCTTGACTCGGCTGTCGATCATTGATCCGTCTTGCACAGTGGTTGTTCGTCGGCTCGGGAAGTGACGCCAGGCACCATACATATACCACGTCACTACGCCCCATGCCTCAGTTGCCCCCTAATTTTCCCGGCTCAAACGCTGCATAGGAAAATGGAAGAAGGCTAACCAACCTTAAATTTGGCAACTATGGAATGGAAACCAAAAGGTTAAACACATTCCAATTAGAAAAACATCTCATTTTTTAATGTAAATTAAAGTTACTGCGATGAGCACCCCAAAGCCATCGCCAAGGTACTACATGGAATTAGAAGCTAAAAGCCACAACACTTTCTGAGCGCGGACGGCTGGGAGGGGTGATGAGGAATCTGCGGGAGAAGAATCCATAGAAAGAACATTACGGTAATGTAATTTCTCCTTCAATAGATTGCTTTTCTCCCACAGATTCCTCATCTTGATAGACTCCCCAAGCAGTAAAGCAAAGGAGGAGGCCAGAAAGGATTACAGAAGCAGGTTCTGCAGAACCGCTCTGCCAAAACGTGCATCAGTCCAACGTGCAACGTCCAGCGCATAATACTTTGTGAAAGTATGTAAAGAGGTCCACGTGGCATCACAGCAAATGTCCTGAACAGGGACCCCCCCCTCTGAAGGGCAGTAGAAGCAGAGACTTCCCTGGTGGAATGGACCCTGATACCCGGTGGGACTTCTTTGCCCGTCGACTGATAGCACTCAGAGATGCATAAAATGATCCAGAGTGAGATGGTCTGTTTGGTCATTGCAAAACCTTTGCATGAAAGAGAATGGGCACGAACAACTGGTCCGTCTTCCTGAACTCCACTGTGCGGGCAACATAAAATCTGAGGGCTCTTTTGGGATCGAGACAGTGAAAACACTCTTGCTCCTTAGAAGGGTGGGGAGGAGGGTACAACACTGGAATGTCAATAGGACTGCGAAAGGGGACATTCCGAAACAACCTTCGGAAGGATTCCTGGTCGGACTTTAAGAGAAACATTCTCTCTGAAGAAGCGCAAAATGGGGGACTTGAAGCATAAGGCCAGCAGCTCACTAACTTTCATCGCCGAAGTGATGGCAATCAAAAAGTTTGTCTTAAGGGACAGCGACCTAAGCGAACAAGAATGCATAGGCTCAAACGGAGCCACCATAAGAAAGGTAAGAACCAGGTTAAGGTCCCAATCCGGAACAACAAAGGAAGTTGGCGGGAATGTGTTAAGAAGGCCTTTCAGGAATTGGGCCATGACCGGTATGGTAAAAAAGGAACCTTGATCCGGGGATCTTTTAAAAACAGAAAGGGCCACCAAATACCCCTTGACTGTCGCAACCTGAAGAGGTCAGTGACAGAAGGAACTCCATCACCGTTGTGGTAGGGTAATAGATGGGGTCAACCTTGCGCTCCCTGCACCACGCCTCAAATGTTCTCCACTTGCAAGCATACAGAGATCTTGTAGACTGTCTGCGTGCAGCCAGAAACACCTGAAGAACTTCCTCGGAGAAGTCCTATTTATTCATATTTGTATAGCGCACAACAGCCTAAAGGCATCGTGGCGCCTGTTACAGAAGGAACAAGTTACTTACCTGTAACTGCTGTTCTCCAGCATGGGTCTGGCATGGATTCACATGCTCCTGCATATTCCCCGTCGTCAGGCTGGGAATCCTCGGTAAAGAAAAAAAATCAGTATCAGTTTCGTTTCTGATCTGTCTTTCTTAGTAGTAACCAATCACTGATCTCTGGATCATACTGCCCCCAGCCAATGACTGCCCTTTCCCTAGGCCCCGCCTCTGGCAGCCATCCTCAGATTTGGTAGCATGCCAAGTGGCAGTATGACCAAGTGAAGAGCCGCAGAGGGGTAGGCGGGAGAGTTCGCATGTGAATCCATGCCAGACCCATGCTGCAGAACAACAGTTACAGGTAAGTAACTTGTTCCTTCTCCAGAATGGGGTCTGGCATGGATTCACATGCTCATGAATAAAAGAATACATAGCAGTATACACATGCACAACCACGGGAGGTGGCAAAGGCTCAACATTAAGCATTACATACAAACTCAACATTAAGTAATTCTTACCTCCTCACCAGGCTCACCTTAGGCAAACAGGTTGCGCAGTGCTGCTTGGCCGACCCTGGACTCCTCCCTGGAGTCCCGATCGACGCAGTAGAATCTTGTGAAGATGTGCGTCGATCTCCACGTAGCAGCCCTGCAGATGTCCAGCAGGGGCACACCAGACAGGAACGCCGTGGTAGAAGCGATCGCTCTGGTCGAATGGGCTCTCGGACGGCCGGGCAGCGGTCGGTTTGCCAACCGGTGACAGTGTATGATGCAGCCGGAGAGCCATCTGGAAATGGAAGTCTTCAAGAGAGAGCCTTCGCTTGATTCACAGACCCAAAGTTCACAAACAGTTGTGACATTTTCTGAAAACTCTTTGTGCGGTCCACGTAGAACTTCAGCGCTCTAGCTACATCCAGCGAGTGCAAAGTCCTCTCGGCCGGCGTCGAAGGCGACAGGAAGAAAACTGGTAACACCAAGGGCACGGCACCAGACAGAGAACCTCTTCCATTTATGACCGTAACACTTGAGAGTTGAGGACGCCCTGGCCTTTGCAAGAACCTCTCTGCAATCAGCCGGTATATCGTACCCTCCAAACTCTAGTGCTGCAGGAGTCAGGCCTAAAAGTTCAGCGACTGTGGGTCGTGATGGAGAATGGCGCCTCCTTCTCTGGAGAGAAGATCCGCGTCCGCCGGCAGCTTGACTGTTGGGGACGTTGACAAGTCCAGAAGGTCCGGGAACCAGATCTGCCTCGGCCACGCCGGTGCGACGAGGATCATCCTGCACCTGGACCTCTTGAGCTGGTTGACGAGGCGGAGCAGCAACGGCAACGGATGGAACGCGTATAGAAACAGGCCGTCCCAGGGGAACGAGAAAGCCTCGCCCATGCTCCTCGGCTGTGGGAACCTGCTGGCAAACCTCTGGCATTTGGAGTTCGTCGCCGTCGCGAACAGGTCGATCTGGGGTTTGCCCCATCGTTGGAAGAGCCGATCCACATGATCCTGGCGCAGTTCCCACTCGTGGCACGAGCGCAGCTCTCTGCTGAGTGAGTCAGCGATGGTGTTTTTTATTCCTGCCAAGTGGAAGGGAACCAGAAACATCCCCTGGGCGACGGCCCAGTGCCGCAGATCCTGGGCCTCCTTGGATAGGGCTGGGGATCTGGTGCCCCCTTGCTTCCGTATGTAGAACATTATGGTGGTGTTGTCGGTGAAGATCCTCACCACCTTGTCCTTGAGGGACGGAAGGAACGACTTGAGAGCCCAGAACATTGCTCGGAGCTCCAGAATGTTGATGTGAAGAGACCTCTCCTCTGGTAGCCAAAGGCCTCTTGCGTGGAGATCTCCGGTGTGGGCCCCCAACCCTCCAGAGAGGCGTCCGTCGTCACCATCTCCTGAAACGCCGGGGTTTGAAAGTCTGTGCCTGTAGTGAGGTGAGCACGGGTGCCCCACCATAGGATCGCCCGACAGAACTCCTCGTCAAGAGGGATCCTGTCCTCGAAGCAGCCCGTCACCTGAAACCAGCGGGCGTCGAGAAACTCCTGTAGCGGACGCATCCGAAGTCTGCAAACGGGTACAAGATAGATGCATGAGGACATCATCCTGAGAAGGGACTTGATGGACCTCACCCTGGCCACGTCCGTGGCTAACAGGCGCCGCACCTTGCCTAGGATGGTCTTGGTCCTCTCCTCTGAATGGGAGGCCAATTGCCCCACTGTATCGAGCTTCGCTCCCAGAAACAGTGCTACTTGCGATGGAACCAGGTGGGATTTGGGGTAGTTGATGGCGAACCCCAGCTCCGTGAGCAACCGGACGGTCCTCGCTGTGTGTTCGACGGCGAGTTCCCTTGTCCGGATTAGCCAGTCGTCCAGGTAGGGGTAGACGTGGATCCCCTGCAGGCGCAGCCGCGCCGCCACTGGTGCCAGGCACTTGGTGAAAACCCTGGGTGCCGACTTTAATCCGAACGGTAGGGCTCTGAATTGGTAGTGGCGTCCCTGAACCACGAACCTGAGGAACTTCCTGTGCCGTCTTAGAATGGGGATGTGGAAGTAAGCATCCTCCAGGTCCAACGACGATAGGAAGTCGCCTTCCTCCAGCTGTCCCAGCACATGCTGGAGGGTGACCATCCTGAATTTCTGCGCCTTGATGTATTTGTTTAACCGACGCAGGTCCTGGATGGGGCGGCAACCGCATGTCTTCTTTCTGACGAGGAAGTACCTTGAGTACACTCCGGAGCCCCGGAGCCTCCTGGGAGCGAGCTTGATGGCACCTTTCTTGAGCATCGCCCTTACCTCCAACAGCAGTTGAGGGACGTGATTCTCCTTCCTGGCCACGGGAGGAATGCAAGGGCACTTCTTTTGGAATTCCAGCGAGTGCCCGTTGGCCAGTGTGTCCAACACCCAACGGTCGGTGGAGATGGACTCCCACACGCTGACGAACTTCGTCAGCCGGCCTCCCACCGGGGTGCTTCGGTGGGGGCCCGACAACACGGCCGGGCCAGTCTTGCTTGGAGGCAGCCTTGCCGCCTTGGCCTCCTTGGCGACGACGGCTGGATCCCTCTTGCTTGCCGCGACCTCTGTAGGCCTCCTGGGAAGAGGAGCAGGCCGCCTAGCGGTAAGTGGATGAGCCACCGCTGGATCCTTTGGAGGCACCCTGTCTGCCTCCAGAGCTCCCAAAGGGCTGTCGCTGTTGAAGCACCCCTAGGGCCCGGGCCGTCTCCGACTCGGTCTTGATGGCCTGTAGAGACTCGTCCACCGCCTTACCAAAGAGGTTGTTGCCATCGAACGGCATGTCCAACACTCTGGGCTGGACGTCCTGGTGAAAGTCTGTCGCCTTGAGCCATCCTCGTCGTCGGAGGCAAACTCTGTTGCCCAGTTGGCGAAATCCGGTATCGGCAATGTCAGTTGCCACCGTTATGGCGTGATCCAACGCCACCTCGCCTTCTTGCAGAATTTCTAGGGCCTCCGCCCTCTTGTCGTGAGGTAGGAAGTCTAGCAGGGGAGCCATCTTGAACCAGAGCTCCCTGTCGTAGCGGGCCACGATCGCTAAGGCATTGGCCGCTCTAATCGTCGTCGCCGCCGAGATGACTCGTCGCGTCCCATGGAGTCCAACTTCTTGCCCTCGCTGTCCGGCGGGGAAGTGGAAGTTGAAGCTGCCGCACCCGCTGCCTTCTTCTTAGCCGCTGCCGAGACGACAGAGTCCGGCGTGGGCTGGGCCATGAGGCACAAGGGGGCGGCATCGGGGACTCGGTACTTCTTCTCGTACCTGTCCCTCTTGGCGGGTGTCGTGGAAGGGTTCTTGAGGACAGCAAGCCCCTCGTCCCAGATGTCGTCGAGCAAAGGCACCGCGAGGACCGTCTTCCTCTTGGCCGCTCGTCTTTGGTACAGAAACCCTTCCTTTTTTTGTTCTTCAGGGCAGAGCTGGAAGAGCTCGGATGCCCTGGTTATCATGGCATGGAAAGAGCCAATTTCGTCGGCTGGAGAAGCCCGCGGGGGGAGGGGGGTGATGACGCGATGTCCGCTGTGTCATCGCCGCCGTCATCGTCCGTCCCCGTCACTGTATCCTCTCTAGGGTCCGGCGAGGGGGATGCGGGGTCCACAGGTCTCGCAGGCATGAACGGCGGAGCGGGGTGGACTCTTCTCTGCTTGTTCGGAGGGCTTCCCGATGGGCCTGGTTCTGGATCCTCCGTCGGGGTCCGTGGTAATCTCGTCCTTATCTCGGTACATAAGGATTGGATTGCCAACAAAATGGCCGCTGAGCTATCCTGGGGCTCGGGTAAGGGCTGCGACAGACGGGATGGCCGCTCCACTGGGCCCTCTTCCTCGTCGCTATCTTCGATCACGTCAGCAGGGACCGCCCCCTGGAATCGAACCTTCTCGAACCTCTCGTTGAGGCCTATGAACCTCACGTTGAGGCCCTTCTCAGGTTCCACCAGCTCCTCCTCAGAGGCTGATTCCGAGTCTGTAATGGCCACCAGCACCCCCCCCCCTCTGTTTCCGCCGGGGACTTCACGGGGGTCTTAACGATGGGCTGGAAAGAGGATTCCCTCTGCGGTGGCAGGGATACTCTGGGCTCAGAGGTCATTTCCACTGGTGCAGTCTCAGCCGGCTTTGCCAGGGTCGCAGCAACCACTTCGATAGAGGCCTTTGTCGGCTGGATCAAAGCCCTCACCACCTTAGGTGCTTCCTGGGCCTTCGCCTTGGGGGGAGGGTCAGCGCCTCGCTCCCCCTTCAAGATCGACCGGGTCCGCTCCAGCGGCTTACCCGGGTTCTCAGACTTCCTCTTCCCCGAACCGGAGCGCTGGCTCGTAGTCGAACGTGCCGGGGAAGTAGCACGCTGCCTGGCAACCGAAGAGCCCGACTTATCGGCGCTCCCGGTGCCCGCAGACTCGCGGTGCTTGGCCTTCTGTTGGGCCCACGTCGCCGGGGCGCCCTCACAGGACTTAGAAGCCCGCTCAGACTTTTTCTTCGCCTTCTCACCTGCTGTGCCCTTCTCCAGCCAGGCGGCGAGGCGGGAACGACGATCTTGTTTGGTCCGTTCCGAAAGGTTCTTGCAGAACGCACAGTTCTTCTACACGTGCGTCTTGTCCTCAAGAAGGTAGTAGAGACATTGCAAATGCTCGTCCTCCTTGGGCAGCACCTGAGCAGCTTGGATTCGAGTGTCGAGCTTCCCTTGTCCTGGGCCATGTCCGTTGAGGTAGGCCGCAGATCTTCCCGAATCCTCCAAGAAGTGTAAACTCGACGAAAACTTCACCCTTGAGGGGCGTAGAAGAATTCCGAAATGGGTCCCGTTGTCGGAAGTAGAAACGGTGAAAAAATGAGAAGATCTTCTGAAAAAGCATGAAAACGCAGCAAAAAACTTGAGAGCTAAAGCACGAGGACTTCCAACACTTGAGCGTGCGGTAAAAATCTGAGGATGGCTGCCGGAGGCGGGGCTTAGGGAGAGGGCAGTCATTGGCTGGGGGCAGTATGACCCAGACATCAGTGATTGGTTACTACTAAGAAAGACAGATCAGAAGCGAAACTGATACTGATTTTTTCTTTACCTAGGATTCCCAGCCGGACGACGGGGAATATTCATGAGCATGTGAATCCATGCCAGACCCCATGCTGGAGAAAATGAGCACAACTTAGTTACATATGGGAAAAAACATACAGGCATGTTAACTGTACAACTTTGCATAAAAACAGTTCATGACAATGTGGACAGGGTGGAGGTGTGAGGAGTGGGACAATAGCGCGGTCGGTTAGTTAAAGAGAGCAGTTTTCAGGTTTTTTTGAAAGGATGGGATAGAGGTTTCTGCTCTGAGGGCAGTGGAGAGAGCATTCCGGAGCTTCGGGGGTAGGTATGGGAAGCCTATCCCGCCAGCTTTGGCCCTGTTGATGCGCGGTACAATTATTTGGTTGGTGTAGTTTGTTCTGGTAGGCCTGTTTGATGTGGATCTGGATATGGTGTCTGGAAGGTAGGGCGGAGTTGTGAGGTTAATGCATGTATGTGTAGTGAGAATTTTCAATGGGATGCAGTCATTGACTGGAAGCCAGTGAACAGACTTCCTTGCTTGTGAGATGTGGTCTCTTCTTGGAATGCTTAAGACAGCTCTTAATGAGTTGTTTTGAGTGATTTGGAGTCTGTTTAGAATTTTTGTGGAGGTGCCGGCCAATAGCGCCTGCTGCGCTCACTTCCCTTGGATCAGGCAGTCATCCAGGTAAGGGAATACGTGGACTTCGCATCTCCTGAGGTGAGCCGCGACTACCGCCATGTGCTTAGTGAAGACCCTTGGAGCAGAGGTCAACCCAAAGGCCAGCACTTTGAACTGATGGTGCTTATCCCCTATGAGGAACCGTATGAATTTCCTGTGCTTCTGATGTATGGGTACATGTAAGCAGACAATCTGCAGGTCTATGGACACCAGGCAGTGCTGAAGCTTGAGAGCATGGAGAATTTCTCTCAACGTCACCATCCTGAATTTGTCTGTTCTCTGGAACTTGTTTAGAGCCCTGCAATCCAGAATGGGATGAGACCTCCTCCTTTTTTGGGTACCAGGAAATACTGGGAAAACCAGCCCGACTCTCTCTGATTGGGAGGCACCTCTTCCACGGCACCCTTTGACAACAGGGCTCTCAGTTCTTCCTGGAGCTCCTTTTTCCGTTGGATCAGTGAAGACAGGGGTCTGTCCGGAGGTTTTCTCAAAAAGGGGAGACAATAACCCCACTGAATTAACTGCAGGGCCCAGGCATAAGAGGTTATCTTCTGCCACTGGGATCAATGCCCTGCCACACGTCCACCAAACGGTATGTCGTGGGAGGGGAAAATCAAAGTAGCTTCGAAGGCACCGTCACCCCCGTCGCAGCTACAGTCTGCTGGCCCTTAGAAGTTCCTCTTCCCCTTCTGGGACATGAGAAACGCCTATGCCCCTACCTGGCTTTTGGGGGCTGCGCTTTCCTGCCATAAGGCACATAACGCCTATAGCCTCTAGAGGCAAAGCTGAAAGCAGGCTTAGCCAGCTGCGCAGCCAGACTCAGCGACTTAGCAGCAACTTTAGACTCCTTGAATTTCTCCAAAGAGTCATCCGCCTTCTACACGAAAAGCATCTCCCCCTCAAAAGGCATGTCAAGAAGGCAGTTTTGTACATTGGGGGAGAAGCCGGAAGTTTTCAAATAGGTCTTCCTCCTCATAACTACTGCCGACCCACTGGAGTGGCCAACACAGTCAGCAATGTCCAGGCCTTGGCAGTTGCCATTGATCCTTCACCAGCTGTATAAATCCGTCCCGCATATGACCTTCCGGGACGTATTCTGCTGCATTCTCTACTGCCTTCCACAAACCGTAAGAAAACTTTGCGAAACCGCAAGCTACATTTGTGGCCTTAAGAGCCATGCTGCCGTAGGTAAACACCTTTTCGGCCAAAGCGTCAATCCCTCTCCCTTCCCTTTCAGTAGGGAGATTCAATATGGATGCCGCGGGCCTGGAGGATATAGTGGCAGCCTGAACTACCAGCCCTACCGGGGAAGGGTGTGTTGAGAGGAAGGAGGGATCCCCTCTTGCCGGCCTGTACTGCCCCGTGACATTGATACTTCCAGGGGGGCAAAGTACATGGAGTATGCCAGATGGAAGCCAAAGGGTCAGCTATGGCCTGATTGAAGGGCATGTCCTGCTCAATAGCCCGGCCCTCATCCAAGATGTCCATCAGGTCATACACTTGAAGGGGAATTGCGGACGACTTGAGGCCGAGTGTGTCAACCACTTACTCTACTAATGTCTGGAATTTGACATGAGAGTGATTTTAAGGTTGTTTCTTTTGCATCTCAATATCTGGAGATGTATCCAACCCACTGGCATCTTGAAGGCCTTGGACAAGTGCCATCAAGTTGTCTCGGTTCTCGAAATAGTCTACGCCACCGAATCCCACAAAGATGGGGTCGACCTCTTCACATTCATTGGCTTGATCGGCGCCGAAAATCGACCTCATGGAGTTGAAAAAGCCTGTCTGTGACAGCGGTTGAAAAGCACCGATGTAGCTGGTCGACGTCGAAGACTTATCTTTCGGCTCCACAGGTCTGCAGGCCGAGGGTTTAGCATGCATCGGAGCCCTAGAGGCTGAACGGTTAGATACCGCGCCGATAGCTTCGGCAGGTGATGGGCGCTGTGGGAAAGGTTTTTAGAGGGTTATTTTCTGGCATCGTAGGCCACGGAGCTCGAAAGCTCACTCAGCGCTGAAGGCATACAACATTTTGGCAAGCGTGGGGTCGTGGGTACAGTGCGCCGCTTTTGCTGCCGAGGCCTGCTGGTCGGGGTGGGACACCACAAACAGACGTAATGTGGGTCCATCACTGATATTTTGGCCTCGCAATCCGAGCATCAGTGCGAAGACAAAATTGCGGTAAATCGAAAAAATTTACTGAAAACCATTGAATGAACTCTAGCAAGTTCCCGATGCGTGTGAGCGTGCAGAAAAAAGGAACTGAGGCATGGGGCGTAGTGATGTGGTATATGTATGGCGACTGAGGTCACCATAGCCAACGATCGACCATCACGCAAATCGAGGTCTACTACGCCCCCTCTTAAAAAAAGTTTCCGAGCTGTAGAGCTGTACAAGGATGTCTATCAAGATGAGGCATTGGCGGGAGAAGAGCAATCCATTGAAATCTAATTACGGCACATCAAAGGATAGTATGTATTTGAGTCTGAATTCTAAGGCTAATAACGTAGAGCACTTTCGAATACCTAGTGGGAGCTTGTTCCATAAGGAACAGCCCAGAGTGCACACCAGCCTACTCTCAAAACAAGTTGTGTTATATTTGCTTACAACTAACAGATACTCTGAGCTCGATCTAAGGAGCGAGTAGGAATATAGGGTATAGCCAAGTTGGAAAGATAGCAAGGAGCAGCACCATAGACAATCTTCCATATCCGTATAAGAACTCATCTTAATTATTTGAGACTCTATAGGTAACCAATGATGGGATCTTCTTGCTTCAGACACACGATCAAGCCTTCTTAGATCACAGATCACCAACACTGCACGATTTAAACCCACCTCAAGTTGCAGGAGTGGTTTCTTAGAGAGACCCAAATATATGAATAGGCAGTATTGGATTCATGGAAGTACAGCCTCTTGAACCAGAGTTTGTACATGGTTTTTCTCCAGCATGTTCGCACATCTGTTAATGGTGTAGAAATGGAAATGTGCTTTTTGGGCCACCACATCTACCTGTTTAGTACACAACAGTTGGTCATCAAAAACTACACCCAAGTTTCTAAATGACTACAGATTGAGGAGGAGCTCCAAGCCCAGCAGGCCACAGAAAAGGTAGAGGGGATTATGCCCCCCTGCCTAACAATAACATTTCTGTTTTATCACCATTCAGGATAAGAAAATCGTTTTGCATCCTGCGATGCACAAAGCCTAGACACTCTTCCACAGCTTGCCCTTCATTCGAATTACTGTGAAGGTCAACCAACATTTGCGTATTGTCAGCATATGGCTGCAAAGCAAACGTTTCTTCTTAATTAGCTGTGCCAGAGGTAATAAATATTAAAAAGGAGGGGCGATAGAGCTGACCCTTGTGGCACACCACAGCATATAGTTTAACGAGACAAAACAAAGGTGCCCAGCTGGACCCTCTAATGTCGGTCCTTAAGAAAAGACTTCAACCATACTAGCGCAGAACCCAATATATTTATAGCCTTTTTTTGTCCGTTGCAAGAGAATACTGTACTCCACAGTATCAAATGCTGCAGATAGATGAGGTTTAGAGCAGAAGGCTGCCTTAATCCCGTATTTCCAACAAGTTTTTGCAAATAAAAATAACTGTTGTGGACAGAATCCCTAATGTGTACTAGCTAAGAAATGTCCTTCCAAAAAGTCAGAGAGCTTATTAGCAACCACTCCTCATATATTTTTACTTAAAAAAGTAAGGTTAGAAATTGGCCTATAAATCTCTAGGTTAGTTGGATCTAACTGTGGCTTTTTTCACAGAGGAGACATTTTAGCCTCTTTTAAAAAGGAGAGATAACAGCCTCTTTGTAAAGATACATTAATGATATTAGGCAGGTCTTCCGCCAGCAGTACAACATGCTTTTGATAAATCTTGGGGGTCGGCTCTAGAGAAGAACCAGAACGTTTAAGTCCATGAACTTTCTTTATTATGTCTGACCCTGACAAGAGGTCAGTTATTAAACTGTCTGTGATTATGTGCAATAGAATCAGAAGGACATGAATATATTCTAGGTTCAATTTTGATAGACTCTCGTAGTATGGCCACTTTTTCCACAAAAAATGATGCCAACTTCTCGCCCATCCCTTGGGCCTGAATAATTGAATTGGGAGCCTTACTTGTACGTGTTCGTTCACTATACATTTTAAAAAAGCTCAGAGCTATCTGGAGAGGCATTACAAATATGCTCTGAAAAATACACTTTCTTAGCCTGAACAATGGCTTTCTTATAAGCTAAACAGTGCTTATTGCAAGTCTCCTTGTTTAAGCTTGAGTGTGTTGCACACTAGCAGCGTTCCAATTGTCAATCTTTTCTTTTAAGAGAGTGGAGTTCCGGGAGGAACCAGTGGTTAGAATGAGCATGCCTGGGCTTCTGTTCTTCATAGATCAGGGGAGCCAAAGAATCAAGACACCATAAGATCTTCTCATAGAAATAGTTAAGGAGACAGTCTGGCGCCAAGGATAGACCATACTCGGGAGAGTCGCCATACAAAATGTATAATTCATCTGAGCTGATCGGATGCAATTTGCAGATAGACCATACTTCCTTAATCTGTGGATTTAAGACAGACACCGGGAGATGAATGTCACAATGAAAAGTGATTAGAGCGTGGTCTGTCCACGATAGTGGCGAGGTTGCTGCCTCTTTTTATTGATATTAAAATCCAACACTAGGTCTAAAAGGTGTCCCTCTGCATGTGTGGGACCAGCTGAACGTTGAATAAACGCTAGAGCATGTAGGAGATTAAGAAAATCTTGTGCTAAAACATCAATCTTGTTATCCAAGTGAAGATTAAAATCCCCTAAGAGAACATTCTTAACAGATAAAGACTGGAGCTCTACACAGAGCTGTTGAAAATTATCTAAAAATACTGCATTATATTTTGGTGGGCGATAGAAAACAGAGATAACAACTGAAACATCCACCCATGTAGTAATTTGAACTGTCAGGTGTTAGAGGAAAAGGTATGTGTTTGCACAACTGATCCTTTAATATGGTGGAGAAAATAATGATCACCCCCCACCCATTTATCTGCATGATTCTCATATAAAGCAGAGGAGCCGTCCGTTAGAATTTCATTTAAAATAAAGGGACAGTCCTGTACAAACCACATTTCTGTAATCACTACTAATTTAAGTTTTTCCACTTGTAAATGCTCAAGAATGCCGGTGGTATGTTTCACTGCAGACCTAACATTTGAGATTTGAGTCCCGTTTTGCACTAAGGGCTGTGGACACCCTCACTATCAGTTAATGGAGGGACTTCCTGTGTCAGATCCTGTGGTGGTAAGAGGGTAGTTTACAGAAATAATAGGTTTAGGGTAGGGCATGGTAGGACAGTAGACCGTACCCCCACAGTAGAATACCGAATCACCCAGGCAAGAGCACTTATCCTTTCCAGAGTTGACTACTGCAACGCCATCTTTGCAGGCTCCTCATCCAAAAACATCCAGAAACTCCAAATAGTGCATAACAATGCCATAAGAGCAGCATGAAACATTCCCAAATCAGAACATAACTCCTCCACCAGAGGAAACATTCACTGGCTACCAGTGAAGGACCAGATTAAATTTATAATACTCACGCTGACACACACATGCCTCCCCAATACTGAACAGCTACATACTACTGAGGTTCAACCAGACCGAAACATGTGTCTGGGGCTGCTGCTGGTACTCTTGTTCAGAGGAGAATTGCCTAGCATTTTGGTACTGGACTGCCCCAGGGCAGGACAAAGACTGATATGTTTGGGATATTTCTTCTCTGTGAAAGATAATGAGCTAAAGACTCTGGGTAAGGCTCTTGTAACCAGGATTCATGTTTGGCAGAGAGTCTCCCAGGGCCCCCCTTTTTATTTCCACGCTACCTATCCAGCATGATAACTAGGAACCAATCCTCCAGACCCACCCGCACTGCCTACCTCGGGCAAATATTCATGCCGAGATACAAAAGACAAAGAGCAGGTGGCTCAAGTTTCCCTGTAATGGCAGCCAAATACTCGAATACCCTGCCACTGGAGATAAAACTGGACCCAGCCCTACTCTCCTTTCGCAAAAAACTAAAAACCTGGGTCTTTACTCAAGACATAAAATTACACCCTCCCTCCTGTAAGTAACTCATTATGACCGGTACCCACCTACCTGCACCAGGACCTACACCCCATGTAAGTCTCCACAAGACATGCAACCATACGCTTAAAGTGACACAATGTGGCAACACTAAGCCCAGACCACTTCTGCCACGCTATCCTGCAACCATATACTTAAGCATGCCTCTCTATGATCTGCATTTCCTGTAACCATATTCTTAAACCTGCCAAAATCCATAGCTAATCTCTCAAGCATACTGATTCTGCAACCATATCCTTAAGTCTGTTTACCTAGCCACCTAAGGGCTACTAGGTCTATCCTGTAACCATATTCTTTAATCATGCCTATTTAGGATCTGCATTTCATGTAACCACCTCCTTCAATCAAACCTGTATCCATGTTCTTAAGATTGTTGCACCCAGATGTCCAAGGGTTAGGCGCACCTTACAAATGTAATAATAAATAAATAAAATAAAATAGTAAATTAACAGGCTCAAAAGCTGAAACAGGCTAAAACAGGCGAGAACTGTGAGAGCACATTTAAGTTAAAAAAACGTATTTGAAAACTATCCAAATGTCAGTACTTTTATACTAAACGGAGCCATAACACGTGATCCGTCATGTGACAGTCCTTCCCTGCGGGTCCTCCCATCATAACTGTCTTTACTGAGTGAGTCGCAGATCCTAGGCATGGAGCCCCGGGGTCAACAACTTCTGCCACCAGCACTACCCTACTCCACTGTGGTGTTGTCCCCTTTAAGGATGTGTCATGACTCCGCCATGACTTGGCTCCCAATAAAAGGAGCCTAAGCCGGCACTTGCGTTTAGAACGGGTGGCAAACTCCATGAATGGCACTTCTGTCTCTGTATCACATTATTGGGCATGCAGGCTGATTCTGCGTGATCACGGCCCTGCTATCCTGGCCGACAGGTTGACTCTGTGTGATCACGGTACTGCAGCCCCTATTGATCTGGGTGACCCCAGTTCAGTATGTGTAACCTGCCAACAGTGTCTCGCTACTTGACCCACCATCATGGGACTACAGCTGATGTGGTCCCCTGTGTCCCCGGGTGCAGCTTTGCTGGCTTATTAAAATGTACTCTCAAGAATTCTGGACTGATAGAAGTGTGTGGTCTCCAGAGCTTAATTTGTGGGGTTGTTTGCCAGGGATTAGCCCTGGCACTTATTTTTGAGCCCGGGAACTTGATTGTCTCAGACTTACTTTAATAATGAAGTGGTGATAGTCAGTGCATCCATCAATCACAATTAACAGGTGCGAGCTGTAGTGTAACCCCAGATATGTTGACACTTTGCAGATCAGCTATGGGTGGTGGTAACAGTGGTGGGGAACTGCCCGCCCGCAGTGTCACAGGAGTGCTAGGAAATATTTGGGGCCTAGCACTTATTATTTTACCAAGCAAGCACTGGTGGTCTCCCAACCAGATGTCTGTGCCTAGCTTTGTGGCCATGCTGCCCCAAAGCTAATGCCAGGAGACGGTCATGACTCATGCCCCAATACCAAACAGATGATGCTGTGTGAGGCCAGACTGGTTTCCTGCAGCCCCACTAATGCTCAAAAAGGAATCAGTAAATATGTACTTTTAATGCTGTAAGCCTGCATGTCATTGATGTGCTTAAAGTGGTCGCAGTAATTAAGTGTGTATGAAGCTGTGCTCCGGCAGATGGTCGGCATGCTGAACATGGTTACAGTAACTGACGATGTGTCATCCGTTGGTTGGAGCCCCCTCTTCCCCTGCTCAATAAAGTTTTCATTAGGATGTGTTAGGACTATATGCCACACACAGCCCACCAACTCGGACCATCACCTGCAAGCTAAGCAAATAAATGCCTAATAATTAGAAATGTCTCATAGTGATCTGTGTATGTTTTAATATATGTGGTTATTGTTTACCCCACGGTTCCCGAGTGGATCCAGTAATACTGTTCGTGACTGTTGATTTATTTAGTTGTTCAATTGATACTGGCCCTCATTACGACCCTGGCGGAAAGCGACTGACCGGAGCGCCACAGCGTAAATAGCGTTTCCGCCATTGCACGAAGGAGCAAAGTGCGGCCCATTCCGACCCATCGGGCACGAGCACCACGGCATGGCGGAAGTGCAAAGTCCGCGATGGCGGAAATGACCCCAAAACGGCCCACACCGCCGCCGTACGGCGCCCCAGGTGCAATACCGCCACCCCTCTTAGCGGTCACCGCAGTGTGCGCCTACCGGAAAGTACGGTGGCCGGAAATATACGGAAACGGAAGTTAAAACATGGGCCCGGAACGGGAAACATCCCGGCGTACACCTATAAATACACTAAAACCACACAACCACTAAAATCACTACCCTGAAACACACCCCAACCCGTCAACCACCCTAGCGAAACCAAGAAAAATGGGAAAAGTAGCGAAGAAAGCGTGCGACCGCAAGCGGCAGGTCCACTTCTCCCGTGAGGAACTCACCGTGCTAACAGAGACCCTCCAGGAGAATGCTGCCGTCATCTTCTCCACGCAAATGACCAGGACGGCACTTGCAAACAAGAAGGCCATATGGGCTCTGGTGGCACAGCGGGTAAGTGCGGTGGGGACCGCACCCCGCACCCCACAGCAATGCCGCAAGCGATGGGACGACCTGCGGATACGCGTCCGCAGCATACTCTCTGCCAACCGCAACATTGCCACAGCCACCGGGGGAGGTCCTGAATCACCCATCAAGTTGACCCCCTGGGAAGAAATCTGTGCCTCCACCATCGGAATGGAGAGCATAGAGGGAGTCGGAGGGATGGAGAAAGGAGTGCAGACATCCGAAGATACAGGTAGGTGGGCCAGGAAAAACTATGCCAAATCCACACAGTCCATCCATGTGAAGTACCATGCGTCCACATAGTGCAACAGAAACACATGTCCAGGAGAACGTCCACACACATCGGCCTGATAGCGCACGTTAAAACCCACAATAAATACATAAATAATTAAAAACCCCTAATACACGCACTACACGTGCAGCAGGCACACCCTAACTGCAGGCTGCCAAACAACTGCACCCTCACTCCACACACAAATCAAAGCACCTCCAAGGGCCCGGCCCAAATCACCCTCAGGTACCACCCCAATGCATGTGACACAATGCAATTCCAATTCCCACAGACCCACCAATAACCCTCGCCCTCCTCTACTCCACCACAGGGTCCGATCCAAACGACGAGCTACAGGACACCCCTACCAGCACACCTGCAAAGAGGGCCAAGACCAACGGCCAGAGACCCTCCACCTCAGCTGCACGCATCAAGACACGGCAGCAGCACAAATCAGGTGGCAGCACAGAGGAGGGAACATCAACAGGCACCCCAGCAGCCAGCATGCCCACAACACCACCACCACAGGTCCCCCCAATGGATGCCACAGAAGGCACTGCCTCCGGTGGCAGCAGCACCATAGGTGACACCCCATTGATGGCAGCATGCTCCGACACAGAAAACGGGGATGCCGAAGTCAGATCCATCCATGACCTGTCCCAATCCCCCTGTCTGTCCCATCCCGTACAACATGAGGATACCACGCAGGGGCACCCACAAGACGACGACTGGCCATCCCCCACAAGCCCTGTGGCAATGCAACATGAGGACAACAGCCCCTCTGTGACACCCCCGCAAATGGCCTTGGCCCAGCAGAGGCAACAGTCCCTCGACCAGTTGATCGAACAACAGCAGCAACTGGCCACGCTCCTCAAGGACCATGCTGATGAATGTGGGGGCACTAAGGCAGACATAGAAACATCAACTGAGACACTTAGGGCACAAATCGAGAGTAGCACCGAGAGCCTGAGATTCCAAATGGAGAGAAGCACCGAGAGCCTCAGGGGGGAACTGCATGCGACGGCCAAGGACGTATGTGCCGAACTTGCCGCAGTGCGCCGTGTGCTCACTGAGCTCTCGCAAACCCTTAGGGACATGCATGGACGTGAGCAGGCAGACACATCATCCGTTGCAAGCTCCGTCCAGGGCAGCCCCCAACGTAGATCTGGAAGGAACCTGCGCTCCACAGGCAGGGGTGCCCCTGATACCCGCAGAGGGGGCCTGCAATAGCGACAGCCCACTGACAATGAGCATCTTTGGACACTGGTGTTCGGGGGGGAGGTAGGGGGGTGGAGGGGGTGTGTTGGGCTCACTTGGGTGGCGGGTCGATAGGGTGTTCAACATGACATCACATATGCCATAAAAAGTGCACGATCAACCAATGAGATGTGTGGACATTGATCTTTGTGTACTAGGCCATCATAGGCGTACAGTCCATATTGTGCATGTCCCAGACACACGCAGTGCCACGAGTCCCGTGTCCATGTATCAGCCACCAGGCGTGAGTGCTAGAAGCATACATCAATGAGATGCTGACGAATGTCACGGGCCTCCGGTGCCTCGCAGACTCCATGAGGTGCTGCCACATCCCCACCCCTCATCATGACCATCATCAGGTGCTTGCAGTTCTGCGTCAGGGGGCATGGGCACATTTCTACGTACGCACATGTTGTGGAGCATGACACATGCCATCACCATCTTTGCAACCTTCTCATGGCGGTACAGGAGTGCCCCGCCAGACCTGCTGAGGCAGCGGAAACGGCCCTTCAGTAGGCCAAATGCCTGTTCTATGACTACACGGGTACGTGAGTGGGCATGGTTGTAGTCCTCCTCATGCTGGTCCCGTGGGTTCCGGACTGGTGTGAGGAGCCATCTCTTCAGTGGATATCCAGCATCACCTGTATGTGGACGAGAAACGTATGATGTGGAATGCCATTGATACGTACGCACCCCCCCCCCCTTCCTGCCAGGTCATTGCCAATTCACATACCCCACATCATCATGCATGTAATGAGACTCACCGAGTAGCCAGGATCTGTTCCCTGCGTGTCGCTCCATGTAGCGTGGTATTGTAGAGTTCCTCAAGACCATAGAATCATGGGTTGATCCAGGGAATCGGGCACAACAATGTGTAATGATCCTGTTGGAGTCACACACCATTTGTACATTCAGGGAATGAAATTGTTTTCGGTTGCGGTACTGGGCCTCCATGGCATGTGGGACGACCAATTCCACATGGGTGCAGTCGATGGCACCAATGCAACCCGGTATGCCGGCAAGTGCATGGAATCCCACTTTCGTGTTTGTAATTTCCTGCTCCGAGCGTGGTAGGCAGATGTAGTCGTCTGCGTGCTGCAGGAGGGCATCGAGCACTTGCAATAGTGTCCGTGAGAACAGTGGCTGAGAAATGCCATGCAACTGTCCGACTGTGTGCTGGTAGGTGCCTGTGGCCAGGAAGTGGAGTACAGACACCACCTTCAGTAGGGGTGGGATGGCGGTTGGGCTATCTATCATGCTGACAAGGTCAGCCTGTGTCATGTCCACAATGGCGGCTATGGTGTCCCGGTCCAAACGGTAGAGGGTGTGGATCTGCTCATCAGTGAGGTTGAACGGATGTGCTCGGAGGCGTGGGATTGCGGGCTGCCTGCGTGGTGGTAGTGGCTGTGCTGGTGGGCCTTGCTGGCCCTGCCTTGCCCTCCTCCTCCT